>NC_041218.1:62738568-62809782 GCF_002837175.3 Physeter macrocephalus
GGTGCGCGGGCTTCTCATTGCGCTGGCTTCTCTTGCTGTGGAGCACAGGATCTAGGCACGCGGGCTTCAGTAGTTGTGGTGTGCAGGCTCAGCAGCTGTGGCTCGCAGGCTCTAGAGCTTAGGCTCAGTAGTTTTGGCGCATGGGCTTAGATGGTCCGCGGCATGTGGGATCTTCCTGGACCAGGGCTCAAACCCATGTCCCCTGCATTGGCAGGCGGATTCTTAACCACTGTGCCACCAGGGAGGTCCTGTTCTTTTATAGTTTTTATTGTTTTCTTAAGTTCTTTTAGATAATTCTGTTATATTATTTAGTTTTTATCTGCTTTTTGACTGTATATTTTCTGGAATGCATTATTTAGTCCTTTCTTTTTTTTTTTTTTTTTTTTTTTTGTGGTACGCAGGCCTCTCACTGTTGTGGCCTCTCCCATTGCGGAGCACAGGCTCCGGATGCACAGGCTCAGCAGCCATGGCTCAGCAGCCATGGCTCACGGGCCCAGCCACTTCGCGGCATGTGGGATCCTCCCGGACCGGGGCACGAACCCGTGTCCCCTGCATCAGCAGGCGGACTCTCAACCACTGCGCCACCAGGGAAGCCCTAGTCCATTTTTTTAAAATAATAGTACGTTTGGTTTTTGACAATACTCTTTTCTGTTGTTCGCGTATAAACAATTTGAGTATACTGTGCTTTTAGAAAGTGGTTCCCTTGTAGGGGATTGAGAGGCACCATGGTACCTTTCTTATCTTTACTGCTTAGGAGCTCTCTCCTCTATTGTTATCACAAAGATAGATGATAGACAGACAGACAGATACACAAATATATATTTAAATAACCACTCTGTGTAGTTATAGGCATTTTCTGAGCTCTGCCTTCTCTGGAGTCCTCCCTCTCCCCAAAGAGTTTGATCCTTTTCTCTCTTTGCCCTCAGAGTTCCTGTCCTGATCAATCTAAATTCTTTTCACAGTAGCATTTTCCTTAGGAAAGGAGTTTTTATTAGATATTTCTGAGTTCTTTGAGCACTTAAGTCACTGCAGTATCTTCTGATCTCTCCATAGTCCCTTAGTGTGTAGGTGTGTACCTTTTATTCCACTCATCCATAACCAGAGTCTGGAACCTTCTCCTTTTCACTGTTATTCTCACAATATTCACTTGCTGAAAATCCCATTCAAGGAGGGACTTTCTCTTTTTGAGGATTTGTTGGCAGTTGTTGTAGTGCAATGTTCGTAGAACCATTAAAACTCTTACTTTCTCCTCCACTAGCTCTGCATAGCTGCTAAACCTAGGCATGTCCTGTATGGGTCCTACATCATCTGTGGTTTGGGTGAGGCAACACCCACTGGTGTTCTGAGGTTCATGGGGGTGTTTTGGTTGGTCTTCTGGAGGATGTTGTGAGTAGAATTTTTATTTTGCTATTTTAGTAATTTAGTATGTTTTTAGGAAAAGATTGGAAAAATTCAGAAACTATACATCATGATCTTGTCCTGAACTGAAGTCAAGATGGGCTTACTTATTTTTATTTTTATTTTATTTATTTATTTTATTTTTGGCTCCGTTGGGTCTTTGTTGCTGCACGCAGGCTTTCTCTAGTTGGCGGCGAGCAGGGGCTACTCTTCGTTGCGGTGCATGGGCTTCTCATTGTGGTGGCTTCTCTTGCTGCAGAGCATGGGCTCTAGGCGTGTGGGCTTCAGTTGTTGCAGCAAGCAGGCTCAGTAGTTGCGGCGTGCGGGCTCTAGGGTGCACAGGCTTCAGTAGTTGTGGCACGTGGGCTCAGTAGTTGTAGCTCACAGGCTCTAGAGTACAAGCTCAGTAATTGTGGCACACAGGCTTAGTTGCTCCACGGCATGTGGGATCTTCCCGGACCAGAAAGATCTTCCCATGTCCTCTGCACTGGCAGGCAGATTCTTAACCAATGCGCCACCAGGGAAGTCCCAAGGATGGGCTTATTTTTAAATCAAGGAAACAGTCACTGATTCTCCATTACTCCGTTGTCTTGACTGGCTTCTAAGATTATAGTTACTTCTGATATGTAGTTTCTGTTCAACTTAGTTGAGTGTTTATTAGCTTTCCTAAACATTCTTTTAAAGTATAATCAGCCTCTATCTAAGAGGTGCCCACATTCTGATATTACTTTCATTTTCCTCACCAACTCTCTTCAAATTATGGCTTCCTTCATTAGCTAGCCTCAGTCAGAGTATGTACATATATGTTCTGAACAATTTCTTCAATCAATGAGATTCTTTTTCCTTTAAAATTAGACTTCATTTGAGAACTTCCTTATGCTAAAATTGCTGTATTTTCCTCCTAGGCATGTTTCAAATTGTTCTTTATATTTCAGGAGCCTCAGTTAGGATGCTTCCTTTAATATTCAAAGGACTCACTAAATTGAAAATGTTTTCCTCAACTTAATATTGCATTAACTTTGCAGTACACTCCTTCCAAATAAAAATTGGCACATTCAAGCCTGTTACCCTCACACTGCTGGAAATATATCTCTCTGATGAACAGAGGAAAATTACTACATTTCTCTGCGATTTTGTAGACTCCCCTCTACTCTTCAGAACTTATTAGAATGCCCCACTCCTTTTCTCTAAAGAAATGAAATTAAATGGGGGGTGGCAGTGGGGAGAGTGGTCTCTAGTCTCCAGGAATCTACTACAGGGCTCTGTACTTGACCCTGTTCAGTTTAATTCAATCAACATTCAACCTTCCATGAGTACCTCCTATGTGCTAAGTTTTGTGTTAAGTAGAAAAGATAAATAAGAAATCATCCTCCACGGGGGCAATGGAGTTAGATGTGGGTTAGAATCCTCACCTATTGTTCACTAGCAGGTGACCTGAATTAGCTATTTGATCTCACTGAGCTCAATTTCCCTATCTGATGAGTCCTACATGATACAGCTGTTGTGAAAATTTAACATATATATGCTTTATATATTATATAAACACATATTTTGTATACATATATAATACATATGTACATAGTTGTATATTTATAGACATGTAATATATGTAGACATATAATTTTTACAACAGCTGTATCATGTAGGAAATTGGTATGTATATAGTAGGCAGTACTCAATAAATGTTTCTTCCTTTTGGATAATGTTATAATATACTTGTAATTTGAAAACATTTCTTTCCCTTTTACCTCTGCAACCACAAAAAATGGCTGTTATATACAGCCTATTGATTTTCTTAATGAAGTGAATTAAAATGGATTATGTTTTTGTTTTTTTTTTTGGTTTTTTGTTTTTTTTTTGTGGTACGCAGGCCTCTCACTGCTGTGGCCTCTCCTTCCGCGGAGCACAGGCCCCGAACGCACAGGCCCAGCGGCCATGGCGCGCAGGCCCAGCGGCCATGGCCCACGGGCCCAGCCGCTCCGCGGCATGTGGGATCCTCCCGGATCGGGGCACGAACCTGCGTCCCCTGCATCGGTAGGCGGACTCTCAACCACCGCGCCACCACGGAAGCCCAATGGATTATGTTTTAAGATACCACTCCTATCTCAAATTGTGTGATATTTGTAAAATGTATTGAGACAACAGTAGGGTTCTTGATATGCGGTCATAAACTCCTAAGGGGTTCAGGGAGTTTTTGCACCTTCTGAAATTACATGCAAATTGGGTATATTTGTGACTTATGCATTTTTGGAGGGAGGCAATTCATTGCTATCACCAGATTTTTAATGGGACTGAGAAACAAACAAAAGTCAAGAATCATGAGGGTGTTATAAAATCACAGCTGGGATTCACAGTAGATTATATACTTTTGGAAGTCACACACTGTCTACACAATTTCCTTTTTTATAATGCTTAGCACAGAGCCAGAAAGAGTTAAGAACGAAAACTTTTTTTTTCTTTTTTGCGGTACGCGGGCCTCTCGCTGTTGTGGCCTCTCCCGTTGCGGAGCACAGGCTCCGCACGCGCAGGCTCAGGGGCCATGGCTCACGGGCCCAGCCGGTCCGCGGCACATGGGATCCTCCTGGACTGGGGCATGAACCCGTGTCCCCTGCACCGGCAGGCAGACTCCCAACCACTGCGCCACCAGGGGAGCCCGGTTTTTTAAAACATTATAGTAATAGTGACATTCCTTTCTCTACTAGGAGTGGCAGGTATAAAAATAAGGACTAAAAAATCAAAAGAGCCAGGCCAAATACTGGGAGCAGTGAAAGACCAGAAAACAAAGAAAAAGGAGAAGAGGAAAACAAAATCCTCACCCGCCCCCCAACCAAACAGAGGAAGAGGAAGAGAGGGAGGAGGAAAGAAATAGATTGGAAGAGAAATAGAAATGCAAAGGAGAAGAGGGAGAGAGAAAGAAAAGAAAGCAGTCTGTTCATTGGACTGTGGTAGTTTGTTCCTTCCCCTCTGGCCCCCCTCCCCAATAATCTCTTCAAGACAAAGGCTCCTTAGAGAAAAAGAAGTTTTACAGACTGAATGAAGGTGTATGAACTTTTAATCTTAGCTTAATTTGATCATGATGCCTTTGGCAAGTCACTGTTTTACCACCTGAATTTTATTTATCTGCAACATCTAGATCGTTAATGTTAGTAAACCAGAAGTCCCCTATCTCTGTGTGAGGTGTATTTCAAAAACTCATTTTAAGGTGATCCAACTTGAAGTATGGATGTATTTTCCTAAAGAAACAATGTTGGGCTTCCCTGGTGGTGCAGTGGTTGAGAATCCGCCTGCCGATGCAGGGGACACGGGTTCGTGCCCCAGTCCGGGAAGATCCCACATGTTGCGGAGCGGCTGGGCCCGTGAGCCATGGCCGCTGAGCCTGCGCGTCCGGAGCCTGTGCTCCACAACGGGAGAGGCCACAACAGTGAGAGGCCCACGCACTGCCAAAAAAAAAAAAAAAAATGTACTTAGAAACAATGTTAAAACAGTATCACAACAGTTCATATAAACATACTTAACATATAATGGCAGAAAAGGGAACAGGCCTTTCAGTCAGCTGGGAGCTTGGTAAGCTGGAGCACAGTCTCTTTTCTCATTTCCTTCCTCACACTCTAGGGAGCTTTGTACTCACTCATGTTAATAAATCAGGGGATGTGTCTGTACTTCAAAGCTAAAAACCAACAACACAATAAATGGCCATTTGCACATGAGAAGCAAAACTAGTTACCTTTCCTCATCTTTATTCTATCCTTCAACTCTTTCCTGCCCCACATGGGCATGCTTCTTGCCCCTAGAACCTCTCCACATTTTATACAGAGTACAAATTCTGGTCTCCTCACAGAACTAGAGTTCTGGTTCTTCTGAACTCTAGAAGTTTCTTTCTATTCTGTTTTTGTATACCATCTTCAATTTCCATCTAGATCTTTCAGGTTTCAACTATAAAGTGTTATCTTCCTACTTAAGCCTCCACTTTCTTAAGTTAGTCCACTTACTTACTTAAGCCTCCACTTTCCATCCTTAACCCCTACCCCTGTCTTTTCCCCCTATCATTTATATCCTTGACCAAAGTCTAATGTACATGGGAATAAGGAATGCGATCTTGACTGATAATGCTCTTACAGTTGCTTAAACTCTTTAAATTGCTTATATATTATGGCTCATTATTTTTCTTTCAATACTAATTGCTTCTTCTGATTAGTGCTGTGTTTGGATATAGAGGCAGTTCTGCCCAAACAGAAGGAAAGAATTCTGCTTTCCCTGTCATCTGCTAACATTGTTCTCAGGGACTGGTTTCTCTGATACAATCCCTGTAGCTACTACACATTTTTGGACATGTCCTTGCTTTAGGTTTTGTCATAGGCTGTGTTCCCCAGAGAACAAATTCTGAAACAGAGATCAGAATACATACAGCTTATTAGGGAGTACTTTTGAGATCAATGCCTGTGAAAGGGAAGAGAAAGAAGCGAGACTAGACAGAAGGAGAAACTGAACTATGATGTAGTCTTAACAAAGGCCTTAGTCAACCCCATGGGGAACTCTGACGGTGGAACGGCCCTAGAGAATATTACAGGTTGAGGTTGGGAGGCTGGTTTTTATACCCCTGTGCTAATTAGTCACTGAATGTGGGTGCCCTGAAAGAAGGCGTGGTCTTGAGTTGAGGCAGGTAGCTGCACCTGAGGCAATTCCCTGAGAGGGTTGGCCGCTGAGGGTTGTCTGTTGGCAGCACTCCCAATAGCTAGGGGAATAATTCTTTCAGTCCTGAAGGGAGATCAGAGCAATGCATCACTACGTCCACCTCAGGTTTGCTGCCTTTGATCACATGCACAGTATTGTTTTTATCATTTAATATGTCTGGAGTGAGTCATCATAAAATGCCCCAGAAATGCCCCCACTTGGTGAAGATTAACCTTGCCTGTCAACTTCATTGGGCACTTAGGTATTTCCTACAGACCTGAGACCCTCACTAGAAGGACCAAATGGTGTTTGGGAAGTTGGAACTTAGAGTCGGGCTGGTGTTTTTCTGTGAGCAGGACAAGAAATCACAGTAATCAGTGAGAGAAGATGACCAGATAACTGAAAGACAGAAACCAGGTTAGGAAGGAGTGAAGACCGGGTTGTGCCCACTCATCTGTATAAGAGGATGGTGATTCTTGCACTAGCAGATCTGGGACTAAATAAAGCTCTTTTACGGGCTGGATTTAGCCAAAAGGCTGTAGCTTGTAGATACTTCATTTAAAAGATTAGCATTAAAAACATGTGTCAGGAATCTTGTTGGTTTCATTTGCATTCAGCAGGACAAGATTTCTATCTGTGTGACCTTGGGCAAGATTCTAAAACTCTCTATGTGTCAATATCTTCATCTATTAGATGAATGTAATAATAGTAACTGTCTTATAGGGTTAGGAGTAGGTGATAGTCCAAGTTCAACACTGAGTAGATTGGCACTTATCAGGTTCAGTAAGCAATTTTTGGAATTGTTATTGTTGTTATATTTATTACCATATTGAGTTAATTGAGTATTTTCTGTCAAGCCACTCTAGCCTAAATTTTGGAGGCAGAAGAATAAGAAAATATTTCGAGTTGTTAAAATTTTAAAACAATAATCAAGGAAAAAGTTGTATGAAGTTTCTTTGTACTATTTTTGCAACTTTTCTGTAAAGTCTGAAATTATGTCAAAATAAAAATTGAAAACAAAAAGCTCTCTGACTTATTTTGCTGGGATTATTCAGGATGGGAGCAGGCATCTAGGAGGCTTGACTATTTTTACGCTGCTTAGTTTTATGTGATTAGACCCCTTTAATTTATCCCTTAATTTTTGTGAAAATATCACTCTATTTCAGTCATGTTTTGAGGAAAAGAAAGTATCTGTGTCCATATTTGGGTCAGAGAGAAAAGGGGAACATCATATTCATGGGGTACAGATGAAATGCAAGCAGGGGAAATTAAAGTGAGAAATCTTCAAGAATGAGGTAAAAATACAGGAAGAAAGAGCCAGAAAGGCATGTACCGCTATATTTTTTTTTCTTATTCCCTACCTGGAGATTTTTCTTTCCTGGGGAAAAATGAATGATATTTATAAGCACCTACTGTGTGCCAGGCACAGTAGTAAGTGCTTTCACATGTCATCTGATTTACTCATAACAATCCTGTGGCAAAAAAACACATTATTGCCATTTTACAATGAGAAAACTGAGGCTCAGAGAGAATAATTAGGTTTCCCAAGACCACATGATAAGTGAGGGAGCCGAAGAGAGAGTGATGCATCGGTTTAAGGTCAGATTGTGTTAAAGTTCCATCAGCAAGTGAATGGATACACAAACTGTGGTATATTCTTATAATGGAATACTACTCAGCAATAAAAAGAAATGAACTATTGATATATGCAATATGGCTTCATTTCAAAGTAATTATGCTGAGTGAAAAAAGCCAGATAAAAAAGAGCACACGTTGTACGACTCCGTTTATGTAACTCTAGAAAATGCAAACTAATCCATAGTGACAGAAAGTAGAATAGTGGTTGCTTGGAGATGGGGTGGGGTGGGGAGTGGCAGGAGAAAACTTTTGGGGGCAATAGATATGTTCACCATCTCGATTGTGGTGATGGTTTCGTGGGTGTATACATCTGTCAAAATACCATATTATATACACACCTTATGTATATATAGTTATTTCATGTCACTTATTCCTCAATAAAGCAGTTTTTAAAAAACTGGGTTGGAATCCTTGTTATACTACCTACAAGTGCTTAATCTCTAAGACTAGTTTCTTTATCAGTTAATAAGGTTGATAACACCTACTTCAGAGAGTTGGTATGAAGATTAAAATAAATCAGCTAGTTAACTGTTTAGTACGGTGCCTAATATAATAGCAAGTAAGTAGCAGACATTATGTGACAAGTCCTAGACTCTGAGTTCTTCCTTCTTAGAGCTTTCTCTACTTTAGTTAGTAATGTTAGTCATTGTTATTTTTATTTATAGCTATAATTCGAACACATCAATCTTACTCCAAAGTCCAAGATCTTTCCACTAAACCACACTAAACCATGACAAATTTTATGATCTGAGTTAAGGAATGTCATCACCCAATGGGAGTCTTCTGCATAAAAAGCTGGTTTGTTGTAAAGCCAAGTTTGTCCAAGTTGTGGCTATTGTAGTCTTCAGCTCCAGAATTTCTCTTTAGTTCCTTTTTATAATTCTCTTTATTGATATTCTAATTTTGTTCATACATCCTTTTCCTCATTTCATTTAGTTCTTTGTCCATGTTTTCCATTAGTTCTTTGAGCATATTTAACACAGTTGTTTTAAAATCTCTGTCTAGTAATTCCAATGTCTGGACTTCCTCAGAGATGGTTTCTACCAATTTATTTCATTCCTTGGAAAGAGCCATACTTTCTTGTTTCTTTGTATGCCTTGTGATTTTTTTTTTGATGAAAACTATTTAGTTTCTATTGTAGTATGGTACCTGGAAGTCAGATTCTCTCCCTCTCACAGGGCTTGCTACTTTTTGGTTGTTGAAGGCTGTAGCAGTCAGTTTGTTCAATGTTGTTCCCAAACTACTACTGCGAAGACTGCATTCTTTGTCAATGTGGTCATTAGTCTCTGCTCCTTAGCTTGTGTTCAGCTAGTGTTTTGATAGAAATTTCTTTGAAAGCTAGGAACCTACAAGTCTTGACAAATTGGCTCTGATCTTCAACTTGCCAGGCTTGCATTGTGCCAAGGGAAAAGCTTAGGGTATTCTCAGGTGTTTTCTGAGCATGTGTCTTACCCTGGGCATGTACACGGCTTTCTAAATCCCCGCGTACACAGGGTTGCTTTTAAATGTCCTAATTTCCCAAAGAAACTCTCCCCAGTTTTTGCCTTAGGCAGTCTACTGTATGCTTCAACCATAATCTCTGCCCCGAGTGTCTGAGGATTGTTAATTTGGCTTGAAGTATTTTCAAGCTATTTCTCCTGAGTTCTGAATTAGGGGAGACGGAGTGGAACACCTAGCATCCGTCCTTTAGGTTGTCCCCATATTAGTCTGCTTGGGCGGCTGTAACAAAATACCACAGCCTGGATAGCTTAGATAACAGAAATTTCTCTCTCACAGTTCTGGAGGCTAGAAATTCAAAAATCAAGGTACCTGCCAATTTAGTTTGCCTTCTCACTGTCTCCTCACATGATGGAGAGAAAGAGAGAGAGTGAGTTCTGGTGTCTCTTCTTCTTACCGGGCACTGAATCTACTGAATGAGAGTCTCACCCTTATTGCCTCATTTAACCTTTATCCCCTCCTCACAGGCCCCACAGTCACATTGAGGATTAGTGCTTCAACATATGAATTTTGAGGAACACAATTCAGTGCACAGCACCCCCCAACAGATTAGAACAGATTTTACAACAATGTGTGAACAGGGTCAGCTTTGCTCCCTCCAGAACGGAAACAGTCCCACAGTGGAAACATGGGCTGTTGCCATTCTAAGACAGCTTCCTTTTTATGACTGCAACAGCTTTATGAACGCTGCTGCTTTAAGACTGTTGCCACTTTAAGACTACTGACATTTTATAAGACTGTCCCCATGCAGGGGTAAAGGTGGTGGAAGGACAAGTAAATCACTACAAAATCTTCCTACTTTCTTTTTCACAGCTATTTTGAATTTAATGGGCAGAACACTTCATAAAATAAGGATAGCAGAAAATCAATTTGATTGGGAAATAGATGGGCTGATAAACTTTGCCACATAATGTACATTACAGATATCAAAGTTTTTTCTATTACTTATGAATAAACCAAATTATAAAATTTTAGAGAATTCCCTGGAGGTCCAGTGGTTAGGACTCTGTGCTGTCACTGCCGAGGGCACAGGTTCAATCCCTGGTTGGGGAACTGGTCACCTCTGGAGGTAGCCACTCTTTCCAATTTCTTATGTGGCCTTCCAAAGATGAAACCGCACACCTCAGATTGGGACTCTGAACCCAATCACACCTCAGATGGGACTCGAACCCAGCTGCACTCCAGATTGGACTTGAACCCACAATCTCCCAGCTGAAACCATACACCTGGTCTCAGGACTCAATGCAACTCGGGTTCTTTAAGTCTCAGCACAGAAGGAATTCAGCAAGAGGCAAAGGGATAAGCAAGAAGTAGATTTATTAATATAAGACACTGTGAAGGATATAAGCAGGCAGGCAAGAAGGCTCTGCACTGAGAACTAAGCAGGAAACCAGATTTCTTTAAGGAGATACACATGCCACAGACAGAGTGTGGGTCATCTCAGAAGGCGAGAGGCCCTGGGAGAAACAAACTCTAGAGTGCAGTCCATCTCAAAAGGCGAGAGCGGCCCTGCCTACTATTTTGAAGTGCCTTTTTATTGATTCAATGCTCATTTGGTTGCTGTAAACGTTCAACTGTTTTCCAGAGTTCTCAAAAATTGATTCTGACTGTTCCTGCTTGTTTTTCATTGTTACTGTGGGAGAACAAGAGTGGGAAGCTTCCTACTCTGCCATTTTGCTCTTTTTATTCAAAAGACTGAAGCTTTTGCGTTTTTCATAAGTTTTATGTTATTCCTCAGACCAAAGCTTTCAAAACGCTTTTTACTTCTTATAAATGAAGAAAACTATTTAGATCGCTCTTAAATGAAGTGATGAAATGTACTCTAAAGAATGGAAAAATGGGGCTTCCCTGGTGGCACAGTGGTTAAGAATCCGCCTGCCAATGCAGGGGACACGGGTTCGAGCCCTGGTCCGGGAAGATCCCACATGCCGCGGAGCAACTAAGCCCACGTGCCACAACTACTGACCCTGTGCTCTAGAGCCCACGAGCCACAACTACTGAGCCCACATGCCACAACTACTGAAGCCCACGCGCCTAGAGCCTGTGCTCTGCAACAAGAGAAGCCACCGCAATGAGAAGCCCGCGGGCACTGCAACGAACTGTAGCCCCTGCTTGCCAAAACTAGAGAAAGCCTAAGCGCAGCACCGAAGACCCAATGCAGTCAAAAATAAATAAATAGAATAAATTTTAAAAAAAAGAATGGAAAAACTAACTTAATAAAAAATGTAACTTAATATAAGAATACAGTGGAGGGATTCATGGAACTCAAGAGCAGTTGGGCCATTTGCGGGACGGGTGTCATGAAGTCTGTAAGAAGCTAAAAAATGACACTCTCCCCTTTCTTTCTCTGTTTCTGTGAGATCACCAAAGCTCAGGGTCGTTTCTCTTCTCAGATAGTCTGCTTCATTTTTCTCTCTCCCTGTACAATGGGTTCCACTTATCTTGGGTTCACACGTTTCGGTTACAAGCCCCTGTTTGGGTTACAGTTTCAGTGTTCAATAGAGAGAAACTAAGACCTCTCTTCCAATTCTAAATTCTCAGAGGAGAGAATCTGATTGATTCAGATTCCTTCAAGGATCAAACTCTATCCAATCAAGAAGGGAGAAGGGTCCTATCATATAAACATGGCTGTAAGGACCAAATCTCTAGACGGGAACTGGAGGAAAAAGAAAGAGGAAAAGGGTGCTTCTCAATGGATGATGGACAGAAACCCAACAAAATATCTACCCCAATCCATTCTTAGATTTAAAAACATTTAAATACAACTTAAAAGAAAGAAGAAAAAAATTGTGCCACATTATGCAGCTAAAATTTGTAAGTCAGTTCTTTACAATCACAGAGGTAACAAACGCATGTATAAATAAGTTACTGCTTACGGATTTTAAAGCATCACCTACTCCATTTACAACAAAATGTTTTCTGCCTTTGTTGAGCCACCAGGGAATATAATCAAGGAATATTCTGAGTCTTATTCCAGGAAACTAGAGGAACACAGGATAACTCCAGGGAGCCCAACCTTCTAAGCTGAGTATTTCTCTGGTTCCTCAGCGCTCACAAGGCAGTCTCTGCTTTCGAGCTAACATGTTGTGAGTCATGCTGAGTCTTCTTCCCTTGAGATTAAAAGTATTTCCCAGACTTTCCTTTTTTCTTTATCTCCCCCTCTGCTCAGTTCTCCACCTTTATCCCCTTCATGTGTCAGTCAATCCAGAAAGTAACACTAGCCTTTCCAACTGTCTCAAAATCTTGGTTGATTTTGTGAAGACGTAGCTGCAAGGAATAAAAACTGTTTGGAAAATGCTCTCTTAGGTTCCACAGAATGAAAATACTGTAACCTGGCAGGAATTTTCAATATGAGATGAGAAGCTCCGTTGAAAAGCACACTATCTCCAGAAAAGAAAGCTCTGTCTCTTTTTTTCTACATTTCTTCTTCCTAGTCAAGTGAATAACGATGGGAGGTAGCCAGGGTCAACTAAAATCACAAATAATCTGATATCTAGAGGAGTCAGTAGTTTCAACTGATTTAGAGTCACACCTGAATAGCAGAAAACAAGAAAGAAAATACAACAAAACTAGGAAGTTTCAATAATTCATCCGCTACATTATCAAGACTTGAATCTTACACTGAAGCTCTGTCTTACTCATCCTCATATATTTACCTCTGGAGTTAGTCACACCGCCAAATTGTGCATTGTCTCTAACTGCATATTCTTTACCTCTCATGTTCCATTATATAAAGCCTTCCCTTTCGTGCCCAAGTCTTCCTCTCTGAAAGAGAAAGACGTGTATTCTACCATTTATTTTCTTGCTCTTGGGTGTAATTTTGCTCTAGAATAAATGCTTACACTCAGACCAAATTATTGGTTAAATGTATGTTTATTACTAAGTATGTTTTACTACCACTGTTACCATAAAGAGGGGCACACACCCAACCATAATTACAAATTAAGTCCTGAAAAGAGAAAGCGGCCAGTCATAATTACGTATTCTTTTTAAAGTGCAATCATATTTCAACAGGCTAATAAAATGAGATCTGACATATAATAACTTACCATCCTGCCATACTCTTAAATCCTAACTGCTTACTATGAATGATGCTAATATTTTACAAAGGTACACAGTAAAATCAGTTATTAGTTATCACTTCTTGAAAGAAAAGTCAATGTTATACACACCTAAAATATTTAATACTCAATTGCTTAAAAATAAAAAAGGACAGGGCTTCCCTGGTGGCACAGTGGTTAAGAATCCACCTGCCAATGCAGGGGACACAGGTTCGAGCCCTGGTCCGGGAAGATCCCACATGCCGTGGAGCAACTAAGCCCATGCACCACATCTACTGAGCCTGCGCTCTAGAGCCCACAAGCCACAACTACTGAGCTCACATGCCACAACTACTGAAGCCCACGCACCTAGAGCCCGTGCTCCGCAACAAGAGAAGCCATTGCAATGAGAAGCCCACGCACTGCAAGGAAGAGTAGCCCCCGCTCATCGCAACTAGAGAAATCCCGCATGCAGCAATGAAGACCCAATGCAGCCAAAAATAAATTAACTAATTAAAAAAAAAAGTAGGATAGACATTACAAACCTAATGTAATTAAAAGAATGATACTGTCATATATAATCACATTGACTACCTTTTGAGGCCAGTCAGGATTATTTCCCCCAATTTATGGATAGTGAAATTGAGATTTAGAAGGCTTAGGTGACTTGCTACTCAGCTAATCACTGATAAAACTGGGAGCAGTATTCATGTCTCGAGGGTTCCAATGCTTTATTCACTATATGTTTCTTCCAGGATTGTCAATGTTCAGATCTCAGTAAGATTCACAATTGATCTCCCTATGATCATGTCAGAAAAATCTTACATAACACAGGTGTCAGGGATCAAAAATAATACCAGCATTGTATGTTACCCTTTAAGTGAAAAAGATATATTGATTCAACTGTTTACTCATTCAAGCAACAAATAATACCTACAAATGTGTCAGGCATTGTGCTAGGTAGGCTCTGTTATACCCAGCTGTAGTCGTTATCTTTGCTGCACAACAAATTATCCCAAAACTTAGTGGCTTGAAACAACAAACATTTATTATTGTACAGTTTCTGAGGGCCTGGAATTTGGGAGTGGCTTAGTTGACTGGTTCTGGCTCACAAACTCTCTTTGGTACAATAAAGATACTGACAAGGGATGCAGTCATCTGAAGGCTTGACTAGGGCTGGAGGATCTGCTTCCAAATTCACTCACATGGCTGTTTTCAGGAGTCCTCCGTTCCTAACTGGCTGAAGACTTAATTATTCATAACATGGGTCACTCTATAAGTTGTTGAGTGTCCTTATGACATAACTACCTTTCCCCAGCGAGCAATCCCAGAGAGAGAGCAAGAAGAAAGCTGGCATATGTTTTATAGTCTCCTCTAAGAAGTCACACTACAGCATTTCTATATTCTCTTCATGAGAACAAGTCACTAAGTACAGTCCAAACTCTAGGTGAGGGGAATTAAGCTTCACTTTTGAAAGAAGTATGAAAGAACCTGTGAACATATTTGAAAACTACTATACCAGTAAATATAATTTAATTTATAGAACTTAATCTAATTATTACAAAAAAGATTTGTTAATCTAATTGTAATATTTGGGTATTTAAAGGAAAACTAAGTTTATTAGAGAGTGTTTTTTTGTCGTTGCTTGTTTCCATTTTGTGCCCCCATTTTCATCTTAACCTGTCTATTAAAAAATTCTACATGTAGTGCTAAATAAATAATGACTTTTCCTATCTTTTTATCTCAATTAGGACTTTCATTCAGTGCTTATAATGGAAAACCCAAACAACAAGACTTTAAAGAGAAGGAATTTATTTTCCCTCACATAACAACAAATCCAGAAGTGGGCAGTCCAGAGCTGGGTAAGCTTACCCTCCAAAGCAATCATGAACCCAGGCCCCTCTGGCTTCCTATGCTATTATCTTGTTCTTGCGGTTGGAATAGGGCTGCTCCACCCCTAGCATCATGTCACTGTTCCAGGTAAGATAAAGGACAGGTATAGGTCCAATGGCTAACAGGAAATTTCTTCCATAAAACTTTGAGCCTCTCCTAGCAACATCTACTTTCATTTAGCTGGCAGGTCACATGGCTAAACCATGGCTTATTAGAGACTGAGGAAGTAAATATTTTTAACTGGACACACTGTCACCCTGAAAAAAATCAGAGTTCTGCTAGTAAGAAAGAAAGGGTTTAATCAACTATCAGTGTCTATCACCCTGCTCCAAGGAGCCTTGACACACATTATTCTGCTCCAAGGAGCTCTGACATACATTACTGAAACACCACACTAGACAGACAAACATACTGTCCAAGGTTTATCTGTGTTTCAAATGGGAGAATCTGGTCATTTTGAATCTCACATATAAATTATATTCAAAGTAATCACACTTTCTTTTTTCTAGTTGATAATGCAGAAAAATTGGCTGACATAAAATGTCATTTCCAGGAATTTATTCAAGGTGACAGCTGCACAGTTGTGCAAAGGTACATGCATTAAGAAGCTCATCACAGTTGTTTAAAATAGTAAACATTTGGAAAAAAAAAAGAAATGAATCAATAGAATACTGGTTAGATACATCCACTTAATGGACATTATGCAACTTTTAAAAATGATGTTATTCATGATATATTGTTGAGTGAGAAAAGAACTGTGTACATAATGAAATCCAGTTTATCATACATTATATTTATATATCTTTATGTATTTTTTATTCTTAGAGATGTCTGGATGAGTATAACAGGAACTTTTAAAAATGGTTACCTCTGAATTATGGGATGTGGAAAAACTTTTTTTGTATTTGAATAAGTATGTAGTTTTCATGATAATAATAGCTATTTTCAAAAATACCCAGAAGGGTAGGAGGGGCTGATTTGATCTGGTGTTGTTTGTATCAACATACCTTCTTGCCACTAAGAAAATTATCTTAGACATGCTGTATCTGAGCTTATCCTTGGAAGGATTTCTTATCTTTGCTCAATGGAAAAATATTATTCCTTTTTCATTATAAATATTAATAAAATTAAAATAAGAATCCTCAGGTGTTTTGTTTTATTTTGCTTTCTAGTTGGAACACTTTGACCTCTGAAGGGTCTCTTTTCCCCGTTTCACAATGGCTGTGGAAGGAAAAGGGGTGAGGCTGGGAAAGAAAGAAAATGATGGAGGTAAGGATCCAAGAGAGAAGTCTGGAGGCATGGGCCCAGGAAAGAGCACTAACCTGGACATCAGATACTTGCACTTCTCTTCCAGAACGGGCTTCTCAGTTTATCTTTCTGACCTCAGCTTTCTCATCTGAAAAAATGAGAGGTTTGGATGTTTTAGAATCTAGATGTTTTAAAACTCTTTTGGAAGATTCTTTCGGATTTATTAATCGCATATACTGCTAAACTACACTAAAGCTGAATGTAAACAAATTAAAGGGGGGTGGACAACAACAATACCTTACTAACGTTATTATTTCTCCTGGACATGTTAAGTAACTTGCCAAGGTTACACAGCTAATAGGTGGAGGGAACCAAGATTCCAGCCCAGAGGCCAAGGCACTAAAGAACTGCTGAGGAGGGCATTTAAAGAAAGCAGCGTAGCTTTCTCACCCTCAGGCTAGCCCTTGTAAAGGACGGTTAATAATAAAATCAAGACCTTACCCCACCTCCTGACTGCTGTGGGGTTGCCTCAGTCGCTCCAGGACTCCTCGCTCTAATCCAAAAACAGTTTTCTGATACAAAGTCCCTTTGCCAACTAAAGGTGGGGGGGAGGTGAGGTTTTGCAAGGATCCGAGGAAGCTCTTCCGGCCATTGCCTGACAGCAGTGAAGTAATGACAGAACCAAAGACCACGTGTGCCTTCAGGAGGCTTTGTGGTATCACTAATTGGGTTTTCAGCCCCTGCGGGTTCACATACCTGGTTATGCAACAACAGTTCGCTTACCTATCTTGCCGTATTTCGTTTCATTAAGGCCAGAGAGATACTGAGTAAAGAGAGTCGGGAGGGGGGCATAACAGGGGTAAAAAGAACTCTTTAAGAGCAGGCTAGAGGCCATAAGACTCCTGCAGGGTAAGAGCCTGTCCCTCAGACAAAGGTCCCTCAGGTATCCGCAGTCTCGGTCCCTGACGTCTCACTGCTTTTAACTCCTCTCAAGGTCCGCAAGCTAACGCAAAACCCTAGAGAAGGATCAGGAAGTCGAAGGCCGCCAGCGAGGAGCGGCAAGAGAGCTGCGACTATCGCTCAGAGAAGACCAGACTTCCCAGACCCCTTCGCACAAGGGCGGGGCGTGCGCTTCCGCTGCCAATCCCCGCGCCCACACGTCGTCGTAGCCCCGCCTCACCCTGCCCCCTCTCGTTCCTCCCTTCCCTGGGGCTGGTGCGGCGGCTGCGACGTCAGCGCTGGGAGAGCCCTGGGTGGCGGCTGCGCTGTCCGCGGGCCGCGGCCTGGACGCGCTGCGGGGAGGGGCGGAGCGAACGGGCGGGAGCGCGCGCTGGGCCCGCCTCGGCTGCTGCCGCCGCCGCCGCCGCCACCACCGCCACCGCTGCCGGGGAATAATCTGGGCGGCAGCGGGCGGCCCCGGATAGCAGCCACGAGCCACTTCTGCGGCTGCCGAGAAGAGCGAGGGTCGCCGGTCTCGTGTCTTCCCCCTCTCTGCCCCCCCGGAGGGGCGAGAGGCAGCCGAGGCTGATGTCAGGTACGCCGGCGGAGGCGCCCTCAGACTGTGGGTCCAATGTCTCGGTTCCCCTCGCCCTCCCCCTCTCGGAGCGTGAGTGTGTGAGTAGGGGAGCGTGGAGGGTGGAACCCCACCCCCGGCGCCGCCAAACAGGTGTCTCGGAGTCGCCGCCGGGGCTAGGGACGTGCGGGTTCCTGAGGGAGGCGCGGGGCACTTCCTGCTCCCGGCGTCTCTGCGAACTGCCATTGGGGCCGCCTGCCCACCGGGCCGCTATTTTGTTGACATGTAGCCTTCTCTGGGTCGTGGGTCCTTCTCTTTTACCCTCTCGTGCCCCTCGCCTCCTCGCGCGCAGCCTGCCGTCGGGTGGCGACGGTGAGACACGGGCTGCGCTCCGGACCGCGCGGCTTGAGCACTTAGCGGTCGTGCCCCGCTGGGCCCTCTCCCTGCGGACCTGCGGGCGCTCAGGTGTGGACACCTTACAGGAGAGCAGCCGGGCTGCCGCGCCGCCCCAGCGCCCAGCGAGCGGGCGCCTTCCGCAAGTGCCGGGGGACTTCCTCAGGGCTCTCTTGGACCAGCAGGTTTGTCTGTGGCTGATTTGTTCTTTTAAATTTCCCTGCCTCTAGTGAGGCAGGTGTGTTTGGGCACTAGCTGCGTGGAGGACGAGGAAAGGAGTTTTTTCCTTGCCTCCTCCCTCCCCCACCAAGTGTGATGGGATTCGTAGGTGCTGACAAATTAGCTTTACAGCTCTTAATTTGGATGTATTGTATACGCAAAAAAATGAACGAAATTTAGGGGTGGGGATTTATTCTTGCCCAGCTCTTACCCTCTCCGTTTATTATTATTGTCAAATGACAAAACATCACAAGCTTTGGAAAAGTTGACTACATTTATAATCTAGTTCTCTCAATTCCTTATAGTTATTGTTATTGTGGTAAATCCTTTTAAAGTGTTTCAGGTTGAAAACTATTATCCTAACTATAAATTGGTTTCCTTATGATTTTAAAAGTTAATTATAAAGTTAGAACTTTAATGCAATAGAGTAATTAGGCCAACGTGTAACGAACAGAAGTATGTTCATTTACCAAAAACTGGGCAGTGAAAGCTCTGCCTGGGTGCCAGGAAAAGGTGGCGTGCATAATTTCAAGTTGTTTAATTCTGGTGTTAGTTTAGACGGTGGGAATGTGAGGTTTTAGGGGGTAAAACTAACTTTTTGCAACTTTCCACACTTTTATCAGATAAATGTCACTTGATGCTGTGTGTTCTAAGTATTGTGTATAGTAATCATACTTATTTTCTGCCAGCCGTAGTATATACTAATGTACAGTTTAATTGAGTGTAAAGTTTCAAGTTACCAAAGTTAACTCTTTTTACCATATGTTAAGTAAAACTGATTTAGTAAGGAAAGTATGACTCACTTAAAATTCTTCACAGGAAAAAGAGTATGGTATTTTAGTACTAGTGGAGAACAATTAGATGTCTCTCTTAAATTTGCTTGGAGTTTGTGTTTTTCTGATCTTTTTAGTTAGGGTTCAGCATTTAAAAAATATTTTGTGGTTACTACCCATTTAAAGATAGGTATTTTTCTTAAATATGTTTTTTTGGGGGTATAGATTATACTAGTCTATATTTCTGAGTAAATTCAGTATCCAGAAATTATTAGAATTTTATCACAAAGTTATTTAGGCGTACATATCAATTAATGATCACCTAGTCATAGAAATAGAAAAGTGTGTCATTTAGGTATATGCTATATACTATTTGTATATTGACTTGTGCTCACTAAGATAAAAATTGCATTATACAGCTTACTTTATAAACCATGGTAATTTAAAGTAGAGTTTCTGTGTGAAGAAATCATTGATTGGAATTCTTGTGACAGTGCACCTCTGAACAAACAGTAAATGGAAAATGGACAACTTGATGCTGAAATTTCATTCAGATTCACTTAAAATTTTAAGCTTCCCAGTACATCCATGTTACTTTTAGAAGATTTGTTGAGATTTGAGTAAAGAGGCTAGTGTACAAACCACAGCAAGGTGGTAAGAATATGGCAAAATTCTTTTACCCAAACCTAAGTGGGATTAAGGTCATTCTTTTAGAATAAGGGGGAAAAAATGGAGACTTGTTCCATAAAAGAGAAGTTAGCATTTTATCTTGAAGTCTAAATGTGTATCGAATGTGTACTTAAATATTCAGTTTATAACTAATTCAGATGTCCTATGGGAAAATACATGCCAAAATCTATAATGTGAAAATAAGAAGTGTCCCTTGAAGAAAAAAAATATAAAGAAGCTGTTGTATGTGAAATAGGGTAGCCTATAGGAAAGTAGGAGAAACCAAAAAGAAAATCTGAGTACATTATCTAGAACCTGTAGTGTGAGCTGCCTTGCACATTGAAGGGTCACATGGAGGGCAGAGAGAGGCGGTATTAAATTGGCGAGATTCTGAAACAGGAAGTCTGATTAGTTCACAGTGAAAGCTATGTATTAAAACAAATTGGTGCAAGTTGGATAATAGGGAGACTTGAAATTATACAGCTTGGTGTAGTCATTTGCATTTTTGGTCATTGTGTTAGTTTCCTAGGGCTGCTATAACAATGTACAGCAAACTGAGTGATTTAAAACAACGGAAATTTATCGTTTCACAGTTTTGGAGGTTGGAAGTCTGAAATCAGGATGTTGACAGGGCCATGCTCTACCTTCTAGGGAAGAATCTGTTCCGTGCCTCTTAGCTTCATGTGTCACTGGCGTTCTTTGGCTTGAAGTTATATCACACCAGTCTCTGCCTCTGTTGTCACATGGCATTCTCCTTGTGTGTCTCTGTCTTAGTATGCTGTTCTCCCTTTTTTGTAAGTAACTTCAGTCATTGAATTAGGGGCCACCCTGCTGACCTAATCTTAGTTTGATTACCTCTCCAAAGGCCTTATTTCCAAATACGATCACATCCATAGCTCCTGGGATTAGGGCTTTAACCCCATTCTTTTTGGGGGACACAGTTTAACTCATTACAGTCATGTAATTTATCTTTTACAGTAGTCAGTAAAATTTTAGCACCATATAGCAGACCAAATCAGAGGGTGCCTTAGGAACAGAGTAAATTCATTTTACCTATCTCAGTGCCTACCATGTGTCAGGTCATAGAGTTTGTAAAGCAGTGAATAGGTGAACAAAAATCTCTGTTCTCATGGAGCTTACATTCTAAAACATTGGTTCTCAAAATGTGGTCCCTGGAACCTCAGCATCAT
This sequence comes from Physeter macrocephalus, assembly GCF_002837175.3. NCBI lineage: Eukaryota > Metazoa > Chordata > Mammalia > Artiodactyla > Physeteridae > Physeter > Physeter macrocephalus. The sequence goes on from NC_041218.1 coordinate 62,759,711, forward strand.
CTGGGAACTTGTCAGGAATGCAAATTTTCAGGCTCTATTCCCCAGACTTCTTGATTAGGAAACTCTTTTAACAAGCCTTTCAGGTGATTCTGATGTAGACTCAGGTTTGAGAACCACTGATCAAGATGGAGAAAAGAGACAATAAACAAGATGAGTAAGTAAAATATATAATATATTAGATGTTAATAGGTGCTGTGATTAGGAATAGGGTGGCCAGGGAAGACCCCCTGAGAAATAAAGACCTGAAGGAGTTGAGGAGTGAGCCATGTGAGTATCTGGGTGAGTTGTGTTCCCAACAGAGAACAGCAAGTGTAAGGACCCTCATGTGTTTGAAGAACAGCAAGGAGTCCAAAGTTAGAACCCAGCAAGGGAACAGATAGTAATAGGTTCAGTTTTTGAAATTGCTATTTGTTCCTTTTTGACCTACAAAAACCAAATACTAGGAGAGATCAGCATGTGAGGAGTGTGGAGGGTAGGATTGCATACTGTGTGAGGTTCATCTTAAGGTTTTGGTTTTGTCTCTGAGTGACATTGGGAAGACACTGGAGGGTTTTGAGCAAATGAGTGACATGATCTGATTTAACTTTTAAAAGGACTGGTAAAAATGGATTGAAGAAGCCAAGGATGAAGAAAAGGAAAAGTTAATTAGGAGGCTGTTGCAGTAGTTGGGAGAGAAAAAGTGGGAGAGTAAGAGGAAGGGGGAAAGGTGGCTTCGATTAGGGTGGTAGCTGTGGAAAGGTTAGAAGAGGTACGAAATTTAAAACACACGGGATTGTAGTGAAAAGTCAGCTTTTTTCTTCCTTCTCTTGTTACTTCAGTCCCCCAGCTGCGAATGTAAGGATACACTAGTATATAATCTACGTATATTTTATGCATTCATTTGGCAGTGTCTGAAGACATTTTGGGTCACAACTAGGGGGAGTGCTACTGGCATCTAGTGAGTAGAGGCCGGGGATGCTGCTAAACATCTCACAGTGAACAGGACAGCCTCCAAACAGAATTATCCAGCTCATGATGTCAGTTATGCCACGGTTAAGAAACACTGGCTTAATGGGATTTACAGAGGTTGGGGTATGGACGGTGGAGGGAAGGGGATGTTGTATAGACAGAAAAGACAGTAAGAGTAGAGGAACTCACTGCATTGACATATTTATTGAACTGTAAATAGTTCAGAATTGCTGAAGCATAAATTATAAGGGAGGGAGAGACGGCGGGGGGGGGGGCATACTGTACCTGTAAGGTAATGTAATTCTTTGAAAACAAAGTTATAAAACAGGAAAACTAACAGGCGGGGGGGGGGCCATACTGTACCTGTAAGGTAATGTAATTCTTTGAAAACAAAGTTATAAAACAGGAAAACTAACACATTATTAATTCTGTGTTAAATATCACTCACCTTATGCCTATGTAAGGATAGGCTGGTATCATGTATTTTATGTATTCATGACATACCTTTTTATTAATTTTTTCAATATTTCTAACCTACATGGTTCATCTGCGAGTTTTTTTCAAATTGTCACAAATCTCAAAAAAGTTTTCCAGTATATTTATTGAAAAATATCTGCATATAAGTGAACCTGGGCAGTTCAAACCCATGTTGTTCAAGGGTCAACTGTAGTTACCTTTGGTGAGAACCTGGGGTAGAGATGGGCATGAAAACATACTCTTTGTGTGTGTGTGTGTGTGTGTGTGTGTATGTATGTGTATACATATACATATATATGCATGTGTGTGTGTGTGTGTATATATATATATATATATATACATATTTAGTCTACGGTTTCAGTTAGGGTTTGTTTTTTCCTTACATTTCTCATTTAAAAAGTAGCCACTACACCTTATTAACAAAAAGTCATAACCTGCCAAATGTGTAAAGATTTTCCTTATTAGTTCATATAGATCATTGTTTTTAACATCTATAGCATATTCTATGGTATGGATGTACCATATATTTTTTAAACTTGTTCCTCATTAACAAACTTATCTGTGCAAATGGCTGCCATGAACATCTTTGCACACTTCTGTGTTTGTGTCCATAAGAGAAATTTCTGATCATGAAATGATGGGTCAAGGCATACTTAAAAAATTTTAAAGATGTTGCCAAACTGCCCTTCCAAAACACAGTAAATATGTATATTCTGAGAAACAACAGATGAGCGCCAGTTTTCTCCATATCTAAGTCAGTACTGGCTGTTACTGAACTTAACATTTTTTTGCCGCTGTGATAGGTTAAAAAATAGTACCTCTGGGCTTCCCTGGTGGCGCAGTGGTTGAGAGTCCGCCTGCCGATGCAGGGGACACAGGTTTGTGCCCCGGTCTGGGAAGATCCCACATGCCGCGGAGTGGCTGGGCCTGTGAGCCACGGCTGCTGAGCCTGCGCGTCGGGAGAAGCCACAACAGTGAGAGGCCCACGTACTGGGAAAAAAAAAAAAAAAAAAAGAATCCGCCTGCCAATGCAGAGGACAAGGGTTCGAGCCCTGGTCTGGGAGGATCCCACATGCCACGGAGCATCTAAGCCTGTGTGCCACAGCTGCTGAGCCTGCTCTCTGGAGCCCGCGAGCCACAACTACTGAGCCTGTGTGCCACAACTACTGGAGCCCGCACGCCTAGAGCCCATGCTCCACAACAGGAGAAGCCAATGCAATGTGAAGCCTCCGCACCGCAAGGAAGAGTAGCCCCCACTCGACGCAACCAGAGAAAGCCCGCACACAGCAACAAAGACCCAACGCAGACAAAAATAAAAAAAATTTTTTTAATTAAAAATAAAATTAAAAATAAATAGTATCTCTGCATTTGAGGTTTACATTTGTGTAATATGAGTGAAATGTGAACATTCTTGACCATTTATTTTCTTTTCCTTCAAATCCTTTATTTTCTGTAACTGTTTTTATATTAGGTTGGCCTTTTCTCTTTTTCTTTATGATACTTTTTGTTATTTTTTGCTGTACAGATTTTTTTTAACATTTTATACAGAAACATACCTTTGAACCAGCAATTTCACTGCCAGAAATTTATTCAATGCATAACCTCATACAGTTTTACTATAGTTATACCTTTTGAGTTTTGAAAAGATCTCAGTTCATGATGTAAAGATGTAAAAAGATGTTTTCTTCTAGTTTTTTTTTAATTTCATTTTTTAAAAATATTGAAATCTTAGAAACATTTGAAATTTGAAAGAGAAAGGTAGGGATCCAGATGGTTGCTTTTTATCTTTTTCCCAGAAGATTATTTCAATATCATTTCTTGAATAAGCCATCTTTTTCTTGATTTGAAATGCTATGTGTATTATGTATTAAATTTCCATATGTACCTTTTTTTTTTTTTAACATACTATTTCGATCTGATGAAGACCACCAGGGATATACATCTTTAGGCTAACAAAGTTAAGTTAATTAACTTGCTGCTATGAGGGAGATCACACACCAGAGGAACTGCCAGAGGGGATAGGGTTATTACAGGATTCTGGAGAAGGGTGGAGTTTAGACAGAATTTAAATGAAACAGTATTTGATAGGTTTAAAGTACAGCAAGACTGTGAATCGGGTTAATTAACATCAGGCCTGGGCTGAGAAATAGACTTAGGAGTCCTGTTTCCTTGAAGACTACAAAGTTAAGATAAATGCGGAATGTTGTGTCTGGGAAACGCTTATCTGAAACCCTGGGTTGGAAATTGAAGCTGTTTCTGATTAGCGATTCATCATACATGTCAGAGTGGGGTGTTCCAATGTCACTGATACACTTTCAAATAATTCTAACAGTCTGGTTGTAGAGAACAAAAAAGTTTCTCAGCAATATATCTTTAGTATGAATTAATAAAAGTGTTAAAAAAAATTTTTTCCGATTCACAGGTACACTGATATGCCTGTTCAGCCTAAATATCAAATTGTTTTGATTACTATACCACATGTTTTACTCACATGTTTATTTTTCCAAACAACATTTACAATAATTTTTACCACATTATTTAATTTTTTAAAATCGTGTATCTTAAGTAGGTCTGCCTAGGCTTAGTCCACCCTTACACCCCTTTCAGGAATTTCCCAGGTATACTCTCATGTTTATTTTTTCAAACTTTTCAGTTACATTTTACCAAGTTACTTAATTTTTTTTTTTTTTTTTTTTTTGCGGTACGTGGGCCTCTGACTTGTTGTGGCCTCTCCCGTTGCGGAGCACAGGCTCCGGGCGCACAGGCTCAGCGGCCATGGCTCACGGGCCCAGCCGCTCCACGGCATGTGGGATCTTCCCGGACCGTGGCAGGAACCCGCGTCCCCTGCATTGGCAGGTGGACTCTAAACCTCTGCGCCACCAGGGAAGCCCAGAGTTACTTAACTTTTAAGTATCTTATACTTTAGTTGGGATGACATTTTAGATAGATAGATAGATAGAGATTAATTTGGAGCAAATCTACATCTTTATCATTGATTTTTTTTTCCAATTTTTATATTGTGGTAAAATACACAAAATATACCATCTTAACGATTTTTTTTTTTTTTTTTTTTTGCGGTACACGGGCCTCTCACTGCTGTGGCCTCTCCCGTTGCGGAGCGCAGGCTCAGCGGCCATGGCTCACGGGCCCAGCCGCTCCACGGCATGTGGGATCCTCCCGGACCAGGGCACGAACCCGTGTCCCCTGCATCGGCAGGCGGACTCTCAACCGCTGCGCCACCAGGGAAGCCCTGTCTTAACGATTTTTAAGTGTACAGTTCAGTGGTATTAAGTGCGTTTATATTGTGCAGTCATGACCACCATCTTCCCCCAGAATTCTTCTCATCTTGTAAAACTGAAACTCTACACCCATTAAATAGTAACTCCCCATTCCTCTCTCCCCCTAGTCCCAGGAAATCACCATTCTACTTTATGTCTATATGATTTTAGCTAAGTATCTCATATAAGTGAAATTACAGTAAGTCCCCTACATACGAACCATCAAGTTTCGAACTTTCAAAGATGCAAACGTGTTTGCACGTCCAATTACATAATGTATGTTCACATGTCTGGCGTACATTGTTATGTGCATGCACCCTCTACAAGTGGTTGTACTTTTGTGTACTTTACTGTATAGAGTACCGTAGTACAGTATCTTTATTTCAAGCCCAGGATGTCCGGAAGCAAGAGTAAAAGCAGTGGTGATGTAGCTGGTACTGCTAAGAAGCACCAAGCAATAATGATGGAACTTGCTGTGCAACACAAGGAGCTTACTAATGAAGACCTGATAGAATTGGAGGCCCAGAGAAAGGATGAAGAGAGACAAGAGGAAGAAGAACTAACTGAAGAACCGAAGAGATTCACGATGCAGGAAATGGCAAGGGGCTTTTATTTGCGGAGGCACTGTTAGTTTTTGAGGCACAGGACGCGAATGTAGAACGGTACACGAAGGTTGCAGCAGCTGTTCAGAATGCAATCCAGTGCTACCTTGTCATCTATAACAAGAAAAAAAGAACCACTACCCAGACATCACTGTATCATTTTTTCAAGAGGGTAGACAGAATTGAATCCAGCAAGGAGCCAGAACCCGGGCCATCAGCATCAGGCGTGAGTGAAACTGCAGCTTGCCCTCCGTCTCCTATTGCTGACGATCCTTCAGCTCTACCAACTCCCACCTCCTCTCCCTCCTCCAGTTAGTAACTCTCCTTGCCTGTTCACTCGATGCCAGCCCTGTATGCCAGCTGTTGTACTGTACTACTGTACTTTTCAAGGTACTCTACTGTAAGATTAAAAATGTTTATTTTGTGTGTGTGTTTGTTTTTTATGTATTGTGTGAAAAGTATTATAAACCTATTACAGTATAGTACTATATAACCAATTGTGTTAGTTGGATATCTAGGCTAACTTTGTTGAACTTACAAACAAATTGGACTTATGAACAAACTCTCGGAACAGAACTCGTTCATATGTAGGGGACTTACTGTATATAGTATTTGTGTTTTTGTGACTGGCTTATTTCACTTAGCATAATGTGCTCAAGGTTCATCCGTGTTGTCGCATATGTTAAATTTTCCTTACTTTTAAAGGCTGAATAATATTCCATCTTGTATATAACACGTTTTGCATATTCATCAGTCATTGATGAACACTTGGGTTGCTTCCACATTTTAGCTATTGTGAACAATGCTCCTATACAAATGGGTGTACAGATATCTCTTTGAGACCCTGCTTTCAATTCTTTTGGGCATCTACCCAAAAGTGGAATTGCTGGATCATGTGGTAATCCTATTTTTAATTTTTTTGTGGAACTGCCATGCTGTTTTCCACCGTTACTGTACTATTTTACATTCCCACTAGAAGTGCACAAGTGTTTCAATTTCTCCACATCCTCACCAACACTTGTTTTCTGGGGTTTTTTGATAGTAGCTATCCTTAATGGATGTGAGGTGGTATCTCATTGAGGTTTTGGTTAGCATTTTCCTAATGATAAGTGATGTTGAGCATTTTTTTCATACTCAACATGTTCATGCCTATTGGCCATGTGTATATCTTCTTTGGAGAAGTGTCTGTTCAAGTCCTTTGCCCATTTTTGGGTTGGGTTTGTGTTGTTATTGTTAAGTTTTAGGAGTTCTGTACATATTCTGGATATTAATCCCCTACTAGATGCATGGTTTGCAAATATGTTCTCCCATTCTGTGGGTTGCCTTTTTACTCTGTTGATAATGTCTTTTAATGTACAGGTTTTTAAAGTTTTATAAAGCCAAGTTTGATTATCTTTTCTTTTGTTGCATGTACTTTTGGTGTCATATCCAAGAAATCATTGCCAACTCCATGTTGGGAAGCTTTTGTTTTATGTTTACGTCTAAGAGTTTTATACATTTAGGTTTTAGCTTAGGTCTTTGATCCATTTTGAGTTAATTTTTGTATATGGTGTTAAGTAACGGTCCACCTTCATTCTTGAGCATGTGGATATCCAGTTTTCTCATTACCTTTTGTTAAAAAGACTGTCCTTTGTCCATTGAATGGACTTGGCCCCCTTGTCAAAAATCTTTTGACCACGCATGCGAGGGTTTATTTCTGGGCACTCTGTTCTATTCCATTGGGCTATATGTCAATCTTTGTGCCAGTGTCACCCTGTTTTGATCACTGTAGCTTTTATAGTAAGTTTTGAAATTAGGAAGTGTGAGTCCTCCAGTTTTACTCTTCTTTTCTAAAATTGTTTTGGCTCCTTGAGGTACCTTGAAATCCCATATGAATTTTATGATGGATATTTCTTTTTCTTCAAAAAAAGTCATTGGATTTTGATACAAATTGCATTGAATTCATAGATCACTTTAAGTAGTATTGACATCTTAACAATATTAAATCTTCCAGTCCATGAACATAGGATGTCATTCTGTTTGTGTCTTCTCTAATTTCTACTGAGGATGCAAGACATAGTAATGTTCTCATTGAAAAGTAACAAAAAGGTATTCTCACTTTTGATCTTCTGAATCTGAAATTGTGGGAATAGTTTTAAAATAGAGTTATAGTTTGAGACTTAGTACAACTTGGTTTTGAGGTGTTACATAATTTTGGGAAGGTTTATTTTTTTCTAGTCCTTACATACTTTTTCAGGATTCATAAAATTCCAAGGTCCTTTCTAGAACTGAGGTTGTGTAACTGTAATGCTCATAAAATACTTCAGGGTCATTAGGTGAAGGCTGTGTGTTAATATTTTCTATTTCTGTAGTTTTAATAAATTACTAATAGAAAATATTTTTAGTCTTTCTGTCTCTGAATTAATATGTACTTCTGTTATAATTTGTATGAGTTGAATACACATCAAAGGAAATAGTACAAATAGTTCATGTTATATATCTAGTTTATGACTTTGGGTTATATAAGTGTATAAATGTGTCAAATGATGGGACCATATGATTTTTTATTCAGTAAATTAGGCAGTATAGATAAAGATACCTATTTGGAAAAGATAATTTCATCTGTGCCCCCCACATACACACACTTAAAGCAAACAAAACATTTGAATGCATTTTACAAGCCAGGCAATGTGTTAGTTGCTGGAGAGACAGAGATAAAAGAGTTATAGCTGTTGTTCTTGAGGAACTTACAGTCTAGGGGGAAATAGATATGCACATACCTACTATGATGAAGTGTGATAAGTACATAGTAGGAGATGTGAATGAAGGAACAAGAATATATCTGATGGGAAAGCAGTTGATTTGATCATGGGTGATGGGGAAGACTGATTATGAAAAGTACTGAAACTAAGGTAACCATGAAAGATAATTATGTATTTATCCAGTAGACATAACTGAGGAGGGCACTCCAAGCAGAAAGAATAGAATGGCCAAAGTCATCCATATGAAAGGCCATGGCAGATTTGGAGAATGGCTCAGTATAGGCTTTATGGATAGGGAGTATCAAGAGTGCAGGAAGGTAAACTAGAGCTAGATCTTGTTTATTACCAAGTAAGCAGTATGGACTTGATCCTGTGGCATTGGAAAGTATTTCCTTTAAACAAGACTGCTATGTGAAGCCTTTATGAAGTTGGGAAACAGAGGTAAGAGAGTTGAGCCCAAGGGAGAATGATCAAGGAATGGAGGGAGAAAAGTGTTTACAGAGTGTAAAATAGATGTGGAAATATAATCAGGTTTGGGAACTTGGGGCATGAATAAGGAGATGCTTTGCCCTCTTATTTCAAGCCAGCTGATACTTACTGTACCAATGTCTTGTGAAAAGCATCATGGTCAACAACTCTGAGAGGTAGGAAACTATTTTTTGTCTTCTGGGAGTTTATATTCTGTAAACAGGAGAAAATATACCAATGACCATATCCTTAGTTCCTAGGACAGTATTTGACACATTGAAAGGTGCTCAATCAGTATCACCTTCAAAGATTTTGTAAAACCTCACAGTCAAGTTAAAATCAAGTTGCGTAAATCTCAAACTGTAATTCTGGTTTTTTTAAAATATTCCCACCAGTTCCAGGTTCGGAAGATCAAAAAGTGAGAATGCCTTTTACTGTTGCGTGAGTTTCACAAGTATTTTTTGCATCCTCGGTGATTTCTGTAATACCCAAAGTTAGTGCTGTGTTATAATGCTTTATATCAAAATGAAGAAAGGGAGAATGGAAAAGAGTGCCATACAGATTTCCTTTCGCATGTGCTCTACTTAGTGGCTAACACTCAGGTTGGGATTTCCAAGCCTATGTATACCTAGCAGTAACTCAAAGAGAACTGAATCAAAACCCAATGGAAAGTGCATTAAACTAAGGAAAAGACTCTCTTCCCTACTTTAAACATTACTCTTGGGGCTTCCCTGGTGGTGCAGTGGTTAAGAATCTGCCTGCCAATGCAGGGGACACGGGTTCAAGCCCTGGTCCGGGAAGATCCCACATGCCGTGGAGCGACTAAGCCTGTGCGCCACAACTACTGAGCCTTCTCTCTAGAGCCCACGTACCACAACTTCTGAAGCCCGCGTGCCTAGAGACTGCGCTCAACAAGAGAAGCCACTGCAATGAGAAGCCCGTGTACCGCAACAAAGAGTAGTCCTGCAACTAGAGAAAGCCCGGCACAGCAACAAAGACCCAACGCAGCCAAAAATAAAATAAATAAATTTATTTTTAAAAAACAAAAAAAAAACATTACTCTTTGAGCTGAGAAGGGAAGTTGAATACAGCATGTTCCTTTTTGAGTTCTGTTCACCCAGAAATCAGAACTCTCAAGCCTCTGTCCTATTTATTTCATGATCCAGCAAGCTACCAGCCACCATTCAATATTTTTGGAGAGAAAAAAAATCATAGTCAAAATAATGCAACAATTCTCAAAGTGTGATCCAGGAAAAATGAGATCCCTTGTGTTGTTTTAGGAGGTTGATAAAGTCAATCTATTTATACTAGTATCGAGATGTTATTTGCTTTTTTTTCACTCATTCTCTTACAAGTGTACAGTCAGGTTTTTTAAGAAGCTACATAATATACGATATTGCAACAAATTGAATGCAGGAGGAGATATGGAATGACAGATCCAGGTATCTTCTATTAAACCAGATACTGAGATTGCAAATATTTTAAACAATGCCACTCTTAATAATTTTTTTTAGAAATGTAATTCTTTTCCATAAAATAAGTTATTTATGTAAAACAGGTAGTGGATTTGTCACTACTATTTATGAATAAATAGATATTTACATTTTTGTTTTAATTTTTAATAAAATTCTAATCAATAGATATAAATCACATAAACAAAAGCTATTTGATATCCTCACTAATGAAGAGGTTAAAGGGATCTTGAGACTAAAATTTTTGAGAACTGCTCAAGTAATGTATACTCATTGAACTCAATTTGGAAAAATATGGAAAGAAAAGTAGCCTTAGTTGCCCCTAATTCCACCACTGAAATTAGAAATTAGAATTAAGATTATAAATGAGAAATTGTTAACATTTTGATATATTTTTTCTAGTCTCTTTTTTTTAGGATAGCTTTTTTTTTTTAAGCACAGAATTGTAATAACATTATAAATAAAATTTTGCATCCTTTTTATTTATTAAGCATATTTCCATGTGTAATTTTCAGAAAAAGCTTAGTGATTCTAAAATATTCTATTTAGTGAATATATGTTAGTTTATATAATTTTATCTTTTATTGATTCTAATTTTTGACTGAATCATTTAGCAGATACTTGAGGGCTTATGTGCAGGCATTATTCATAAATGCTTTTTTATATTAAAATGATTTCCTTCAATTATATTAAGAGTTGAGCCACTAAGCTACACTTTGAAGACAAAAAGGGAATACACCAAAGAAAATTTTAAGTTATCTTGAGTTTTTAATGATATCAGGCCACATGGCAAACTATCAAATGTATCAGGAATTTATGTAACCCTTTTAGCCTGCATCATGCTGTGGAAAGTTTAAATGAATGAATTTAAATTACTTAGAAGAGTATCCTTTGCATTGAATCACCATTCAGTGTTACCTATTTTTATTTGCTACATCATATTTTAGATTTGGCTGTTATTTTTAATGTTGTAATTCAGATATACAAATGACCAACTGTGAATATTTTCCCAGGTTCCATACCTGCATCTCTTAACAGCTTGCTCAGCATTTCTGCATCAGTTCCCTACTGTTGCTTTAAAATAGAAACAGTGTGATACACTGAATATTGATCTGACCAAGCCTGTCCTGTCTTTAAAATATCTTTACTTATCCCTCATACTTATGGATAGTTTGACTGGGTATAAAATTCTAGCTTAGAAATCTTTTTCTTCTCAGAATTTTGAGGGAGTTTCTCCATTGTTTTCAACTTTCAGTATTGCTGTTTGAAAATTCAAAACCAGTGAATTCCTGATCTCTTACATGTGACTTTTTGCCACTTTCTCTGAAAGTTTACAGAATGGTTTCTTTGACTCAAGTGTTGTGTAATCTTATTATAATGTATCTTTATGGGTCTGTTTTTATTCACTGTGCTGTTTTTATTCATCTTTTCAGTTTGGAAACTTCCTTGAAATATTTGGTTGTTGATTTCCTCCCCTCTCTTGTCTACACCTCTAAACTGATTTTTAGTTATCAGTTGTCTCTCTTTTTTTCCATCACCTTGCCTTTTTGTTTTGCTCACTTTTGGGGTGATTTCCTTAACTTTATCCTACAGCTGTTCTATTGAGTTTTTTGATTTTCTTATAATTTTAAGTTCTTGGGGTACTTTTTCTCAGAAAAAAAATTTTTAAGGTAGTGTCTTGTTCTTATTTCAAGAATACGATGGCACAACTTTTATTTTTCAGGATATTAGTGATAGTTTTGAGGGTTTTTTTTTTAAGTTTTCATCTCATTACACGGTCTCTTTAAAGTTAAATTAAATTTGACTGTTGATCTTTTTCTTTCATATTAGAGGCGTTGTTTAAAATATCTGGTGATGCTTAACTGGCTATTTATATTTTAGAGTAGATATTAAAAACATAATTGAAATCTCTGTACATGTTTTTAGGGCTTATTACCAGTAGTCCTCACTGTATGATGGTTGAACTGGAATGATTCATTGCTTAACCTTTTGGGGGTTTCATAATGCAAAATAAACCAATTGGTTTTTAACTTTACCTGTGCAACAATCACTGTAACAGATGATGCTAATACTCTGTCCATAGGCCTTTATCTCCTTCCTCTTCACAGGCTTTGTTGTAAGGCTGCCCTCACACTGCCAGATCCTGTTTAGCCAATGTACAGGCTCTGGAATTGTCTGGGGAATTTGTTTCCTATGGATAGCCCATAACCAGTGATTGACTGTATGGGTACAACTCTGAGATATGGCCTACACTGCCTCTAGAACTACCTTGAGGGATTAAGCTAAAATTACCCTCCATGGACTTTGCTTGATATCTTACCCTTTCTTGACTTCCTACCCTTTCCTGTCCTACTTCCCTACAAGTTTTTCCCAGAAATACTTTCTAATAAATCACATTCGCACAAATGCATCATCTCAGAGTTTGCTTCCTGGGGACCCAACTTAAGATAACTACTAATGTTTGGGCTGCATTTCCCGTAATAATGTATTATTTGGGGGTAAGATTGGACTGAGGTTTTCTATTTTATTTTTGGTCTTTGTCAGATATCAGTATCCAACCTTTTACATAAAAGAATTGGTTAAGTTCTGCTACTTAATTTTCCAGAATGATTTATGTAGTATAATAATTATGTTTTTTGAAAGACTCAAGTATTTTATCCAGGAAAAACCTGGACCTCTTTGAAGTCTGGCTGTTTGACAACATTCTTTATTTCTTCTCTGGTTTTTTGGTTCATTTAGGTTTTATATCTTGAGTCAGCTTTGATTATTTTTTTTTTTAGAGAAATGTGGTTTTCATTTAGGTTTTCATGTTTAATAGTTATTTCTTATATAAAATGCTCTTTTTTTCATTTCATCTGTGAATTTGGATATAGTTTGAATCCTGATTTGCAAAAACCAAATGTGAAAAGATATTTGTGAGCTAATTTAGGCAATTTGATTATAGAAGACAGTTGGGAAGATTTGATTACAGACTTGAGTTGGATAAGTCCAAAGAATTATTGTTAATTTTGTTAGGCATTGATAATTTTGTTAGGCATTTGATAAGGGCATTTTGGCTTGTAAAAAAATGTCCATATTTTCAGAGAGGTGTATAGACGTACGTCGAGGTGAGATGACTTGATGTCTGGGATTTGCGTTAAAATACTATCATCAATTGAAGAAATAACAAAGTAATGTAGCAAATTTTAAAGTTATAATTCAGTCATGTGATGGATATATGGGGGTTTATTTTTATACTTTTGTGTGTATTTGAAGATTTTTTTTTAATTTTTAAATTTTATTTAATTTATTTTTTTTATACAGCGGGTTCTTATTAGTCATCAGTTTTATACACGTCAGTGTATACATGTCAGTCCCAATCCACAATTCAGCACACCACCATTCCCACTCCCCTGCGGCTTTCCCCCCTTGGTGTCCATACGTTTGTTCTCTACATCTGTGTCTCACCTTCTGCCCTGCAAACTGGTTCATCTGTACCATTTTTCTAGGTTCCACATACATGCCTGAGTAATATTCCATTGTATATATGTACCACAACTTCTTTATCCATTCGTCTGTCCATGGGCATTTAGGTTGCTTCCATGACCTGGCTATTGTAAATAGTGCTGCAATGAATTAAATTAAATTAAATTAAAGCTTAAATTAAGCTTAAAAAAACCCCTCTGAGTTACCCCTCTAATGAAATTAGAGTACATACTTGTTAGCACATTCTCTCCTACCCCTCCCCACTCCATTTGTATTCACATGATATGCCCTTTCTGCCTACGTGTCTTACAGTTAAATTACTATTATCACTTTATCTCATGTAGCTTTTCTTTCTAGGGTAATAACATTTCTGCTTTGTTTCATCATTACCACTCCACAGTGTTATATTGGAAAGGATTACAACCTTTTATTAATGCTAACCCTTTCATTGTGTGATATCTTCATTTGTGAATTTGGGTTTTTGTTTTTGTTTTAATTTGGATTTTACTCTCAGCTGGTAACTCTCATTACCTTTAAGTAGGTAATGTATCAAGGATATGTGGGTACTGAGTCCTTTGCATATTTGAGAATGTCTTCCTGTTATATGGATTCTTGAATGACAACTTGCTGAATCTTTAAGTCTATGGGACTGTTGTCTCCCTCAAAAACTTGGTTTTTGCAGCATTTCTTTTGACATATAATGACACAGAGGAGAAAGCTGCCTAACAATTTTTCCCTTGTAGTTCTGCCTAATATTTCCCTTTGACTTGCTTATTTTTCCCTGGATAGTTACAGAGATTTTTTTTTTTAAGTGAAGTTCAGGATCTCTTTTTTTTTTTAATTTAATTTTTCAAATTTAATTTTATTTATTTTTTATACAGCAGGTTATTAGTTATCTGTTTTATACATATTAGTGTATATATGTTAATCCCAATCTCCCAATTCATCCCACCAACAACAACAACCTCCCCCCACCCCAAGTTCAGGATCTCTTAACCAAGGTTTTTCTTGATTATATGTGAGACCTTCAAATATTTTGATGCATGGCCTCCATTTCAGTGCATTTTCTTTTATATCTTTGACTTTTTTTTTTTTCTATTTCATTTGTTCTATTCTCTTTTGAGAAATAAGTTATTTCTCTGTTGGCTCTCCATTGCTCATCTTTCATAGCTATCATTTCCTGCATAATTGCTCTAATCCCTTCAGTTTCTAAAAGACTACAAAATAGTCCTATGTAGTTTAAGATTTTCTTTCCTATGGAGTAAGTGTTCAGGTCTGTGCTTTTCCCTTGTCTTTTGCATCCTATGTTTAATTTTGTTTCCCACTACAAGGTTTTTATGTAGGTTCCATGTATTTCTGCTTGTTCCTTTTTTAATAGAATCAATTCTAGGTAACCTTGATTAACAATCGTGTAGTTGAAAATCTCTTTTATTACCTAGATAGATAGATAATTGTTTTATGCACCATTTGGATCTTCCCTTTAAATTTTGAGCTAGAGATCTATGCTGCTGCTGGCTGACAGTTTCTGTCTAGTCAGTTAGCTACCTGAGAGAGGTAGATTGAGCTGGGACCTTGGACAGCTTCAAGCAGGAACTTTGACTTTTTAATGATTTTTTATTTTAAGACTCTAGGCAGTAGGGGGGCTTCACCAGGTTGGAGGCATATCATTCAAATTTGTTTGGCTGTTTTCCCATTTTGTCAGGGTAAATAGTTTACCTTGATAAGAAGTTGGGTTTGTTTCATGGGTCAGAACATATTTTTCTCTGCATAGTTACCTTTGATCTGTAGTGGCTGGACATCCTTTTACAGTCCCATCAGCAATATATAGTGATCTAGTTTTTCCACATCACCAGCATTTGGTGGTATCACTGTTTTTTATTTTAGCCATCCTTATGGGTAAGTAGAGATATCTCATTGTGATTTTAATTTGCATTTTTCCTAACGGTAAATGAAGTTGAACATTTTCTCATGTGCTTGTCATCTGTACATCTGCTTCAGTGAAATAATCTGTTCATGTCTTTTGCCTATTTTCTAATTGGATTGTTTATTTTTTTTCTGTTTAGTTTTGGGAGTTTTTAATATATTCTAAATACTAGTTTTTTGTTAGGTATGTGGTTTACAGATATTTTCTTCCAGTTTGTAGCTTGTCTTTTCATTCTCTCAGTAGGGTCTTTCACAGAGCAAGTTTTTAATTTTGATGAAGTCCTGTTTATCAATTTTACCCTTTTATGAATTGTGCTTTTGGAGTCAAGTCTAAGAACTCTTTGCCTACCTCTCAACCTCGAAGATTCTTCTCCTTCCTTTTTCCTAAAAATTTTATAGTTGCATGTTTTACATTTAAGTCGGTGATCCATTTTGATTTAATTTTTATATAAGTTATGAGACTTGGGTCAGGGTTTATTTTTTTGCCTAGGGATGTCCAGCACCATTTATCAAAAAGTTTATCTTTCCTTCACTCAGTTGCTTTTGTACCTTTGTCAGAAATCAGTGGAGCTATTTAAGTGGTCTGTTTCTGGTTCTCTAGTCTACTCCATTGATCCATGAGTCTCTCCCTCCACCAGTACTATAGAATCTTGATTTCAGTAGCTATGTGATGTCTTGAATTCAGGTTGACTGATTCCTCCTACTTTATATCCAATTGTGAGGATCAGAGAAAATATATAAAAGTTTCAAACATAATGCCTCACATGCAGTATATTTGTAAGCATTTATAAGTTGTATCACTATATAAGATTCATCCCAATTTTATAAGGAGGGGCTTTCCTGGTGTCGCAGTGGTTGAGAATCCGCCTGCCAATGCAGGGGACGCGGGTTCGAGCCCTGGTCTGGGAAGGTCCCACGTGCCGCGGAGCAACTAGGCCCATGAGCCACAACTACTGAGCCTGCGCGTCTGGAGCCTGTGCTCCGCAACAAGAGAGGCCGCGATAGTGAGAGGCCCGCACACCACGATGAAGAGTGGCCCCCGCTTGCCACAACTAGAGAAAGCCCTCGCACAGAAACGAAGACTCAACACACCCATAAATAAATAAATTAATTAATTAATTAAATTTTTAAAAAAATCTCACTCCAATTTTATAAGGAAAGTCTTTGGGGAAAAAAGTTTTTGAACATCATTTTAATGTGATTTGAAGAGAGAAATATATTTTGAATATGTAAATATAACATGAATATGATAATCCAGGACAGATTACAAATTCTAGACTGACAACCCTGGCAGGATATGGTATAAAGTACTAAAATTTAAAAAACAAACAAAAAACACTGAAAGCCTAGGACTTTATTGTGAATTCCACTGACTTTCTGAAAGCCTAAAAAACTGGAGGAAGGATTTGCTCATGTAATAAAGGTCATTAAAGTCTTGGTGAGAGGATGTTAGTGACCAATGAGTGACTGAAAACCAACCATAAGAGAAGAGGCGCATTTATCTGTATACAAGGATAAAAGATCAGTCTACCCTCAAAGTTTCTGGCACCAGTGTGGGAAGACCATGAGTAATTTTTAGAGTTTTAAGAAGAGAAATTGTACTAGGTCAAGTTGTGCTTCAGGTATAAAGGCAGTAGTAAACATTCTCCAGCCTGCAAGAATTTAGAATATAGCACCAATGAGCACCATTACAAGAATTACTTGCTGAAATCTAACCAACAAAAACACATTAATAAAGAACTCACATTTAGAGCAGCTGTGATAAAAGAACTATTAATGAGCATAGAGTCCAATTTAAAATTTATTCAAGATCAAGCAGTCATGGGAATTACAGTGTAATTTACAGAATATAAACTATGTAAATTTTACAGAATAAAAGTAGTTCACAAAAATTGATTGTTGTGGGAGTATGTATATATATGCTGATTTACACATTCTCAAAGCAAGAAATCAATAGGTACTCTCTAAATTTGAAATATGTAATAAAAAAATAAGGCCTCTGATTGCTTTGTTTTTCATAATCCTTAACTTTAGAGGGATTGTTTAGAGGAGAGGGTTCACATTCTAAATGTTTATTAGCTGATGTTCAAAGTTAATTTAGATTCACTTAATTTTCCTTTTTTCTATAAATTCAAATAAATCTAATTTACTATGTTAAATCTTTAAAGTAGCATGACTAATATAATCCCAATTCTGTAAAACAATAGCACAATGGTTAAGAATCTGAATTCTTGATTCAGATTGCTGATGTGATCTTGGGAAGCTTACTAAGCCCTCTGTGTCTGAGTTCATCTGTAAAGTGGGATTAATAGTCCCTAGTTTATGGTTTACAGGTAATCCATGCTCTTTTTAGTACAGGCCCCAAATGTTAGGTATAATTATCCCCCCTTCTATCTCTGTTATTCATAAAGATGTTATTCATATTTGTAAAGATATTCACCAGATGTTAATGATAGTTGTTTCTGAGTGATGGGATTTGGGGTGGTTTCTTTCTTCTTCACATAGTTCTGTGTTTGCTTGATTTTTTTTTTTTTTAACCAATGAATAGCACAAAGCTGTTCCTTAAAAAATAAAAATACAAATTTTAGTTGTCCCAGCACTTTTGCATCTGAAATCTGTAGTTTTAAAATCTCTTCAGATGATTCTGATTATGCATCAGGTTTGGAAAACAGGTGGCATTGATAACTTCCCTGCATTCAATTCTAGTTAATATATATTGAAGCCCTTGTAATGTGCGGTGTTGTTAAGCAATGTCTTCTTCCAATCTGGTCTACTTTAGACCTTTGTGTTAAGAATCTGAAGAGGTGGGGGTGATGATTTTTGCCAAAAATCTGAGTGGGGCTTGGGGTGCATTCCACTCACATGAGATAGCTCTTTTATGCCAGGAACAAGAAAGAAAAATGGAGGTATACAGAAATTTAGTCATAAGGCAGCAGCCCTTGAAATTGGAAGGAGATGGGGTAAAAGCAACAGGGATAAGCCAGCACAGGCTGACTGAGAATTCTCTGGACCAGAAGGGGTAAGAGTATGACAGGCATCGAACAGCATCACAAAATATTTTAAAGTTAACAAATTTTGTAAAATCAAGAAGTCAGTTTTCCCTCCACTCACCCCAGAACAGGTGTCTTTCTAAAAAAGTGCTACCTCAGCTAAGAAAACCCTATCCATCTACAAATAATAAAACCTCCATGCTGCAGAAGTAGGCTTGTGCTGAAGCTCAGTATCTTCTTGGAAAATGGCTGGGTAGCAGGTTAGTATTCATGGTTACTGGAGCTTGATCAGCACTTCCTTCACTTCAGATATTCACTGTGGTGATGGAAATAAGAATTTTCTCAGGCCCTACAGTCCTTATTTTCTGTTCTCAGTCACAGTGCTTTCTGTCTGAGTGGTACTGAACGCCACTGTGACTATTGCTTTCCAGTACCAGGAGTGGTAGACTCTGCAGCCATGGAAATTTCAGATGGATTTGTGCCCTTCTGAGACCGTAACGTGATTATATCTGGTGTTAAGGTAAGGACAGTCACAGCCAGTACAAAAAGAATAAAAAATCAAAACTAGTGTGTTAGAAGGCAGAGTGTCAGTGGGAGAATTACAAGACGTAGGGAATTGCTTGCATTGTGGCTCCTAGTTGACTTCTCAGTTTCTTAAGTGCCTGCTAATGTTACCTTAATAGCTTTCCTTTGAGACCGCTTCAATCTTACTCTGCCATAAGAAATTTGGAGTTGTGATGCCTTTCACTTACTTCTCTCAGCTTCATGTTTTCAATTCATGATTCTTTGAAATCACTGACCTCAGTTGTATCAAGTCTTAATAATGTACACTCCAGTTAAAGGGAGAGCTCACATAATAGCAAAAATATAGTTAAATAGTCAGTTCTCTTTGGCTTTTTTAATGTAATCTCAGACCAAGATTTTGGCTAGAGCAAGGTCTAATGAACTGGGCTTCAAATAATCTGGAGAATTTTAGAGTTTCAAAAGAAGCACTTAAAGCAGGAAGGATATTTTTCTGGGATTGTAGATTACATCTTTTGAATTATAAGGATTTTGTTAAAGGGCAATTTGAATGGGGAAAAGAAGACAGTGGGAGGGAGAATTTGAGGACGCTGCCCCTCAGGGAAAACAGCAGAAAGACTTGGTAAACTTGTTTCTGCTTTTCCTCTGGGAAATTGAATGGGGGAGTTGAACAGGACATATATACTCTTTACCCATGAAGGCCTACCTTTCTAAACTTGAAGTTATAGTAAAGATAGAGCAAAAGAAGTAAACAAGTGCCTGCTGGTTTCATATTGGTAATTTGCATCTCTGGTGTTGAGCAGCTTTGCTCTCCACTTCCCCTTAGGGTCATTCTTCTCAAACTGGAATTGCTATTCAAGAGAGAGGGCGTGAGATACAAGATACAGGATAAGCATGGTATAGTTCCATGGCATGCCAAATTTACTTACAGATTTTGGAATAAATATTTTTATGTCAAATATACATATATTAAATATGTATTAAATGGGATAAAATAAAAGATCATATGAAAGTTTTTTGTTTTTTTTTTTTTTTTTTTTTTGCGGTACGCGGGCCTCTCACTGTTGTGGCCTCTCCCATTGCAGAGCACAGGCTCCGGATGCGCAGTCCCAGCAGCCATGGCTCACGGGCCCAGCCGCTCTGCGGCATGTGGGATCTTCCCGGACCGGGGCTCGAACCTGTGTTCCCTGCATTGGCAGGAGGATTCTTAACCACTGTGCCACCAGGGAAGCCCTCCTAGTGTCTTAAAGTCTGATATTAGTATTTTTACACAACAAAATGATTTTAGAACACTTAAACTCTTTGTATCCTTCTCACACTTTTTGTGCCAGTTTTGTCATTTATTTTAATGATAATAGTAATAATACCTTGTGGGAACTTTTTAATGTTTTATGTAGCCCGTGTTCATTTGTATTTATTTATATACATAAGCTTTTTATAGCTCACCCTTCCTTTTTACATCTCTGAATTTTCAAGGAATTCTTTTCCTTCTGCCTGAAGAACTTGTTTTAGTATTTTTAAAATTTTATTTATTTGTTTGTTTATTTATTTATTTATGACTGCATTGGGTCTTCGTTACTGTGCATGGGCTTTCTCTAGTTGCGGCGAGCAGGGGCTACTCTTCGTTGCAGTGCGTGCGCAGGCTTCTCATTGCAGTGGCGTCTCTTGTTGTGGAGCATGGGCTCTAGGCGCGCAGGTTTCAGTAGTTTTGGCACACAGGCTCAGTAGTTGTGGCTCGCGGGCTCTAGAGCACAGGCTCAGTAGTTGTGGCATACGGGCTTAAGTTGCTCTGCGGCACGTGGGATCTTCCCAGACCAGGGCTCAAACCCGTGTCCCCTGCATTGTCAGGCGGATTCTTAACCACTGCACCACCAGGGAAGTTCCTCCTTTTAGTATTTCTTTTAGAGTAGACCTGCTTATTATGAATTCATTCAGATTTTGTTTTTTCAAAAATCTTTTTCAGATTTATTTTTGAAGGCAATTTTTGCTGGATATAGAATGCTTTCTTTGTCTTTGGTTTTTGGCAGTTTCACTGTGGTGTTTCTTGGTATCATTTTCTTTTTCTTTTTTTTTTTTTTAGTTTTTAAATTTTTTTATGTTTCATAGAGCCTCCTGAATCTGATAGTTGGTAGTCTTTTGTCAGTTTTGGAAAATGTTCAGTCATTATTTCTTCTAATACTGGTTCTCCTCAATCATATGTCTCTTTTTCTTCAAAGATTCCAATTAACACATATGTTAGACCTTTTCACTCTATTCCTTATGTTTCTTTTGCTCAATTTTTTATTTACCATCCTTGTCTTTTTGTACTTCAGTCTGTGTAATTTCTTCTGACCTGGCTTTCAGTTTATTAATTTTTCTCTTCATCTATGTCTATTCTATACCTTATATCTTAATCTCGTCATTGAACTTATTGACTAACTAAAGTTATTAGTAGGAAAATCTCTTATCTAAGTCTCCTGTGGGTCAGTTTCTATTTTCTACTCTTTTCTCTGTTTTCAGTCAGACTTTTAATTTTGATACCTGATTAATTTTTATTGTGTTGGACATTATCACTACCAAAAAATTATACTAATAATTTGAGGTTCTCCATAATTTTATATTTACCCAAGAAACTTTATTTTTGCAGTTAGGCTAGGGGTAGATCACCCTAGTCAGTCAGTGGTTAAGATGATTCCAACTTGGGCTTCAGTCCTTGTGAAGGTTGGTCTAATTTCTGCTCCTTCCTTATTCCTAGATTGTAGCCTTTCAGGGTCCAGATAAAAGCCTGGCTGTTTTCCAGGACCTCTTCTCCGAAACAGATGCTGGACTCTGTTTTTTTTCTTAGCTTCTTTGTGTCAGCTCCTGTTTTCTCTGTCCGAATCAGTAGCTGTCTTGAGGAATGAAGCTGTGCCAAATGTCCAGCCCACCTTTCCTGACTTCTTTCTTTGTCCAGAGCTTGTTCCCCCTCCCCTCAATTCTCACTGCCTTGATATCTTACCAGTGTCTCCAAACATATATATTTTTACATTTTGTTCAGTTTTTCTGGTTGTACTCAGCTGGATGGTTGTTTTTAAAGAGCCTAGCCATTCTGAAAATATAACCACATGAAGTTATTTTGTTGTTCCAGTGGTGATCATTGGTTTGTTTATTTGTTTTTACAAAATATTTCAAAGCAGTTTTTATTTTGACGGTCATATCTCCCAAACCCCTACCTTCAGTGCACATGTCCATTGTCCTGTGCAGTTAATGGTGATTGGGTAAAGAGTTTGAGAAATGCAATGGAAAGAGCACTGACTTTTTAAGCAGACAGACTTTGGTTCAAATTGTGACTTTTATTGATTTTTGTCAACCTGTGCAAGTTATCTGTTAACTTTTTTAAATTTCTGTTTTCTTATCTGCAAAGTGGTCATAATGAGAATGAAAAATGAAATTAAAATTAAAATTTTTTTCAAGCAAAATAAAGTATGGACTGCATCTGGCATGTGATAAATGCTTAGCAAAAGTTTAAAAAATTATCTTGGGGAGTTGGAAACTGTAGAATTAGGACTATTCTCATAAGAATTTCATAGGAATTTATAAGTTCACCATGTAGTAATGATTAGCAAACCCTTAAGAAGGGCCTGTTTCGTTGTCAGGCAGTTCAACAGGTATTTGTCGAGCAGCCACTGTCCCAGGCATCCTACTTAATCCTAGTGATATATATAGATGCTGTTTGGGGTCTTGCAATCCAGTGGGATAACAATGAAAGATGGTGAGCAGGTGGCAGCTGCATTCAATACTGCAATGAAGCCTGGGGATTAGGACGAGGGGTTGGCAAACTTTAATTTTAAAAGGCTAGATGAGGCTTTGTGGGACATACTGCCACTGTTGTAGGTACTCAACTCTGGTGTTGGTTGTAGTGCAAAAGCAGCCATAGTCAACACTGGGTGTATTCAAGTAAAACTTCACTTACAAAAACAGGTGGCAGATAGGTTTGTCCCTGAGGATCCCGAAACAGTGCTGACTCTAGCCTTCTACAAGCTAAGAATTCTTCTTACACCTTTTAAAGATTGTTTTAATAAAAAGCAAGAAAAAGAATATACAAGACACTATTTGTGGTCCACAAAGCCTGATGTATTTTATTTCTAATTCTTTACAGAAAATGTTTGCTGACCCCTGATGAGAGTAGGTAATGATTACTACCAAAAGAGAAAAAAGGTAAATATAAGTATTTTGATAGCAAAGAAAGAAAAAGAACATGGCAAGCAGGCTTGGGTCCATGCAGGATCCTGGCTAGAAGAACAGGAAATTCCGTTTGTAAATACTGACATATTTGCCCGTGCCCCACCAGGGCAGTGATCCTCCTAGTTGCTAGTCGTTTATTTTATTACATTGTTCAGACTGTGTGTTTTCGCAGCAAATAGAGGGACAAAAGTTAAATACTCTTAGATATGTTCTCCTGTATGAAAGGAATTAACTTCCCAGTATAACTAAAAGTTATCAGTCCTTACTCTTACTATTTATATTGCTTTATAATTTATGACATCCTGCTAATTTTTTTCTTACAGAAATACATTTTCGGGAAATGGCCTCTAAATCTTGGCTGAATTTTTTAACCTTCCTTTGTGGATCAGCAATCGGATTTGTTTTATGTTCTCAGCTACTTAGTATTTTGTTGGGAGAACAGAGGGACCTCCAGCCTAATATTCTTCATAATGATCCTCATGCTAGGCATTCAGATGATAATGAACAGAATCATCTAGAAGGACAGATGAACTTTGATGCAGATGCTAGCCAACATAAAGGTATGGCTTACTTTATTAAGGAGTAAACAGAAACCATATTTTTCAATCTGTTTAAGTGCTGAGAGAATTGGAAAAAGTTATTTATATGAATTTTATTATATCACTATATCTTTTGATGAAAATGAGCTTAATTCTAGATATTAAATGACAGTTCTTGGTTTGCCTCAGGAGAAGGAAATTGCTGAAAGCCAGATTTATTTAGGGTGTAAGATATTAACTTTGAATTTATTTTTAAATAGAAATAGTTCAGAAATCATAATTTGGGGAAAGGCAAGACTTTCAAGTTAGATTTGTTTCTAAAAATTTTAATTTTGTTATCATGGTTCATATCTCTGTCTTTGGTTTTTGCTATCATCTTGTTTTAATCTTGTTTTTTACTTAGTCTTGTTTTCCTAGAAAAGCTCAAGAGGTATATATAAATCTCAATTTATATTTTATCAGTAGCTAACGTAACTAATCTTTTCTTGTTTTGAGAGGCATAAAAAATTAGGGAAGTAGAAAACTAGGAATGTGTTATATATAATGACTTCATTTTCTCCTGGTCTGCTGCCTCTATCCAGATGTTCTGAATTATGTCCTCTATGTGCCCCTTAAATGTTGGTTTTCTCCAAGTTTCCGTCCTTTGGCTCTTTCTTTGCCTGTGTGATGTCATCAATCCCCATAATTTTAGTTTCCATCTGTTCCTTGCTGGCTTTACCTTAGCCCAGTTCCAGACACTACAAGAAGACATTCAGAATTCAAAGATCTCTGCAAATTGTGATTTATTTGACAGAAAAGAATACAGCAGCTTGAAAAACCATTGGAATTCTGGAATGCAGAGGGTCCCCCATTAAGGGTTTTTTCTCTTATCTTTTTGGCAGTAAATTGCTTCTTTCCTACCTCTCAAGCTGAGGTTGAGGGCGAGGTATCACATCCTTGTTGAGTTTTATGAACTAGCAAATACATGCATACTATTACAAAATGTGTCATGTGTGTGAATGTTTATATGACAGTGATTCAGTTCTGAGCAGCCATGTTCTTATCACAGAGCAGTTTAATCATTGTGCACTTGATCTGTATCATTGTTGTAGGTCTTCAGTTGATCAGTTGGAGCCAGGCTTCTCTACCCCTGGTAGGCTGTACTAGATCGGCCTCACTGCAGGCACATGTATTAGGATCTACTTGTCCTACCTGATGGTCCACAGAATGTGGGGTATGCTAGAGGTCTGTTTCTCTCAGACTTAACGTGTAAATCACACTCCTTTTCCTTTATAATCCTAAAATTTGTTCTTCCTCCTATTTTTATATAGCTCATTACTTTCTGCCTAAGCCAGAAACTATGAAGTTGTGGTAGGTGCTTTCCTTTGCTTACCAATCAATCCTGTTTCTCATAAATTCTAACAGTCTGCTTCTTTACCATTTTTAAGGTTACTTCTCTCAATCTGTAGCACGCTTCCCCTAGTTCAGGCCATATATCCATGTAACTGCTCTCAAGCAAACTTCACCATGCCTTTTGTCCTTTCTTCTGGTGAGCTTCATTTAAAGACCTAATTTTTGCATCATCTCTTATTTTTCCTGATATTGCTTTATATCCCCTTCTCTATTCTAGCCAACGTCCCATTCCACTGTTCTATAGTGTTGATAAGACATTGCTTTATTTTACCCTCAGCACATTGAAATCTTCATACATACCTCTATTATAGCATTTCTAGTATATGGCAAGTATTGGTTTGCATGCCAAGCTCCCATGCTAGAATGAATTCTTCTGTAGCAGGACATGTGTCTTATTCATCTTTTTATCTCCTGTACCAGCACATGCCTACTACAGAGTAATGAATGAATGAATAATTGAAAGAATGAGAAAGACTATCTACCAGATTCCAGCAGTAGGGAGAAGGATGTCTTGCTCTAAGTGAAACATATTGGGGATTGCTGCTTCCACCTCTTTCCCCACCATCCAGGATTTGGTATATCTGTACAGCTAAGAGATTGGGCTCCTCAAGTATATGAACTGTGAATGCTCTCTGACTGAAAAGAGGGTAATTTTCTCTGTTTTTGGATTGTGAATTCTTGATATTCAGAGGGACATGAGAATATTTTCATGCCCTGCCCAATCTTTCCTTCTCCTCCCTCTCCATCAGTTAACTAGAAATTTATGCCTCCAGTTGTTAATTTTTTGCAGGGCTGAGCTTTTATAACTCACTGGTTGACCTTAACTTTAAGAATGTTTCCTCAGGATTCTGCCTAGAGCATTGCTACACAAAGTGAGGTTTTGCAGAACTCACGCTGGTCCACAACTAAATAAGTATTAAAATCAGGATTAAATAGTTAGAAACCTTTATGGTAATTTGACAATAATTTTGAATAAATCTAGAAATAAAAACTTTGGGCTTATATTTTATATTTATTTTTAAATTTTTATTTTATTAGTAATTCATTTTTAGCATATTTACAGAAGTATAGGTCTCTAACAAGTGGAAATAAAAATTGATCCTTCACCAAGCACTGATCTGGATTATCATAGTTGGATTCTTCCCCTAGAGCAGTGTTACTCAAAACGTAGCCTTGGCCTGGCAGCCTGTGAACTGTTTGTTACCTGTCTGCATCCTAATAAGGTTCTTGCACCAGGATGTAACTCAGTTAAGCTCACTGCTGAGTTAAGTGGGCGTTTTGACAGGTTGTAGTAAAACTTCCTCGATGAAAGAAGTAACATGTTGCTTTATATTCTGGCATATGCTCCCTATTTCTTTGCAAACCAGTGCTTTGAAAAACACTGCTCTAGACAATCTTGGAAATACTACCTCTACCTGTTCTGTTCTGTTTCTCACTGTTAAATTTGCATTTTGGAATGAGGTATGTTACTGTAAGAAGTAATCTCTGCTTTGCATTAGCTCCTCTTCTTCGAACTGGGGTAGTCATGAAAGCATTTTTAAAACCACCTCAGGGTACTTGTAGAAATTCTTAACACTAGACTCTTGTGGACTCCAAAATTAGTTTGTCTTTCCTGCCCTTCAGAAGCTTATTCACAGCAGTGAGAAATTCCTGTCAATGTTCTGTTTCTTTCAGCTAAATCACTAATGGTAAAGAGGTATATGGAGTGGGGGGGATCTTTGAAATTGTTTAAGAAAATGTCTTCTTTGGTTTAATTTATTTGGATTTTACAACTATGTAAATTAACTTTAAAAAATTTCTGTTTAATAGATGAGAACACTGACATCGCCGAAAACCTCTATCAGAAGGTTAAAATTCTTTGCTGGGTAATGACAGGGCCTCAAAATCTAGAGAAAAAGGCTAAACACGTCAAAGCTACATGGGCCCAGCGTTGTAATAAAGTGTTATTTATGAGTTCAGAAGAAAATAAAGACTTCCCTGCTGTGGGATTAAAAACCAGAGAAGGCAGAGACCAACTATACTGGAAAACAATTAAAGCTTTTCAGTATGTTCATGATCATTATTTAGAAGATGCTGATTGGTTTATGAAAGCAGATGATGATACATATGTTATATTAGATAACTTGAGATGGCTTCTCTCAAAATACAACCCTGAAGAACCCATTTACTTTGGGAGAAGATTTAAGCCCTATGTAAAGCAGGGCTACATGAGTGGAGGAGCAGGATATGTACTGAGCAAAGAAGCCTTGAAGAGATTTGTTGATGCATTTAAAACAGACAAATGTACGCATAGTTCCTCCATTGAAGATTTAGCACTGGGGAGATGCATGGAAATTATAAATGTAGAAGCAGGAGATTCCAGAGATACCACTGGAAAAGAAACTTTTCATCCCTTTGTACCAGAACACCATTTAATTAAGGGTTATCTGCCTAGAACCTTTTGGTACTGGAATTATAACTATTATCCTCCTGTAGAGGTAAGTTTAGAACTTTTATTACTGTATAAATACTTAGACTGACTTTTGTTTACTTTAAAAAAAAAACTAATAATGAGTATGTTTCTTTAGTATCAATAACTAAGAATCTACCTTAGTCTTTTTATATCGAATGGCATTATAACAGAGTAGATGAGAACAAAGGTGTCGGCAGTGGTAATT
The DNA here is from genome assembly GCF_002837175.3 of Physeter macrocephalus. Lineage (NCBI taxonomy): Eukaryota > Metazoa > Chordata > Mammalia > Artiodactyla > Physeteridae > Physeter > Physeter macrocephalus. The sequence goes on from NC_041218.1 coordinate 62,787,388, forward strand.
CAACAAATATTCGTACTACTGTATGCCAGGCACTAAGAATATAGCGGTAAATATGGCCAAGTTCCAGTTCTTATAAACCTTACGTTCTGGATGAGGAGACATACAATAAACAGGCAGACAAGTCAAGTTATAATATGATTTTAGGTATTGGCAAGTGCCCTGAAGAACAGTAAAGCCAGGTAAGAGGATGGAGAGTGACCCAGAGTGGAATGGGATACTGTAGTTTAGGCAATTAAGGAAGACTTCTCTAAAGGGTAACTTTTGAACAGAAACCTGAGTGAGGTTAGAAAGCAGGCTATGGGAAGATCTGGGTAAAGAGCCTTCACGTCTTCAGGAACAACACATGAAAAGACTTTAAGGTTCAGAAACACCTACGTTCAAATCCTGCTGTCCCACCTAATAGCTGAATGACCTTGGATGGAAAGAATTTGCCTAACTCCTGAGCCTAAGTTTCCTCATTTGTAAGATGGATCTGATGTACCTGTCTCACTCAGTGGTAGTTACGGTGTAGGACCGTGTCTATCGCACAGTGAGCACCTAATAAGTCCTAGATCTCACTTGACACCTTAGCTTACATTCCTGAGAATTTTATCTAAAATACATTATTTTACTAAATATTTCAGATGTATAGCTAAATATTTGAGAAGGATATACTATTTTGTACCCAACAACCAGCTTTACCAAATATTAATCTTTTGTCACATTTGCTTCAGATTTTTTTTTTTTAAAGAAAAAGATATAGAACTAGGTGAGGCCTATGTACCCTCCTCAGTCCAGTTCTCTTACCTCCTTCCTCAGAGTTACCCACTATCATGAGTTTAGTACTTATAATAACCATGCGTGTTTTTATATTTTTCCTACATGTTTATGAATCCATAAATAATATATAGGATATTGTTTTGCAGGTCTTTAAATAAGTGGAATTATACTTCATGTATACTTGAACATATGCCTTTTTCACACATTGAAATTTATCAACATTAATGTATGTATCTGCTTCATTAATTTAGACTGCTGTGTCATAATCTAATATATGAATATACTGTAACTTACCCATTCTTCAGCCGATGTATATTTAGTAGGCTGTTGCCGGTTTTTCACTATATGAGCATTGCAGCAGTGAATGACTGGAGACCGGGAGTCATGAAACCTAGCTTTTAGACTCAGTTCTCTTGTTGATTAATATGTCTCAAGGCAAGTCGCTAGTGCTCTTCACCTTCTTTCCTCTGGCCCTAAGGTACAAATAATACACTTTGTGCCACCTTTCTCTTCTTCACGAGCCAATGTTTTCAGATCATCATCTAGAACAGTGGTCTCAACGGGGGGCTTTTTTGCTTCCCAGAGGACATTTGGCAAAATCTGGAGACCTTTTTGCTTAACTTAGCAGTTGCTACTGGCACCTAATGGATAGAAACCCACGAGACTGTAAACCCACTAGGTGCTAAACATTCCTCAATGCACAGGACAGCCCTTACAACAAAGATTATCCAGCCCAAAATGTCAACAGCACTGTGTTTTCAAAACCTTGACGTAGAATATCTGACCCAAGCTTTAAGCTATCAGCTTTAAAAAGGGAAAACTTGAAGCAAATCACTACCGTTTCGGCTCTCAACCACCAGTGTCCTCTTGTTACTTACACAGAAATGATAGCTAATCCTTACGGCAATCCTGCATTTAAGAGGGGACAAAACTGGGGCTCAGGAAAATCAAGTAACTGGTCTATCCTGCTAAGTAGCCTAGGCAGTATTGCAAATCCACTCTGGTTTTAAAAACTTGTGTTATTTCCATCATGAGCATCCCTCTCTGATTAATGGGATATATGCCCCCGAAAGGAGGGTAGGGGATATGTTAGAATAAATATTCTTTTGTTGGGATAAATTCCACTTGAATAAACATTTTAAAGCACAGTTTTATGTAATGAGGTTGTTTGAAACCGTATGCTAGCATCTTATTGCTATTAGAGATGCAAGAATTTCCTAAACTATAAAACAGATGTATTCCCAAGTGTGCTTTTGATAGTCTATTTTTGTTTTGGTTTTAGTGAGGTACTACTTTGGATGCTTCTGTAGTGTAAACTCTTCTTAAACCATTCCAAGATTACTTGACCTCTTCCCTTCTTAATTCTGCACCCCTTCCCATACAAAAATATACACCAACTCAAAAACATTACAGATGCATAATAACAAATACACCTAAATGCATGTAAGATTTTACTAAGAGTATCTGATATTGAGTACACATAACAGTAACAGCAAAGGGACATCATAATTGTCATTATTTTGTAACCAGTAAAATATCCTACTTTCTCTTTAAGAGTACTGCCCACAGTTCCCACCTACAAATAGGGAATACCCAACAATATCCTTTATATTAACAAAATAAATATTTCTATAGTACATATTTTATTTAAATTGTACTAGTTTTTTAAATGGATGGAAAATTTTATATTCCTTCTATAATAATTTGTGAGTTGTATTGAAGACTGTAAAATAGGCTTGGAAGTTCCAAAATTGACCCAACCTTCTGATATTGTCTCTTCTCTCTCAGGAGGTTCTATATAAACCCAAAGTGAAATCAAACTTCTATTATTACTCATCATTTAATAAATTGTCTTCTCTCTAAGGGAGTTACTGTTTTCAAAGCCATCCTGAGTCTCATACATATACTTTCTCTCTCTAGTAATCACTAAAAATACAGTGTAGAAAATTTTTTTCTAGAGGTTAGGGTGTGAGATATTCTAGTTGATCAAAGAGTTATGTTCTTAAGCTGGTTGTTCAGAACTTTGCATGCAGTTCCCTTCTCATACCACCTTCTCACTTCCCTAAAAGTAAGTCTATTCCTAGGAATAAAGTCTGTTCCCTAGGAATAAAGTCTATTCTCTAGGACTACATACAGTCTATTCCCTAGCAGTAGATTTTTCACCAGAAAATTTGCAATCAGTCTTAATACAGTGGATTTAAAATAAGTGGATTTTAAAATATTTTAAAAACCCTCTACTTGTGAAATTGCCTTTTCGTAGGTCAGAAATGATCAAATATGGTTTATTATATTAATTCTTCAGTTTTATTTGCATTAACTCTAATCCATTTGAAACTTACTGATATATGGTTGATGTACAGAGCTCTTGATTTTTCCAAATTGTTAACTAATTATTCCAGTACCATTTATTAACTGAGACTTGCTTTCATTACTGATTTAAAAATACCTCCTTTATTATCATTCACTATAGCATTGCTTATAGTAGGATTGGTATCTGAGATTTCAGTTCTGTTGTATTTGGTTTTGGCTCAGTACCATATTGTTTTGAACCTTGTAGCTTTACAAAAATTTTAAGTTATTAAGAGTGTGTCTTCCTCTCCTTTATTTCTCCCTCTCTTTTAAATTGTTTTGGCAACTCTCACGTCTTTATTCTTATGTATAAACTTATTAATTTAGGAACAGTGGACATCTTTGCCCAGGATTTTTTAAGTTCCTTTTAGGTCCCTTAGTAAAGTTTTATACTTTTCTTCAGGTAAATCTTTATTTCTTAAGTATCTCCCTAGGTTTTTAGTATTTTTGTTACTCTTCTACTTGGGCTCTTTTCTTAAAACTTTTTAACTAGTATATACATGAAAGCTTTTTTTTTTTTTTTTTTTTTTAAGTATCTTTAAAATCCGGCTCTGTTCCTGGATTTTTTATTTCTGATGATTTTGCTCTCGAGCTTTTGGGGTATCCATAATCATATGCAAAGAACTATGTATTTCATTTCTAATAATTTTAGCTGTTTTTTATAGCCTTTTATTGCTTATAAGGCTTAATAATAACAGTATCCTGGCCATCCAGTAAAAAAACAGCACAATAGAGTATAACAATTAATGCAGTAAATCTTATCAAAAATATTATTGCAATATTTCAGAGTTATATAAAATTGCTTCCAGAGAGGATCAGTAATTTAATATTAAACACTCTTGTTCTAGTCTTTAGTTTACTATGCATTGGCCACTATCATAGCCACTAACCACATATGACTATTGAGTGTTTGAAGTATGGCTATCAAAATTTAGATGTGCTCAGGTATAAAAGTTATACTTGATTTCAAGGACTTAGCACAAATAAAAAGAATGATTTCATCAATAATTTAAGTATATTGATCACCTATTGAATATTAAGAAAATAATATAGATTTATTCAGTTAAAATATATTCAAATTAATTTCACTTATTTTTACTTTTTAAGTATGGCTATTGCATTGTGTGGCTCACATATATCTACTGGACAGAGCTGGTTTCATTATCACAAGTTGACTTATCTGTTTACTTTTCATATTTGTTCCTATTCTTAAATTCCCTAAAGATGTAAAAAGTAGGCACCAGATAATTTTCCAGCATCTACATTGTGGTCCAAGAAACCCACATATCCAGTGTTTGTTTCAAAGGAAAGGTCAGAGAAAATACAGTGGACAATGTCTTAATGATTTTTACTGCATTGTAAGCTACATACTTCCAAACATGAATTATTAAATGTTCAATTAAATAGGTCAATATGAATCTTCTCTGGGAACTTGCCAGACTGTTTTTCTCCCTGGGTCCCTGCAAAGACATTAGAGACTTAAGTTTTCTTGGAGTCATCTGAGTGAAACAGTCTCCAGATACCAATTCTGACCCCCAGATGACCTCGTGACTATTTAAGTCTGGGACCAGTTTTTTAAATTTCTGTTTTCTTTATTTTCTTGCTTTTTCATTCCTCTTTGTATGTTTGTTGTATTTTTGTTATTTTGTTTTTGTCTTGTTTTATTTAAATCTGCTCTCATGCCAACTCTATTAGAAATCTATGAGAATTATATAACTGAACAAAGGTTTAACTTTGACCTACTTACTGAGGGCCACCTGAACTTGATAATTCTGTCAGTAGTAACTAACATTTATTGGGCATTTACTAAAGGTAAAGTGTGGTACCAAGTGTGTGACACACGTTGTCTCCTTTAAGCATCTTTTGAACATGGGGAAGTTGAAGCTTATAGAGATTAAGTAACTTGCCCAAGATTATATACTAGTAGGCAAAATTTAGACTCAAACCTAGGTGTGACTCAGCACTTCCTCTCTTAAATACTATACTGTTTGGGTTGATGTATCGATGAAGTATTAGGTTGCAGACACATACTGGGCAAGGCTTTGTAGTCATTGAATGTTCCAAAGGTGTCTTTCTGAGGCTGAGCCAAGCAAAACTTCATAGTGAGAAAGTTATGAAGAGAAAGCAAAACTTGGAGAAATAGAGCTTTATCCTTTGTATAGCTGACCCTTTTATTTGAAGAGGTCTCAAGCGTTTTCTTTTTTTGCAATTCATAGGTCACGAGAGAATATTGTTTCAGTTAGATATACTTCAGCAACTTCATGTTTGATTTTAAATCATTGGGAACTCTGAAAACTCTTGGTTTCTTTCACAGGTCTAATAAATTATGTGCCTCTGCTTAACTTTGCCAGGCTTAATGCTTGGATTCTGTTAAAATTAGTGTTTCCTTTATCAGTATTTGAATATTGTATGTTAACAATGTGCTATTTATTAATAATACCTGTTTCCACTACTTTTTTAGGGTCCTGGTTGCTGTTCTGATCTTGCAGTTTCTTTTCACTATGTTGATCCTGCAACTATGTATGAGTTAGAATACCTCGTTTATCATCTTCGTCCATATGGTTATTTATACAGATATCAACCTGCCTTACCTGAGAAGATGCTAAAGGAAATAAGTCAAACATACAAAAATGAAGATAAAAAAGTAAATCAGGAGCCCTTGAAAGAAAAACATAAATGAATAGAGGTAAAATGTCTAGCATTGCACTGAAGAAGAACTTCTCCATTTCTGATATAGAACACTGGAATCCCAGTGAGGAATTCTTTCTAAGTGAACATTCCATATTAGAAATTTTTCATATGAATGACTATAAACTGAAGCTTTAAGTGAGCTGTGAAGTCTATTGAAATGTGTTTTGATACAGTAATATATATACATATATGAAAAACTTGTGTTTTTAAAATGGTGGCCAGGCAGAGGAACTAGAAGAGATTTTGTTGCCTGTTCCTGACCACATGTATTATTTTCACTGAGAAACTAAAACAGTTAAATTTGCTAAAACTACACTGTACCATTGTTAGTAACCCACACACGATGCTACACAGATCTGCCTTAAAGAAAATTTAGAAGGAAATATTGTTGCTCAGTATTGTTTGTAAACTCAAAACATGAGTTTATATTTGCAGTATGATATAAATGAACCAACCCCCCCCACACACACACATGCAACTTTTGTCTAATGAAAATTTTGCTGTGACTATTTATAATTGGCAGTATTTCTTCCAGAATAAGGTAGAATAAGAATGGCACTTGACCTAAAGTGCATTAATAAAACCACATTTTGAAATTATCATGGGCCTTGACTGTATTATATACTTGGTTCTAATTAATAGTTAATCTTTTACTGAGTCCCCGTTGTCTCTTTCGTAAACATGTTTAACCATTCTTGAATGCCATTCTCAACTATTAATATTTATTTACTGAAAGTATTAATAGCATTCTGTAAACATGCATTTTTAAATATTTTATTCCAAAATTTGCCCATTGTTAATTATGGGTAACTAATAAATAGTAAATGTAATGCTATTTGGGGATGCTTTTCTTATATTAGTGCCACTCTCAGGAATCACGATGTAACATTTTTAACTGATTATTTAAAACTGTCCAACTACATAATTATAGTTCCTTTCATTCTCATCCTGTTGAGAGATGAGAACTTGTTTGTGCCTTTCATAACTTGTTTAAAGCAGAGTTTTGAGATTCATTTTCAGGCTCTGAGGTGGCTGTTAGTTACACTGGCAAAATAATTTGTGAGATTTTGACCAGAGTTAATTAAAAAAATTTAAAAACGCAGAGGACTTAAACAAATTGAAATACGTCAGATATTAAAAGACCAAATACTTAGTTTACGAATAACAGCCTGAATTTTGACTTATTTGGGGATGATTGTTTTGCCAATGGACAGTTGTAAGAGAGCTCAGTCTTGAGGACATCAAAAACACATTCATAAATGTTTTGTTCTAATTTTAGTGACCCTCTATTTAAAGAATTTCTGGAAGGAAAGAAAATTTTAAATTTTAAATTTTTGTTGTCTTTAGCAATATCATCTGAGTGTATCATAACAGAATACTTTACAGACTTTCCATAAGATTATCTTAAATGTTACAAATAATTTACATTTCTCTTATGTTTTATCATTATGCTAGTTTTATGTGGCTGTCATGCCATTGATTCTGCTGCTTAGCTAAATCGTTTATATTTATTGTGCCAAAACATGTCAAAACCATGACCTCTTTCAGTTGTATATTTGAGAGGATGTTCATCTTAGTGGCCAATTATGGATTACTCTGTCAATATAGTGAAAACTTATACCAGTTTTTACCAATTGAATTGTTTTTTGTTATTTTCATGATTATATCATCTGCCAAAATTTCAAGGCGTTCATTCTATTCTTTGAATAACTCTTTACCTTGGTATGGATAGGAATTTATTTGCAGTCCATACATGCTACTTTTCTGTACTAGAAGTATAAATGGTTTACCATAAACATCCAAAAACCTTAAAATTGATTCATAGGAAATCAACATTGTGATGAATCCTGGGGTCTGAAGTCAGACTGCCTGGGTTTAAATTCTTGCTCCATCACTAGTTTTGTAACCTTGAGCAATTTACTTAATCTCTCTGTGCCTCAATTCCCTCATCTGTAAACTAGGGACGATAATACTACCTACCTCACAGGATTTTTATGAGGATTAAATGAGTGAAAATGTGTATGGCTTTTAAAAACACTGTTTGGCCCAGAGTATGGAGTGCTAAGTATAAAGTTTTCTTATTATTCTTTACGTTGGAGTGTAAATATTTGTTTTAAATAAATGAGAAATCTGCTTTAATCAAATCAGGTATTAAAGGAAATATCTCATACATTTCTTATAATAAGTAATAGCTAGTTTTTATTTGATGCCTACTGTATGGCAGGTAATGTGCTTAGATACTCTGTGTTAATCCTCACAAATTGGGGGTTATTCCCATATTATAGATGAGAAAACTGAGGCTCAGAAAACTAAAGTCATTTTCCACTGTCAGAAAGCTACTAAGTAACAGAGCTAGGATTTATACTCGAAGACTGTGTGTTCTTTGCCCCATGTTAGCCTTGAGGTTAATCGTTAGCATTATTTCCATTTTTACTTAATGGCGTGATACATTGGCCAGCAGTAGTCAAATTAACCAGCCAAATTGTCATAGTGGTTCTTAAATAGTGGTTATTATATTCTTGCCTGGGAGCTTGTTAAAACGGAGATTTCAAGACCCCAATTCCAGAAATTTTGATTCTATCATGGGACCCGGGAGTATGCATTCTTACCAGATACCCTTGGGCACTGGTTCTCCACCAGTGTGTGGTCCCAACCAGCAGTATCAGCATCACCTGGAAACTTGTTGGTAATGCATCCTCTCCTGGGTCTCACCCCAGACCTACCGAATCAGGAACTCTAGGGGTAGAGGCTAACAATTATGTTTAAACAAGCCCTCCAGGTGAGTCTTATTCAGCATTCCCCTAAAACCTGGTGATTCTGATGCAAATCATCCTTGGAACGCGCTGAGGATTACTAGCCCCATAAGTAAGGTTATCTTTCAAAAATTTAGATAAAGCATGTTTTAAATGAGTGTAGTTTAGCATCACACTATAGTAAATGTAAAAAACTAAAGATAATTTGAAGGGTCAGTGGATAATTCATTTTGGCAAAATTCTTTAGCTTCTTCAGTTACTAATATCAGGGCCCACAGTAAAATATGAAGTTTAGTAATTTCATTTTGGGGCAGAAAAGTTTCAGTAAATACTAGTAAGTATATATTAATTCATTAAAAGCATACTTAAATGAATGTCATAAAAAATGTCCACAATTGTTAGTAAAAAAATTTTAAAGAGAGGTAGCAAAGTACTGTTTTATAATGTGCAGACTGTTTTTCTGCCAATTCATACTATCAAAATTTCATCACTTTTCAAGAATCAGTTGACTGTCCTATAGGACCTAATAAAGCAAAAAAACTCTCCAAGTATTTGATAGAGCGCATAAAACCAGATTTCATGATGATAATGACTTTTAAGATTCAATGTCTTTTAAGATTTTTGTCATCTGGGTAAATGATTTTAGTATGGTCTCAAAACAGGCTTTTGCTATTTTACGTTCTCCAATATATACTTGTATTTTCAAGTGGGAAGTTCATAGACGATACAAAGCAGATTTTTATCCCAGAGTTTAATTATTTGTTTTCAAATAAACTTCAGAGGAGTTTTTGTTACTGTAAGAAGATTCGAAAATAAATCACTGACCAATTTTTTTTTTAAGTATGGTAATTGGATTTGAGCATTAAATTTACTAACTGGTTATTTTCATAATTGTTTGAGTTTTAATTTTTCACTTCCTTGAGCCCGTTATACTGTAGTATTACCAGGTTGCGGCTTGAAAAATCCTTCATTTGATTGATTAGATCAAGTCTACCCTTTTATTCATTTAAATTTTCATTTCTTTAGAATATTCTCTGACAATTTCTGCTTCTTTGTATTTATTGCCCTTCTTTATTTCCTTGATAACTAACTTCCATTTTCTAACTACTCTTAATTCTGCCTTCACAAGGTTAATTTGGCTGTTATTAGTGATTAGCGTTTGTATGTATCACTTACATTATTTTATACCTATTAACGTTAGGTTTCCCTATGAGATTGGAAGTAAAAATTTGTCTAAGAATAATGCCTGCTGGCTCTCAGGATACTTGACCTACTTAAAAGTCTACAATGTTAAACTAATGCTAGATATACAATTAAATGAAGTAAAATTATTTGGATTCTACTACTTCCCAAATTCCCCTTTTCACAAACAAAAAAACCTCATTTGCCTCATCTCTCTACTTATTTATAGTAGGCCTGACAGAAACATACTTAAGAAATCTAGGGGACAACCTGTGGTTTATTTTGTGCTAAATGTAACCTCTATTGATTTTTTAAAAGATGGCTTATGTTTATATATTGGAGTTGAAATAGAGATTTAATTCAAATTAGAATAAGAAATTTTATAAATTCTCTTTAGAGAAACCAACTCTGAAACTAGTTTCAGAGTTGAATAATGCTCTATTTCAATTCCTTTACCTCTCTAGTTTTTAGTTTATATGTGTTAAGTTTAAATAACTTTGCAGGGCCCTGCAAATTAATAATCCATATAAAGTATATTATTAGAGGGAAACTAATCTTACTGCTAAGCAGTGTGTTATATTACCCAGTGAACGTTTTATGTTTTGGAATTTAAAAATTATGTAAGGTAATATCATGAATGATTTAAAAATGTCTGGTGACTTGCTTATTTTAAGTGATCACCAATAAGTCAGAAAAATGTGTTTTTAAATATGTTTTTTAAAGTGCCTTTTGAACATTTTTAAACAATGGATTTAAACAACTGCATAAAATAAATTACCATGTTTAAAGCTGTTTTATCTGATTATTTTTAAATGATGTAAAAGTTGTGGGAGAAACATTGTCTTTAATGGGTAGTTTTGGGGTTATTTACCAAAAATATTAAACTATTTTCCCATCAAAGTTATTCAATTTAAATAGGCTTGAATAATTTTTACTGCAACATATATTATTTTTCTTTAAAGCAACAAAATATTCCACCTCTGATTTTGAATAATGTGCCTTAAAAAACAGAAACACCTATGCTGTAGGCCAGGTAAGTGTATGTCTGTGTATATATGTGTATAGGTATACATATATGTTATAGAAAGAGGAAAAGATTGCTTTTCTATTTCTTGGTATTTTTTGATCTGTCATGTACACTGAGAAATTAATTTATTCAACTAATTATTTATTTAAATAATTGTGCCCAGATCTACTAGAAATACAGTGGTGAAGAAAATATACAGGATTTCTGTTCTCCTAGAGCCTTAATTCTACAACTAGACAATAAACAAATTAATAGATGAAGGAACAAGATATTTCAGAGAATGGTGGTAGGAAAATAAAAGAGTGATATGGTAGAGCAGTTTTCTGGGTGGGGTGTCAGGGAAGACCTCTGAGGTAATATTTGAGCTGACCTGAATGACAGACATTTTATATGCTTCAAAAGGCATTTATTTATGTCTATGAAGTTCTTTGCTCCTACTATGTAAAATAATAGTAATAATAATGTTTCCCACCTTTGTGTAATCATGCTTTGGGCATATGTGAAGGCTCTTTGAAATGTGATCCATAGGCCAAAAACTTTGTGGTTTTAGGCATATTTCATACAAAGCTCAGGTCTATTGATATTAGATCAGCCTGGGACTTTTAGGATATGAATAAAAATTGACCTACCTCTTCCTAAGCAGATTATTACAGATGTTCATAAGGCCCCTGAGGCTAGCCTGTCTGCCTCAATTTTCAGTAACTGCTACCCAATATGCTACTTACTAGTGCCCAAGCACATATATGTATGTACCAACATATATATATACATGCAGTGCCATTTGGATTAAGCAGCTTTAGAAAAGCTAAGGAGATAAATGCTACTTCATGTTGCTTTAGTATCAGAGTTGTACAATTTAACATATCCAGAAAGTCCCATGTTTTCCAGTCAGTAGTGTTTAGTTGTACTTCTTCTTAATGTGAGAGAAGAGATTTATTTACCTAAATATATACAGGTTTATTACCTATTTTAAGTTTTCCGAAGGTATAATCCTGGAAAGGATACAAGATTATTGTTGAATTTATTTTCTCGCTAAAGGAAAGGGCTCTACCCCAAACATTTTATATCAGATCTAATAATGCTGACAATATAGATTGTGCAAATAAAAATTCCTTTACTGTTTGATTAAGACTGAATGAACATTTAACAACTGGAGTTAAGCCACATTGACATTCTCCAGATAAGTCTGTATTAATAAACCATGAAAGTAAACTTTGTTTTGCCATAAGTTTGATTTGTTGCTAATTAATGTTTATTTTGCCTAGAACTTTAACTACCATAGTTTTTTTTTTTTAACATCTTTATTGGAGTATAACTGTTTTACAATGGTGTGTTAGTTTCTGCTTTACAACAAAGTGAATCAGTTAGACATATACATATGTTCCCATATCTCTTCCCTCTTGCGTCTCCCTCCCTCCCACCCTCCCTATCCCACCCCTCTAGGTGGTCACAAAGCACAGAGCTGATCTCCCTGTGCACTACCATAGTTCTTAAAACTATCTTTGTGTTGCATCATTTCTTCTGCCAAAAGAAACACCCATTATTTCTGCTAGTGTTTCTTATATTCTGTTTTAGATATTTATTTTTTCCAGGACTGAAAATTTGTTTTAGATATTTATTTTTTCCAGGACTGAAAGTTTGTCCAGGGCATTTACACTTTTTTTCTCCTATATATTGCCTCTGTATAGTGCAGTTGAATACACCTGTTTACTTTGCATTCATGAAATACACATTGTTTTTATTTATTTTTTATGAGATTCAGTCCTAGGACTTTAACTATTTGAGTTTTCGAATGAATGTGTAGTTGAAAGATTAACAGTAGTTCCTCATTTGTAGAACTGCTAGATAATGTGTCAACATAGAATTAGAGTGCAATGTCTTAGTCTTAACAACTAATCGTTTTGATTTTTGTCAGCTTCAAATCTTTTTTTATAGAACTTTAAACTGAATTGTCTTTCCTCCTTCTATTCCTGTTAACACTGGAATCATACTCCTGGTAGCATTTCGGTTGAATTTCACTTTCCGTTATTTTTGTTGTTAGATTGTAGAGAAATGGTAATAAAATCTAGAAAGGAGTTTGAGAGAGAAGTAATGATTCAACATTTTCTTTAGTTTTATGCAAGGCTGTCTTCCTTGTATCTGCATTGTTCAGTGGGGTGTATGTGTGCATGTGTGTGAGAGACAGGAATAGAAAGGTATGATTATTTTAATAGTTGGATTTTTTCTTTAAAATGTTGAAAGTTGCTTTTTCATGCTGTTTAGATTTACATAATTTATTTGATGAGGTGAAAGTATATGCTTAGAAAAATTAGGCATAGAAATGATTGATTGTTTATAAAAATTTTTATAAACCTACTTGCCTGGTTGAATTTTCCCTCTCTTCTTGCCTGTGAACTTCTGGCTCTTTGAACCTTCCCCTACTCTTTTCTTCTCTCATTCCATGTCTTTTCTTTTTTCCTCTTCTTCCCATTGGCAGCAATTCTTTTGTTTCTTTAGACTTTTTATTGACCCCATTTTCTATCAGCAGGTGTGTTTTAAAGACTTTTAAAAATCACATACCTTTTGTGAATTTCAGTTCCCTCTCACCAGCTGAAGGAACTTTCCTAGAATTAACAGAAAGGAGAAGGAAAATTTCCTAGAATTAACAGAAAGGACTCATCAGAAAGGACTCATCAAAATCCTAGAATTTTCGCTTTTCTGTGGAAATGTTTTCTTCTAGAACCTGCCCCCCAAAAATATGGGTGCATTTTTTTAAATACTTGAAAACCAGTGAGAATCTGCCTTATTATTTTTAACCCCAAATTGATAGCGTCTTGCCTGGCAAAAGTGGTTCGTGAGGTTTTGAGAGGCGCTCATTGTGGCAGAGGTAGATCTTAGGAACAGAATCGCAAGTATTTTTCTACTTTATTTGAAACAGTGAGGCAGAGGATTCTCCTCTGGTTGGTCATTGCATGCTTCTTTGGGCACTGTCATCTTGGGCTGTGACTTCTTCCTACTATCGTGTTTGGCCCTGAAGAAGGAACTTGTCCTCTCCCTTATTACCACAGCAAAGCAGAGACCAGACATTCCTGAGGGTTCCAGAATAACAGAAGAAAAAGTCCAGAGAATAATGTATGAGAGCTGCCCAGATCCAGTGGGACTCTCTTGCCTCTCACCAAGCTGTCTTTTCCTTGCCACCTGTTTCCAAGGCACCAGAGGTAGCTGAACCACCCCCATTAGAACATTCCAGATACTACCACATCTTTAAGAGTGTCAGCCAAATTGACATCTACCCTGTGAAAAATGAGGAAGCTCTCCCTTCACCCCAGTCTAAAGCTCTCACGCTTCACTTCCTGCTGGAGAACTGACCCCTCCCCTGGGAAACTGACAGTGGAAACATTCACTTTCTTCAGAGGAAATGCCATCTTCACCCAGAGGAGTTTGGTCTGGATTTGTGGCCCCAATATGGAAATACCCAGTAATCTGACTTCAGTGTATTTCATGAAGCCTGTATTGTTTGTTCTTAAATAAATCACATTGGAGCAGCAACAGCCAAACCCAGGTGAGGATACACCAGGCTGAATTCTGTTCCTGTTTCATCTCACTGCATTAGGGGTTTCCAACATGTCTTAGGATCCTATTTCAGCTGGGCTCACTTCACGATAATACTAATGAGCTTTGAAACTTAACAGAAGTTACTTTATAACTTCATTTATATCATGTTCCTTTTTTAAAATTTATTTTTAAAGAATTTTTTTAAATTTATTTATTTTATTTATTTTTGGCTGTGTCAGGTCTTAGTTGTGGCACGCGGGATCTTTTGCTGCAGCACGTGGGCTCTTTGTTGTGGTGCACGGGCTTCTCTCTAGTTGTGGCGGATTTTGTCTCTAGTTGTGGCTTGCAGGCTCTGGGGCACGTGAGCTCTGTAGTTGTGGCTCACGGGTTCCAGAGCACCTGGGCTCTGTAGTTTGCGGCACGTGGGCTCTAGCTGAGGCTCACGAGCTCAGTAGTTGTGGCACGTGGGCTTAGTTGCCCCACGGCATGTGGGATCTTAGTTCCCCGACCAGGGATTGAACCCGCTTCCCCTGCACTGTAAGGAGGATTCTTTACCACTGGACCACCAGGGAAGTCCCCCATGTTCCTTTTTAAAATTAGCCACTTTTAAATATTCATCCTAAGTGGAAGCAGAAAAAAAGAGTTGGGAAATAATAAGTGAATCACCTGTGTCTTCTTAGTGATCCTAAATTAGACATATGCCCTGCTATTTTCTACGATCCTTAAATAATAATGATATCTGGTGTTATTTTCCACCTGCAACTCTCATAATTTTACCAAGTTAGACCTTCTTTTCATGTTTTATTGTCCTTACGCTCTCTTAGGCTACTAAATCCTCAAACAGCTTTACCAAATGGAAAACTGGTGTTCAGAGGTCAAGTGAAGCAGAACTTAGTGGTGAAATTTAACCTGAGTCTGAAGTTTCAAAACACACCAAGATCCAGTCTCCTTTATAATAGACTGACTTAGGAGGGTGGAAAAAATGAAAAACTGCTTGGTGCTCATAAATTTTAAGATCACAAATGACCTCATTTAGGGCTAATGATTACCTCATAATATAAATTAGTGCTTTACTACAGAATCTTTGTATTAAGTAGTAATTTAGCCTTTTACTAATTCTCTTTACAAATCCTAAACTTACAGAATATTTTCTAAATTTGCTCTTTAATAACTTTAGATCACTGCAGTGATTATTTCAAACTCACTTATCAGAATCTCCTTTAAAGGGTTGTCTTTTTAACTTTTTGCATCTAAAACTTTTGATGTAGAATTACCCAAACTTCTTGCCATTACCAAAATTCAAATAAGTGAAGCAAGGGAAATAGAAGGTGTTAAAATGTGAGGCAGTTACTTTACCCAAAAGCACGGTTACTATCATCAGTGAGATTATTTTTTTTATGAAATTAAAGTTAGATTGGTTTACTTGGACACTTTTTCTCCAGACTCCAGTTTATGTGATAGGATGGTAGGATGGTTTTCTCTCTAAAAGGTGCTGTACTTTTTACGGCTAAGAATTAAAAGTTAATGTCACCCCATGGCATATCATGTTAAAATTAGGAGCTGTCATGGTTACTTCTTTCTCCTCTCCACAGGTAATTCTTCCCAAGCTATTGGTTCAACCCAAGCTATTCTGTACACACAAGGTCAACAAACATTTGATGTATTTTCTTGGCATTAATATAAGTCAAAATCACACCCAGGAGGCTAGGGTGTGGTAATACAGACATCAAATCTCCTAATACCCTAATTCTAAGCCCATCAGTCCACATCCTTTTTCATGTGAGAAAGAATGACAGAAACAATCTGACAATAAACAATCTGGCTTCTAGAGCCAAGACACACTAAAATGTAAGAAAAACTGGCATAACAGGGTGACCTGCATTAGGGCTAGAGGAGTGGTCAGTGGTAAATCCAGCCCAAACCCCTTGGACTGTGAGCACAGCACACAGATATGTTATAATTATAACGTTTAAGTAATGAAGTCACAGTCTGAGATCCTTTTAGTTGAACAGTATTTATGGATGACCTACTCTCTGCAAATATCTGTGGGAAATAAAAAGACGAATGAGACATAATTCTTGCTGTCTCTGAATCCACAATGTCATCTTTCTAATTTTCAACTAAATATGTAATTCAGTTTTCCCCAATACTCTGTTTTTATTCTTACATCTCTTCATGTAAGATTGTCTCCTAGAAGTCATTTAATATAATGCTCATGCAACTCCAACTAGTAATTTTATTTTTTGCTCTCAATTCATCTCCCCACTCTAAGATCAAGACCAGGGTGGTGAGTGGATGAGCTGGTGAATAATTTCAGTCTACTCTGCTCTCAAGCTGAAATCACATCAGGCATGTGGCTTTAACGTACAAAATCAAAATATATTCACAATGTCTGTACCACTGAATTTTTCACCTTTTCATTGTCAACTTTCAGAACGCTTTTTGGCAGATGAAATTGAGGCTTTAAAAAGAAAAATTGAAGCTCATGATGCAATTTTAAAATTCAATAAATTTATTTTCCATTTGTGTTTTAAACTGCTAGATCATTTTCCCATTCTTCCTTGAATTAAATGCAACACACACGTGTGCCTGTACACCACATATACACACAGACACATCCACTTTGGAGACCTCTGGTGAACAATCTATCGTCAGGGTTAATGGGACTTGTTAGGATCTGTTGCTGGCCTGAGAGGAGCATGCAGGCAGGTGGATGGGAAGTGCCCTTGGGATTCATACCTACGGAGGGAGAAGTCGAGGGAACAGGTCTGTGCAGAGGGAGGTGTTGAACTGTAAAGCAGACCTAACAAAGGCCTGAGCCAGCCCCTCGGAAACTCTGGAACTGGGGTGGCCCTTCAGTCTTGTCCTACCTGGGGCAAGACTGGCCGTTATGCACCAATACAGGTACCCCCCACTTTTCAAAAGTTCCCTTCCTCCACTTTACTTTTATGAAACACCTATATTAGTACCTGTTTTTGCTAACACAAAGAAATCCAAAGAGGATTTTCACTTTTACGAAAAAGGTGAAAAGTGAAAATAGCATTCCGCATTGGTTTTGCAGCGATGGAGCCATTATAGTGGCAGCGCACAACCTGAACAGAGCAGGGAGAGTGGCACCGCCAAGCTCCTTCCCCAGGGAACATCACTCAGCATCAAGCCACCAGAATTTTGAACTGTGTCGGTGAACATCTGTGCTCTATTTCAGTTTATTTTGTACATCTGTTAGCAAGATGTGTCCTAAGATAATTGCCTCTTTGCTTTATGCCATTTCAGCTTATGAAAGCTTTTGTAGGAACACTCTGCTTTCAGGTAGCTGGGACACCTGTATTTAGCAAGTCACTGGATAAGGACTGCCCAGGGAGAAGGCATGATCTTGGACAAGGTAGCTCTCTTCAGCTGAGGGTAATTCTTGGAACTTGGCTGAGAGCCATCAGCTGCCAGCACTCCCAGCAGCTGGGGAATAGGTGCCTCAAACATGAAGGGGAGACCGGACCACACCCCACAGTGTCCACTACAGAATCACGGTAAAAATCTGGCCATGAAAGCTCGCCTATGGCTTCTGTCTTCAGGCCTTTTTTCTTTTTTTTGCGGTACGCAGGCCTCTCACTGTTGTGGCCTCTCCCGTTTCGGAGCACAGGGACACGCAGGCTCAGCGGCCGTGGCTCACGGGCCCAGCTGCGCCGCGGCATCTGGGATCTTCCCGGACCGGGGCACGAACCCGTGTCCCCTGCATCGGCAGGCGTACTCTCAACCACTGCGTCTCCAGGGAAGCCCCAGGCCTTTGTTTTTTGTTTTGTTTTGTTTTCTTTTGGCTTTTCAAGAGTATCTAGACTTTCCCTCTTTGTGCTTTGATTTTTCAATACTGGAAAAGTTTCTCAATTGAAAGATTGAAAGTAAAGCTAAAACAGTACTTGCCTGACAACTCCTTAAGTTACTGTGGACAACTACCAGTTATGCTTTGCTACAAAGAATATGTTTCTGGACCAATTTGGGCTTCCGAGAAAAGTCAAAATGAGTTTAGGAGGCAGGAAAGTTGGGGGCTGCCTGTGCCGTGTGATTAGAATTGTGGAGATCTCCCAGGGCCATTGGCTCTGACATCGTCTTCATTCCTAACTACCTCTGAACCCCAGTGGTGCTTACCTGTCAGTGTCACTCACCTTGCCCTTGGAGTGAACTGTCTCCTTTTGTTTATCACTTTGTGTCTGATTGGAGTTCCCAGGCTTGACTGCCTGATACCTCTGATACCTCGAAGTTAGGCCAGCCTACTGTCCTCCATGTCCATGACACTTACCTGGGGATTGCTAAACACCAGCTGATAACACAATCGAAGAATGGATAAGAGCCAATAGGGTAAAGGGGTGCTAAGCAGGAAAGTGGATGAGCAGCTATAGTAGGCAGAATTTCTAAAATAGTCTCCTTTCCCCAAAGATACACCATCCTAATCCCCAGAACCTGTGAATATGATGAAATATCACTTCCATGACTCTGTTGTGATAAAGCATAGTTTACTTTCTGAAAATAAGGAGATTATCCTGCATTATCCACATGGGTCCAGTGTAATCACAAGAGCCTTTAGAAATGGAGAGCTTTCTCCAACCAGATCAGAAAAGGAAGTCAGAGCTGAAGCATGGATGAACTTGACACCCCGTTGCTGCTTTGAAGGTAAAGGGGACCACGTGCAAAGAAATTTGCATGTCCTCTAGCAGCACAGAGAACCCCAGCTGACATCCAGCAAGAAAATGGGGCCTCAGGGGACTCCGTGCATGGAGCCCACCCTAGTCTGCCTGGACCTCTGACCTACAGAACTGTGAGATTGCAGATTGGTGTTGTTTTAAGCTGCTAAATTTGTGGTAGTTTGTTACTGCAACAATAGAGAGCTAGTACAGTAGCCAAAATCAACAAGTTTACTCCTTACTATTTTGAAAAGCACTGTTTCTTTGGAGAAAACTAGAATCTGCCTCTAAAACCAGTCCGTCAGAAGGGGAGGATAGACTGAGATCAAAACTTATTTTGCATCATTATGTGCTGACTTGAGCTGCAACTTTATGTACCTTTTACTTCGAACCCCTATCCTATGTGGCAAATGCTGTTAGTATCCTAATATCAACTCCATAGGCTGCTAACTGGTGTTCACAGAAACTAAGTTATTGGTCCAATGAGTTCTCAATCCTAGTGCTCACTAGAATCACCTAGTGAGCTTTTAAAATAGCCTGATGCTCAGGCCTGAATCACTGCGGTCCAGGCCTCTGGCACTTTTTTTTTCCTAACTTAGTTCTAATCACATGGCTTATTTACTTATTTACTGTTTATTTTTCTTCCAGTTTTATTGAGATGTAATTGACGTACAGAACTGTATACATTTAAGGTATACAGTATAATAATTTGACTTACGTACATCATGAAATGATGACCACGATAAGTTTAGTGAACATCTATCATCTCATATAGATACAACATTAAAGAAATAGAAAAAAAATGTTTTCCTTGTGTGAGAACTCTTAGGATTTACTCTCATTTATAACATACAGCATTGTTACCTTTATCATGTTGTACATTACATCCCCAGTACCTATTTATCTTATAACTGGAGGTTTGTACCTTTTGACTGCCTTCCTCCAAATCCCTCTCCCCCACACCTGCTGCCTCTGGTGATCAGAAATCTGATCTCTTTTTCTGTGAGTTCATATGTTTTTGAACTATTATTGACCTACAACACTCTCTTAGTTCCTGGTACACAACAGAGTGATTCAGTATTGCTCTGTATTTCAAAGTGATCACCAGGATAAGTCTAGTTACCATCTGTCACCATGCAAATATACTACATAATTATTGACTCTATTCCACACACTATACATTTCATACCCTTGACTCATTTTTTTTTTGTAACTGAAAGTTTGTTATCTCTTAATCTCCCTCACCTATTTCTCTCGTCTCCCCCACCTCCTCCTCCTCTGGCAACCACCTGTTCATTCTCTATATCTATGACTCTGTTCCTATTTAGTTAGATTTGTCTGTTTTATTTCTTCAGATTCCACAGATAAGTGAAATCATACAGTATTTGTCTTTCTCTGCCTGACGTATTTCACTTGGCTTAATACCATCTAGGTCTATCCACGTTGTCACCAGCAGGAAGACTTTTTTTTTGGCTGAGTAGTATTCCATTGTGCATATATATACCTCATCTTCTTTATCCATTCATCAATTGATGGGCACTTAGGTTACTTCCGTACTTTGGCTATTGTAAATAATGCTGTAGTGAACATAGGGGTGCACCTCTGGCACTTTCTTAAGTTCCTTGGATGATTCTGATATAATCAGATGATGTTTGACAATCACTGGTTTAAAATCTGGTTCATGGATGCCTGTGTCAGAATCCCCTCAGGGCCAGGGCAGACACAATGGTTGTCCCATGACAGCCATCCCCTACTTCTTCATTTACAACAGATCCCCAGTTATGTTCAGGTAGCAATGTGCGTAGCCTTAGGGGACATTGCCACAGTCATTTCAGTTTTACACTCTAGCCATGTTATCCCATTGCACTTTCTCAAATACCTTCCTGTCTCCTTGTAGCTAGAGGCAACCAGTAACACGGTTCTGGTCGAAAACATATAAGGAGACTCTGCCAGGGTAATGAGTTTCTAGGAAAGATTTTTTTTTTCTGGAAAACAAGGGGCACCAGGAGAGCTGTCTGGTGCCATTATCTGAGCATGGTGGTGAGAGGATGTGTTATAGGGAACAGTGTCAGCCGTCGCCATGAGTACTAACATGCTGAGAAAGTAGGATAGAAAGAAAGAGCTTGGGGCCCTGATGACCTCATTGAGCTACACCAACCCTGGAACCATTATTAGGAGACTTCTTGTTATGTGAGATAATAATTTCATTTGTATCTTTTTTTAAATTAGATTCCACATATGAGTTGATACCATGATATTTGTCTTTGTCTGACTGACTACTTAGTATGATAATCTCTAGGTCCATCTGTGTTGCTGCAAATGGCATTATTTCACTCTTCTTTATGGCTGAGTAATGTTTCATTGTATATATATATACCACATCTTCTTTATCCATTCCTCTGTCAATGGACATTTAGGTTGCTTCCATGTCCTGGCTATTGTAAATAGTGCTGCAGTGAACATTGGGGTGCATGTATCTTTTCAGATTATTGTTTTCTCCATATATATGCCCAGGAGTGGGATTGCTGGGTCCTATGGTAGCTCTATTTTTAGTTTTTTAAGGAACTGCCATACTGTTCTGCATAGTGGTTGTACCAATTTACATTCCCACCAACAGTGTAGGAGGGTTTCCTTTTCTTCACACTGTCTCCAGCATTTATTGTTCATAGACTCATTGATGATGGCCATTCTGACTGGTGTAAGGTGATGATACCTCATTGTAGTTTTGATTTACATTTCTCTCATAATTAGTGATATTGAGCATCTTTTCATGTGCCTTTTGGCCATCCATATGTCTTCTTTGGAGAAATGTCTGTTTAGATCTTCTGCCCATTTTTTGATTGGGTTGTTTGTTTTTTTTTACATAGAGCCACATGAGCTGTTTGTATATTTTGGAGATTAACCCTTGTCGATTCCTTCATTTGCAAATATTTTCTCCCATTCTGTGGGTTGTCTTTTCGTTTTGTTTATGGTTTCCTTTGCTGTGCAGAAGGCTTTAAGTTTAATTAGCTCCCATTTGTTTATTTTTATTTTTATTTCATTACTCTAGGAGATGAATCCAAAAATATATTGCTACAATTTATGTCAAAGCGTGTTCTGTCTACATTTTCCTCTAAGAGTTTTATAGTGTCCAGCCTTACATTTAGGTCTTGATCCATTTCAAGTTTATTTTTGTGTATGGTGTTAGAAAATGCTCTAGTTTCATTCTTTTACCTGTAGCTGTCCAATTTTCCCAGTGCCACTTATTGAAGAGACTGTTTTTTCTCCATTGTATATTCTTGCCTCCTTTGTTGTAGATTAATTGGCCATAGGTGTGTGAGTTTATTTCTGGGCTTTCTTTCCTGTTCCATTGATCTATATTTCTGGTTTTTGTGCCAGTACCATACTGTTTTGATGACTGTAGCTTTGTAGTATAGTCTGAAGTCAG
>NC_041218.1:62815117-62840589 GCF_002837175.3 Physeter macrocephalus
ATTTGACTTACGTACATCATGAAATGATGACCACGATAAGTTTAGTGAACATCTATCATCTCATATAGATACAACATTAAAGAAATAGAAAAAAAATGTTTTCCTTGTGTGAGAACTCTTAGGATTTACTCTCATTTATAACATACAGCATTGTTACCTTTATCATGTTGTACATTACATCCCCAGTACCTATTTATCTTATAACTGGAGGTTTGTACCTTTTGACTGCCTTCCTCCAAATCCCTCTCCCCCACACCTGCTGCCTCTGGTGATCAGAAATCTGATCTCTTTTTCTGTGAGTTCATATGTTTTTGAACTATTATTGACCTACAACACTCTCTTAGTTCCTGGTACACAACAGAGTGATTCAGTATTGCTCTGTATTTCAAAGTGATCACCAGGATAAGTCTAGTTACCATCTGTCACCATGCAAATATACTACATAATTATTGACTCTATTCCACACACTATACATTTCATACCCTTGACTCATTTTTTTTTTGTAACTGAAAGTTTGTTATCTCTTAATCTCCCTCACCTATTTCTCTCGTCTCCCCCACCTCCTCCTCCTCTGGCAACCACCTGTTCATTCTCTATATCTATGACTCTGTTCCTATTTAGTTAGATTTGTCTGTTTTATTTCTTCAGATTCCACAGATAAGTGAAATCATACAGTATTTGTCTTTCTCTGCCTGACGTATTTCACTTGGCTTAATACCATCTAGGTCTATCCACGTTGTCACCAGCAGGAAGACTTTTTTTTTGGCTGAGTAGTATTCCATTGTGCATATATATACCTCATCTTCTTTATCCATTCATCAATTGATGGGCACTTAGGTTACTTCCGTACTTTGGCTATTGTAAATAATGCTGTAGTGAACATAGGGGTGCACCTCTGGCACTTTCTTAAGTTCCTTGGATGATTCTGATATAATCAGATGATGTTTGACAATCACTGGTTTAAAATCTGGTTCATGGATGCCTGTGTCAGAATCCCCTCAGGGCCAGGGCAGACACAATGGTTGTCCCATGACAGCCATCCCCTACTTCTTCATTTACAACAGATCCCCAGTTATGTTCAGGTAGCAATGTGCGTAGCCTTAGGGGACATTGCCACAGTCATTTCAGTTTTACACTCTAGCCATGTTATCCCATTGCACTTTCTCAAATACCTTCCTGTCTCCTTGTAGCTAGAGGCAACCAGTAACACGGTTCTGGTCGAAAACATATAAGGAGACTCTGCCAGGGTAATGAGTTTCTAGGAAAGATTTTTTTTTTCTGGAAAACAAGGGGCACCAGGAGAGCTGTCTGGTGCCATTATCTGAGCATGGTGGTGAGAGGATGTGTTATAGGGAACAGTGTCAGCCGTCGCCATGAGTACTAACATGCTGAGAAAGTAGGATAGAAAGAAAGAGCTTGGGGCCCTGATGACCTCATTGAGCTACACCAACCCTGGAACCATTATTAGGAGACTTCTTGTTATGTGAGATAATAATTTCATTTGTATCTTTTTTTAAATTAGATTCCACATATGAGTTGATACCATGATATTTGTCTTTGTCTGACTGACTACTTAGTATGATAATCTCTAGGTCCATCTGTGTTGCTGCAAATGGCATTATTTCACTCTTCTTTATGGCTGAGTAATGTTCCATTGTATATATATATACCACATCTTCTTTATCCATTCCTCTGTCAATGGACATTTAGGTTGCTTCCATGTCCTGGCTATTGTAAATAGTGCTGCAGTGAACATTGGGGTGCATGTATCTTTTCAGATTATTGTTTTCTCCATATATATGCCCAGGAGTGGGATTGCTGGGTCCTATGGTAGCTCTATTTTTAGTTTTTTAAGGAACTGCCATACTGTTCTGCATAGTGGTTGTACCAATTTACATTCCCACCAACAGTGTAGGAGGGTTTCCTTTTCTTCACACTGTCTCCAGCATTTATTGTTCATAGACTCATTGATGATGGCCATTCTGACTGGTGTAAGGTGATGATACCTCATTGTAGTTTTGATTTACATTTCTCTCATAATTAGTGATATTGAGCATCTTTTCATGTGCCTTTTGGCCATCCATATGTCTTCTTTGGAGAAATGTCTGTTTAGATCTTCTGCCCATTTTTTGATTGGGTTGTTTGTTTTTTTTTACATAGAGCCACATGAGCTGTTTGTATATTTTGGAGATTAACCCTTGTCGATTCCTTCATTTGCAAATATTTTCTCCCATTCTGTGGGTTGTCTTTTCGTTTTGTTTATGGTTTCCTTTGCTGTGCAGAAGGCTTTAAGTTTAATTAGCTCCCATTTGTTTATTTTTATTTTTATTTCATTACTCTAGGAGATGAATCCAAAAATATATTGCTACAATTTATGTCAAAGCGTGTTCTGTCTACATTTTCCTCTAAGAGTTTTATAGTGTCCAGCCTTACATTTAGGTCTTGATCCATTTCAAGTTTATTTTTGTGTATGGTGTTAGAAAATGCTCTAGTTTCATTCTTTTACCTGTAGCTGTCCAATTTTCCCAGTGCCACTTATTGAAGAGACTGTTTTTTCTCCATTGTATATTCTTGCCTCCTTTGTTGTAGATTAATTGGCCATAGGTGTGTGAGTTTATTTCTGGGCTTTCTTTCCTGTTCCATTGATCTATATTTCTGGTTTTTGTGCCAGTACCATACTGTTTTGATGACTGTAGCTTTGTAGTATAGTCTGAAGTCAGGGTGTCTGATTCCTCCAGCTCTGTCCAAATCACCCTCCTTTAAAACCAATCTCCAACACATCTCCCCTATGAAGATTACATGAACAGAGAGGTAACTATTTACCCTCAACAAATAACATTCTGCCATTTTAAAGAAAAAAAAATGCACATTGAAACAAGGATTCTGGTCCACAGCAGCTAATGATCAAGAGAAAAACTTGCCTAAATTTCCTTAAAATGTGGGTGAAATCAAACTTGGTCAAAAGGAGCTGCTGTCTCCCAAATGCAAATGGTCCTAGCTGTCCCCTTCCAGGACATCACTTAAGAGAGCAAGAAGACCCCAATTCAGACAGATGAGATCTCAAAGGTCAGAGTCTGATCCTACAGATCACATTCAAGAGATCCCAAACCAGTACAGTCCCTGTTCAAACTTGAGGGAGCTTGTTTGAGGATAGAAACAAACCAACAAGGAAACAAACCTTACATAGCAAATGGAAATATGTTAAAATTGCTGTTTCCAATAGATCATATGGGTCCAAAGAATAAAATGATCTTAAAAATTAAAAAAATTTTTTTTTCAATTTTTAAAAGAAAGAAAAGCCTGTTTTTCCCAGATTCACCAAACAGATGTTTCTTACCTTTAGACAAAATTTTTATAAGCTAAAAAGCAAACAACAACAAACAAAGGACTCAGAATTTGGTTTTCTTAACTGCTCCAACATCAAAAGAGTTAGTTGATCACCTGGGAGGGAAATAAATCTTCTGTAATGAATTGAAGACATATTTTCTTGGATGTGGGTCGGCCCCCTGCCCAATAGTAAAACTGACATATTTTCCCTGTTGAATTATAATTGACAACTTATTTTTGGAGGAATCTGTGGGAAAATAACAATGCATTACTCTATTTCCCCACCTCTAGTGTTGTTTATTCCTTGCACTGTGTAGATGGAAACACTGAGTCTCAAGGAACTGGGGGGTTCCTTCACTGCTTGATGGAGAGGACCCAGCCATGTGCTTCATGCTGACCTCGCCGACAGCCTGTTACTCCCCAGTGCCCGTGTTGCGCTTGCAGAACACACTTCCCTCCTGCTCTGTTCTTACTATCTTTGCACGTTCTCATTCTCCATCTCCAGCTGCCCAAGTCCTCCTTGTCTCTCCAGGCTCAGTTCAGACGCCTCCAGGAAGCTCCCACCACTCCTCTCTGTCCCTTCCATGGCACTTGTTAGAACCATTTAGTGCAAGCCTCTTAACTTGTAGTAAATTGATTGGCACATCTTAGAAGGCAGGGATTCAGTCTGTATTTTGCATGTCCTACAACGTCCAGGACAAGGCCTTGGACCTAAGATATAGTCAATAGATGCTGGCTGTCTGAATGGTTACCTGCCCTAAATTGGTCAGAACAGCCTTCTCCCTATAGGAAGGGGTTTCTTCCCATGGGGTAGGCAAATCTGTCTACAGGCACCTGCCTTGCCTAGTCCTGAGCAACTTCCTGACACCCCAACTTCCCCCAACCACCCAGGCCCTTGTTATTACTTACTACTTTCCTTTTCCAAAACATCAATACAGTGGGAAATGGCTGAATTTGGTTTCATCCACTATTTGAGTTTTAAATTGTATTTATAACGAGTGAGGGCCTACTAGCCTAAAACTATGAGATTAAATCATTTGTTGAATGAATGAGTTTGATGGGGTTCAGGGGAGGCCACTGCAAGATGTGCCACTCCGGCATGTGGATTATTTTGAGCTGAAAACAAGCAAGGCCCAGAAGACTCAGGAAGAACCTTTGAAATTCCCCTTTACTGCCTAAAATAATTTAAAATGGAAGGCCTGTTCCAGGAGGTAACTATCACCATAGACAACTGTAGGAAAGTATGAACTAAATGTGGTAGACAGGGAAGAACTTAGCAAGCCCTGTTTGATCAAAGTCCTCTCTGTGTCCCATTGTCTTCAGATGGCTCAGCAAACATTTATTTATAAAACATTAATTCTTTTCATCTTCCTGTGAATTGCCTTACTTCCCTTCAAAGTCTCAAACCCCAGCCTCCTCCTCCAGAGTTCAGAATGGTATGTGTGTATATATATATATATATATATATATATATATATATATACACCTTAGCTTTGCTGTCTTTGAAATTCTTCATGCTTATGTGGTTTCCCTGTACATATGTAATTAATTTAATTTTCTCCTGTTAATCTACCTTATGTCATTTTAGTTGCCAGCCAAAAGAACTGAAAGGAGAAAAAGGGCAAAATTCCCCTCCCCCACGAGTTCACTGAGTCCTGATTTCAGGCCAGCATTGCATAGAGATTGAGCCATCAGGAAGTTTAGAGAGATTAAAGGGCATACAAAAAGAAGGGTAACGAGATCTGATTCTGTATCAGATTAAAATTATCCTTTGTATGTGTGTATGCTCTTTAAATTCTAACTCTCAACAGGCCTGGATCTGCTTTTGGCCTCGCCAGGAAGAAGAGCTTGAGACACACACAGAACAGGCCTACATGGATGGCTGGAGACCTTAATAGCTAAAGCCTGAGAAGTGCTGAGACCCTTTAGAGACACTGGTAGTTTTCCAAATAAGAGTTCCTGAAATTATGGTGTTAGCTTTTGATGGACAAGCGTGAAAATTTTGTTTAAATATAAATCAACCATGTCTTGATTCAGGAAAGAAGTTTATCTATGACAAATAGCAAGTCTTCCTCAAGTGTCTGGGTGTCTACTGTTTGAGATTTTTGGGGTGCCTGTTGTGCTTCCAGAGATATTTATGTGTTGGTAATACTCTATTGCATAAATACTTTCTGGATGAAAATATATCTCCTTAAGTACTAGATATGTTAAAATATAAGCCTAACTGCTAAAGAATTTACCAATTCTAAAATATGTACGTTTCAATTCAAGGATGGCATTTTGTTTAGAAATGTGACACGAAAATCACGTAACTGATGAGGTATGGTAGGCAAACATGTTGCAACATGACTTTCTTACGTGAATTTTTTAAATTATTTTTTTTTACTTTTTGGAAAAAAAATTCTGAAGGAAAAGAGTGCAGGAAAAAATACACATCTCCTTTATCTTGTTTTAAAAATGATGCAATAGGAAGAGGTCCAGAACAGTGAACAGTACACAGTCAAATAGTTTAAAAGGAGAATAAAACAGAATGGAGAGAGAATATTAAATGAGTTTTAGTCCATAGTTTGGAAAAGAAATAAAATGGACAGAAGCTGTAACTCAGTCTGCAGAGAAGACATTTAGGGGAAGCAAAAGTTAATAGATTCTATGTATGTCTCAATACCTAGTACCAGACGTAAGGTACCTGCCATAGATTTACTTATTTGTTACACAGTCACTCTGCAAGGTAGGATATTTGTCCCAATTTACTAATGAGGCTGAAATTAAGTAATTTTCTTTGTGTGTGAATCCCAGCTCTGCATCTTGCCAGCTGGGCAATCTTTTTTTTTTTTAATTAGTTTATTTTATTTATTTTATTTTTGGCTGCATTGGGTCTTCGTTGCTGTGCGCGGGCCTTCTCTAGTTGCGGCAAGCCGGGGCTACTCTTCGTTGTGGTGCACAGGCTTCTCATTGTGATGGCTTCTCTTTGATGTAGAGCACGGGCTCTAGGCACGCGGGCTTCAGTAGATGTGGCTCACGGACTGTAGAGCGCAGCCTCAGTAGTTGTGCATGGGCTTAGTTGCTCCACGGTATGCAGGATCTTCCCAGACCAGGGCTCAAACCCCTGTCCCCTGCATTGACAGGCAGATTCTTAACCACTGCGCCACCAGGGAAGCCCTGGGCAATCTTTTTTCTTTTTCTAATAAATTTATTTACTTATTTATGGCTGTGTTGGTTGTTCTTCATTGGGTCTTCATTGCTGCATGTGGGCTTTCTCTAGTTGCGGCGAGCGGGGTCTACTCTTCATTGTGGTGCGCGGGCTTCTCATTGCAGTGGATTCTCTTGTTGCGGAGCATGGGCTCTAGGCGCACGGGCTTCAGTAGTTGTGGCACGCAGGCTCAGTAGTTGTGGCGCATGGGCTTAGTTGCTCCGCGGCATGTGGGACCTTCCCAGACCAGGGATCAAACCCGTGTCCCCTACATTGGCAGGCAGATTCTTAACCACTGTGCCACCAGGGAAGTCCCAGCTGGTCAATCTTAAACCTGAGAAGTTCTGACCCACACTTTCCTCATCTATAAAATGTCACAAGTACGCATGTACGTTCCTTAGCATAGTGCCTTGGACATGTAAGAACTTAATTCTTGTACTATTATTGTCTACTTGAACCTCTCAGATCTATGCTGGAAAATGGCAAATTAGAAGGAGCCCCACTCTAGTTTCCTGTAGTCTTGCTCTCAAGATCTAACTCTAAGCTAAGCCATCTCAGCCCTCATCCTACATGACTGGAGTTTTATTTCTTAGGAAGGAAAATGGGTCCCAAGAATCTCATTTGCCAATAGAAGTGATTATAAGTCATTAACATTTTGCTCAGTCTCTGTGAATCATGATCAGGTTACAACGACATCTAATTATATTACAAAAAATAGAAAAAGGCTCTCTATTTCCATTTCTTACCTATGATTCACTAATTCTGTGATTGCATGAGCCTCACATCCCCCATGCTGTCCATGGAATATCAGTTACAAAGGTTTTCAGCCTTCTGTAGGGTGGTTCGCTACATTTTTTCTCTCAGTAAACTCTGTTAACATGTGACCACCCAGACAGAGGAGAAAACTTTTCTGGGGTCTAGATATTTTCCAAGCTGCATTAAGGAGAAGGTAAATGAGACATCTGACAGAGACACCAATCCAAAGGGGCACCAAAACACTTCTGGAGACATAATAAGATTAAGAAAACTGTGCTGGCCAGAACTCGCCTCAGGGAGAATACTGTACATGTAGGAAAGGCTTTGCTAGACTGCTGAAGATGAGAGCTCAGGTCTCCAGGAGCATTTGGAGTCACACCAGATGTTCACTGAAATACCGAGTGTAGGTTCCGTTAACTGCTGAACACTTATGCTTTCATCCTAGGGTATAAAGGATGAGACATGAGCTGGGTCCCAACTTCTCCCTCCACTTTTTCCATGAAAAGCTGGACCTCACCTATAAAGAAGTGTTGAACAGATATTATATGGAGATAAACTTTAATATGGTAACCAGATACTCATAGGTCTTGTTTTATGAAATATTTCCAAATATCACCTGGGACAATGCTCATAGAACTTACACTGTATCTTTTTTTTTTCCCCCCCAGATAAGGCTTTATTGGGGCCCCTGCTGCAGCAGTGGGGAGCGACAACAAACAACAGGTTTCCTTGCTGGCTTGCTCCCTGAGGGGGGATGAGCTTGTTCCTTATATGGCGTGAGGATAGGGGTGTGTCCAGGGATTGGGCCAGAGGAGTGGCTTAGGTGTTTTGCCCACCCTATCTTGATGTTGCGTGGTACATTTCAATCTTCTACACCAGAGGTTCTTTACTGGAGCTCTTCCCTTTCTGGAAGAGGGAGACGTGCGTGATTTCACCATTAAGAATACAGATTTAGCTGTCACAGTGGAATTCACTAGCCTCACATCTTGCCCGTGCCCAATTCAATGTATGTAACTGAGTCGGGCACAACTCTCTGCTATTAATTAAAATATAAAAGCAAATGCCAGTAATAATAAGTGTAGTGGTGAGTTGACTTGCTTATATAAAGCCATTCTGTTGTGGCTTCATCTCTCTTGCCGCATTGTGGGTTATTTCTTGATGTATGTGTAGATAATGACATGCTGGTGGCAAAGATGGATTTGCTTGAATAGTTAACCATTAGTTAACATGTTGATTGCAGTTTATTCCATAGCAAAATTCCATATCTTTGTTAATTTTTTGTGCCACGTTACTTAGATGCAAACAGAACCAGAACCGAAAGTTTCATTCAGCTTTTCTTGGACATAGAGAGGGATGGGACTCAACAGTTGCAGTGTGTTCTGTGCACCCTGTTATTTCAAACGCTGAAACTGTCTGACCATAAAATTTTTTTTATGTGAGGAGGGACACCTGGTTATCATGCATGTACAAGGGAATGATTTGATCATAGCAAAATCTTGAGGACATGTGAGTTTATGTGACTTGGGAAGCTCTGGATTCAAACATCCTAGTAAGTAGCAAATTCATAAGCCAAGGAAAAGAGGCTCCTGTAATGGGTAAATTTCTATGCATTGGAAATGTTTTTTTAAAATTGTTTTGAGAGGGAATGGACCAAAGAAGCTTCAACATGTTTCTTTGTGTAATGATGAGATTTGTTTCAAAATTTATGCAAAAAGCCAGGATATCCAGGAGTAAGTTATAGAGAATGTGGAACCTATCGCTCTGAAAGGAGGTATTAGTTTGACAAGCCACATGATAGTAATGGCGGCAGTCAGCTGTTGGTATTTTTGCAGTATGTAAGGGAGAGAGCGTAGGTGAATCCTTCTTTTGTGTACTGCTTCAGTTAACTATGAGAGGAATCGATGTGTTCAATCTCATCTAAGATTTCTCTTTGAGCCATAAGCCAACCCTTCAGGGGTGTGGATCAATTTGTACTGATAGTAACCCCTGCTGTGCTTGGTAAAATGTCAAGCTTTGCTCCCTATATACAGAAACGAATAGCTATTTGTATAATACACTATCATCCACTTGGTGCAAGAAATGTGTCTGCAAAAATGAAGTCTCTGTCTTCTTTATATAGTAACAAAAACCCCACTGGGAGGTAAAAAACAAATCTTTGCTTCTCCTGTGATTTTGGTTAAGGAATTGTTAGGTGGCACAGCATCCATCTCCATGTAGAAGTGAGGTGAATTCCCATGGCAGCACGTTTATTTTGCAACAGGGAAAATGATGAAAATGAGTAAAGTGCTTCTTTCTTTTGCCTCTTTGAGAGGGTGTCCTTCTCCAGTTTACCTGAGTACTCATCTAATTGAAAGTGATGGGGGTGCGTAGTCTTGGAGACTAGGATTTATAGTAAGAAGAAATGCAAAAAAAAAAAACCCACATTATTTTGTCTTATTCCAATTCTGGCCTAAGAAATAAGATTATACAGGAAAAAAATTTAAAAAGACTTCCAAGTCAGACTGTTGCCCTCTGAGAGAGGAGTTTTCAAATGGTCTCTGTCCTCTTTAGCATACGGCAGCCCCAGCCTGGAGGAGCCAGCTTATGCAGTTCTCCTGTGGGCTAGAGAAGAAACCTGGGCCGCCTGTGACAGCAGAACTCCAAGACCTGCTGCCCCATGGAAGAAGATGCATCAGAAAATCAAAGACAGCCCATCCATTTTTCTTCCCAGGGGATGGTGGAAGAGGGAAGCAGAATGGAGTAGGAGGACTAAGAAAGCAAAGTACTAGGATGATGTATCCACACTCCCTCCCCACCCTGCCACCCGCCCCACTCCCCAGCCCAGATGAGTGAGGAAAACACACAAGTAGAGAAGGCAGAGATGTTCTTGCCCCCAACACTCCACTTGGGACTCTGGGAGGAATAACCTCCATCCTGGGGAGAACCCACATCACTTGGCCATGCAGGAAGTCGGGAGGAGGTTGTGGTTTCCCCCAGTGGCCTTGGTTCCCATAGGTGTATCTATAGGGTCCTACAGTCCTTGAGCCTGAGGTGGAGAGCATCCCCGTGGGGGGTTGCTATAGTGGAGGTGCGGTACTCTGTAGAGCAGGTTACAGAGCAAGTCACCTGGCCAGTGACTCAGAAGTGTCTGTACCTCCTGAGGATCCAGAATGAGGTTGAGTCAGTCAAAGAGAAACCAGATGACAGAGTGACCACAAGTCCTTTCATGAGCTTGTGCTCTGACCACATGAAGACCTAAGGACAGCTCTCGGGAACTGCTCTAATGGTTCCCAACCATCTACATTGAAGAAGAGGTCCAGAAGAATATGAAGAAAGTTAAATCTTGTGTGAAGAATGGAGGGGGAGCATGCAGATCATGCCAAACCAGCACATATAAGGACTTTGGAGGAGGTCTGCATTGTACAGAAGCCGCAGAATTGAGCCACAGGTATCAGCTGGGCAAGAACCAACCAGGTGAACTAGGTCCATTGCCCCAAAGACCACTGTGCCCAATATTCTTCCTGGCTATCCAGGAGTCATGAAAACCTTGCCT
This sequence comes from Physeter macrocephalus, assembly GCF_002837175.3. Classification (NCBI taxonomy): domain Eukaryota; kingdom Metazoa; phylum Chordata; class Mammalia; order Artiodactyla; family Physeteridae; genus Physeter; species Physeter macrocephalus. The sequence goes on from NC_041218.1 coordinate 62,825,923, forward strand.
GTCCCCCCATGTCCACAGAAGCCATCTTGCAGTGGGGTCAGGGGGACATACCATAGAGGAGATTTGGGAGGCTGTTTTGTTTTTTTGTGTGTCTTTTTCCCCAAAGCTGAGCATTGTCTAAAGGGATTGTTTCCTTTATTCATTTGAACTAAGATTTCACCCAGATAGGGCTAAAAGTTAGTGATTGTTTCCCCCATGACTAGAGGTCAGGAGGGGAAGCCTACAATATTTATAGTTAAAAACAAAGGAACATATTTCAGTTGTACTGTAAGTTAAATTTGCAACCTTGTTACATTTTTTTTGAAAGCCATGAGAAATAAGTCAGTTTTTCACAACCAAAGTAATTCTTTATTTGACAATTTAAAAAACAGAAAATTTATCCTTCACCTACCATATGTATCGGTTGTACTCAAACACAAAAATGAGTTCATCTAAACATTGATCTAATAAGAACATGGTGTGGCCAGAGAGAAATTATTTGCTTGTATACAGTAATTTCTAGTTGGGATAAAGTATGTCGAAGTAACTTTCCTTTTCTTAGAGAAACAGTTTTAGAAAATGAAGAAATGACCATCTCAACTGATGTGACAACTTATTTGCAACAACTGAGTGACTCTTTACATGGATATCTTCCCACTGGAGATACCATGTAGAAAAAAACAAAGAGTAAAAACCAAGGATACTGGAGCCATTTTTGAAAAAATTTCAATTGTATCAGTGAAAGTCCTCTACATAAAAGATAACCTTATTGAATTAGGACCCAAAGAATAGGTTTTAGCAAAAAAGGCTTGGGAATTTCTGGTGAACTTGATTAGCATATCCTACAAATGGCAATGCCAGCAGTGGAGATTATGTGATTTTAGATTTTCTCACTTTTATACATCAAAAAAAGGTCTAGAAACTGATAATGACATGAGTATGTAAAATGTCTTTTATTTCTTGAATATCTTTGAACAAAAACTATAGGAGAGAAAATATTGTTTTATATGGCTATAATTTTAATGTGTTCTTATTAATTCAGAATTATGGTAAACACTGATTATATTTCATTTATAATTAGAATTATCTAAAAAGTATTATTCTCTTTCAGTGGTTTGTAATACATGGTGTAAGAACATAATTTGAGAACTAAAGGATGCCATTTGCCGTCAAGTTAAGGACCAAGTTCAGTATCCAAATTGCCAGCACAGTCTTTCAAAGATCTGGTGCTTATGTTCCAATGGCAACAACTCAACGCAAAGCCCCCTGCCCCGATTTAAATATAACTGAAACCTGATGAAGGCATCAATTTGCCTTTCATTTTAAACGAGGTCTTAGAGGATTTGATAGAATATAATGTGTGTTAAGGAGCAACTCAAAAAGCTGGCATTACCTAATCACTCTTGTTGCTGTAAAACAAATGTGATAACTATGTCTGAATTGTCAGAGTACGTGGTGAATATAACATAAAATCTTTTCAAGTAGGCATTTTTATCATGAGCTATTGGATCTTGAAGGCTCAGCGTGTCTGTGTCCAGTGTCTTAACTCAGCATCATGGCACCTTCCCTCCAGTGTTTTTCCAGTTGGCACTCCCTGTCCATCCATTTGCCAAGGACAACTCCTTTACATTCTTCCGTGGCAACTGGTCTTATTTTAAAAGGATGGAGCCTGCTCTCTCAGCCTCTCTCCCTCTTTACTAGCCTCCTTTTTGTCCAGTTATTACATCTTCTCACTTTCCAAGGGGTAGCAGATCCACTGTCAAAGTCTTTACCATGAGCAGATGTAGGTAGTGTGGAAAATCCTTATGCAGCATTTTATAAAAGTGTACATTGGTTAAAGTTTTGCAATTAGAAAGATTATCTGTATTCAAACTGGATTTCAGTTTTGCTGCCAGAAAACAGCCTGAAGCTCCCCAAAAAGAAGTCTGTCTCAGTCACATCCTCAGGTCCCAAGCTGTCCAGTTGGGATGTGTGAACTTGCTTCTTGGGAGGAAGGTTGCTTGGAATTCTCCCCGACCGCCGCAGCTGCTGTCGGCGGATGTGAGGTTCTTACCTTCCGACTTTACATTTTCCTTTCTGTATGTGAGTCCAGCCACCCACTTCAGCATCTCAGCCAACGACCCCTTTCTACCCCCAGCAAGTGCTCAAAGTAGATTCAGTATTGAATATGTATACTTTCTTTTCACAATGTCATCAATAAATCAGCAAGGTATTGTAGCATGTCTACAAATGCTGCAAAGGCAGACATTTTGCCATCTCCACCCTGCCGTGCTCCTGCCGGTCTGAGACTCTAAACTCAGACCTTTCTGGTTGTGACTAAGACTCTGCCTTTCTGGCCCAGGGATATATCCTTGAGCAACCTGAGCTCATGCCCCACAATCAATAACCAAAGACTTACTTGAGTGCCACCCTGCTTGTCAGCAAGCTCACACTAATTTTACAGATGCAAAATTTTACAAATATAAAAATATCTGATTAGTGTCTGATGTTTAATGACAGACTTAGAAGAGGATATACATGAAATTATTTCTGGGTGTGTTTTGACTAACAGAAGAATTTTGGATCAGGAGCAGCTCCTGTTAGAGGTACTTAGAAAAAAGGAGAGAAAAGAGCAAAGTAATAGTCAAGGACAGAAGGAGGCAGAGAGAGTTGGCAGGAAATGAATAGAGATTTTTGCAGTGAAATACTGCAAAGATAAAAGAAGATAATTAAAAGTAACCTAGGGCCTATGAGCCAAAGTCTGTGGAGTGTATGAGTACAGAGAGGTACTGAAGAGGTGAGGAAATGGGAAGGAGGAGGTAGAAGTCAATAGCCCCAGAGTTACACATTCAGAAAGAGAGTTGTAGCAAACACAGCTGGTTACCTATGGGATTTCCACCTTCTTCCAAATTAACAAAATACTCATTTGTTTAGGGCAGAAATATCATCAGTTAAAAACTCTAGTCTTCCCAGATTCTCTTTCAACCATGGGAGTGATGTGACACCAATGAGATGTAGGCAAATATCCCTACAGACTTTCATTCTCCAATAAATGTCAAAGCCTCCGGAAGGAAAGAGTACTGCTATTCTCCTTTGCCCTTCCTCCTTCCTGCCTTGTGAGTGGTCCTGATGCTGCAGTTGCAGCAGTCATCCTGCAACCACGAGGAAGAAAATCACATGACCGAGGATAAAAGGAGCTGGAAGGTGGAAAGACCATGATTCCTGATGAAAACCTGGAGCCGCTGCATTTTTGGTTATTTGAAGCAGAGCGTACCTCTAACAGACAGAGGAAGGTAACTTTCGGAAGAGACCCACCAAGATGAGAAAAAGGACTGCTTTATATTATCTTGAATATATTATCTGTAACAAAATAAAACTAAATTAGACACCTCTTCCTGAAATAGTGTAAGAGGGAGGAACAGCCAGTTAAATTTCCAGTGAGCAAGGAATGATAAGAGGAAATTAACTGTACATTACTCATATTATTCATGTAAAATGAATAGAATAATACAAATATCTATTTCAAATTCTCTTTGTTGTTGTATTTTAGTAAACCTAAAAGTATAGGGGCTTTCCTAAGTTGATGTACAGCTGATTCTGCCACGGTTTCTTATTTTTTCTGTATAAGGGCTTAAGTTCTTCCACTTCAAATAGCACTTCCTTTGGTGTTTTTAAGGAACCTAAGTCTGAATGAGGAAGGACTACTGTATGTTAATCGTCTAGGACTTGGAGCCCAAGACTATACTCATACCAACAATCATAGTCTTATAGGCACAGGTTCTATTCTTCTTGAAGCTTTGGAGTTTGGGTGTAACCTTTCAGAAACTAAGGAAACTCCTGGGATGACAGCCCAGTTGTTCTGATCCCTGAATCATGCTGTTTCATAGATTCAATGCACCTTAGATAAACTTAGTATTTATTTTTGATAATGCAACTAATATGAACACATTTCTAAGTGACTTCTTTAGGAAATTTGAGTATGTATTTGTTACACTAGTATGTAGTGAAAAGAATCTGCCTTCTAAAATTTAGACAACAAGTTGAAAAAGTGACGTTTCTGTCCTTTGAATAAAAAGCAAATGCATTTAAAGTATATACGTAGTGTAAAATGGGGAAAAGAAATTTATCAGAAGCAAAAAATGATCAATTCTATTTAAACTACCTGTTTTAGAGTTATACTAGTTTCTCATTCAGAAATGTATCAGGTCAACATAAGTACATCAGAACTGCCAACACCTTTGTTACCCAGACTGGAAGAAAGAACATGGATCAGGTGTCAGTTCCACCTTAAATAAAGTGGGTCATTTCCTTCTATTTTAATAGTTGAGATTTAAGAAAGAAAATGGACCCGATGGGGATTTGATCCCACAAGCAGGAGATGAACACACTCCAAATCGCAGTGTAGTTCCAAGGAGACCTTCAGATTTTTTATTCCAAGGATTGGCTCGATCCTTCATTACACAGAAAGTGTGTTTGATCAGGTGAGACCTTCAAATCTGAGCTCCTCTGTGGTCAGGGGAATGCTAATGACTGTCTGACAGCTAATCACAGACATTGGATTTTCCCTCTAGCATCCCTGGCAGGTTTTCCTTCTCTCTGGTGGCTGGTGTGGTACAGACTGGCAGCAGGTACCATGCCCACTATCTTGGGAGGATCCTGTTTCCAGTAAGCCTTCCTTTACTGTCCTCTCTATATTGCATCTCTATTCCAGGTCCCTCTAGAATTTATAGCTATTTGATTTTAATTTGCATTTGTTTGCTATATTGCTTTACATGGCTCCTTTTTCTACTTCATGAATCTATGTTTGATCTCCCCAGGACATCAGAGTACCTGGAGGATCTAATTCTCTTTGACACAAAAAAGCTCCCCAAAGGCCATACCTTTGATTTAGTTTACAGTCCTGTAGGACAGTGTTTCCACCTCAAGACTTTCCTACAGACTAGTAAGTGACTTACACTATTGAATGGGAAGAAGTGAGAGCCAAGACAAGTCACAGTGCCTGTCCCCAAAGAAGGGGATGGTGTTAGACGGGAACACTTTGCCTTTCAGTTGTCACCATCTCTTAGAGAGCATTACAGGGAGCTGGTGATCAACCAACATCAACCACTTACTCTTACCTTGGGGTGAAATTATCTTGCGTATCTTGTATGCAAATAGTAATCATTCTCATAATGATATATGATGCCTATACAATGTCCTCAGGTGGTAATAACCTGGTAATGTTCCAGCTCAGGGTGCAATCCTGAGCCTGTCCAGTCAGTCCATGCCCAAGTACAGGGGCTGGGGGTTTTGATTCCACTCCCCCACCCTCCTTGGAGTGTCCAGGCCCAAGTCTCCGAGACCCGGTTATTCTGATTTTTTCAAAAAGGCAGGGGCCCAGAAGAATAGTTCCAATCGTGCCAACTGATGTCTTGGGGTACGGGGCTGAGCATCACCCCCACTGAGGCCTGCAGGCATGGCACAGCCTGCTGTACATGGGAAGGAGGATAGCTACCATTGTTTCTCAGCAAGGCACATGTGGTGGACACCAGAGTGGTGAATATGCTGGGAGTCATCTCTTGGTTGGCTGTGACAGCCAGCAGAGGAGAGTGTCTACACAAGGCAGCACTGGGAGGGGCGCATTAAGAGCCGAGGGCTTGGGCTTCCCTGGTGGCGCAGTGGCTGAGAGTCCGCCTGCCGATGCAGGGGACACGGGTTCGTGCCCCGGTCCGGGAAGATCCCACATACCGCGGAGCAGCTGGGCCCGTGAGCCATGGCCGCTGAGCCTGCGCGTCCGGAGCCTGTGCTCCGCAACGGGAGAGGCCACAACAGTGAGAGGACCGCGTACGAAAAAAAAATAAAAGAGCCGAGGGCTTGTAGCAAAACGAGGGCAAAGCAGGTGTTATGTTGTGCCCGGAAGTCCATCAAAGTGGAAAGGGGGGAGTGGGCTCAGGCCTCAGGGCTTGGGTAAATCCTCAAAACTGCTCATGGTATTCCTGTTGCAGACAATGCATAGGAGTGAACAGGGCAGAAAGTGAGACCATGAGGATGAATAAGAAGAGTGAAAACAGTGTGACTGAGCCTGTGTAAATGGGGAGTCAAGAATGCAGGGCTTGTTGTTATGTCCATGGTCCCCTGTAGGTAGAGCAGGTGGTTGAGAGGCCAAGGACATGCAAACAAGTAAAATGTTGAAGTCTTGAGTCAAGGGCCCTGGGATGATCAGTGCTACCAGGATGCTGGCTTTTTACTCTTTAGAATGTTTATCCCCAACCCCTATTCCAACCCAGAAGATGAGCCCCTTGATGTGTTCACTGCAGCTCCTGGAGCAGCTGGTACATAACAGGTACGCACTAAATATTTGTTGAATGCATGATTAATTAAACTAGCTGGTATTCCTTCTCACTCTCATTATTGGAGAGAGGAAGAGTCAGCCAGCCCACAAAACCCATTCTGGATTTAGAAGCAATAGGAAGCCATGCATCCCGGTAAAAGCAGAGAAACACTCTTGTGTTTCTTCCCTTCTCTACTTTTCCCTGTCCCCAACACGACTCCCCTCCCCCACCCCCCGACCTGCAAAAGATCTGTTCTGGTCATGTTGAGCCCCAACACCAGCCCTCACCATGACTCTCTACCCCCTCTCCCCTGCAACTAACTCTGTTGTACCACATGGGGGGCCATCATCGGCTCCTCCATACAGGGAGCTTTTCTCATCACCACTAAGATTATTGGTAACTGGGAGTGATTCTTCTCAATACATATGAAACCTAGGTAAAAAGCAGAGACATGGGCCAGAGATGGATGGGGGTTTCCTGGAGGAAGCTTTCTATCTTCATGAATTTCATCCATTACTAAACCATGAACCAGCCCTACTGATTTTTTTTTTTTTTTTTTTTTTTTTTAGCCCTACTGATTTTAATGCCTTGGCTTGGTGCACAACTCGATTCAGCAAAGCTTCAGAACAGCACAGAGTGACTTCCTGTGGCAATACTCAGTTTGCTCCCCTGGGCAGATGTAGCCTTGGCAGGTCATATGGTTATGTAGGATCCTTTATTGTACTTGTGCAGGCCTCCTTTATTCAACTCATGACTGGGACCCTTAGCTCCTGGCTCACGACCTTTTCCAAATTAAGCAGTGATAAATAAGATAACTCACTATAGATTGCTTTATCCAAAAAAAAAGAATTAGCAAATATGGAGAATGCACAGTATATATACGCCTTTGGCTTCCCAAGATCCCTTAGGTAATATGGAATTCTTTAAAAATGTGAAGAGATTTTGGTAACATCACAATCAAGATTCTATTAAATCAAAAAACAAAAAAAACCAAAAAACGATTCTATTAAATCACTAGTATCCACCAGACTAAATTTTTCAAGCTATTCTGCTCTCCCCAAGCCCCAGGCCCCACCCAGACCCTAACATAGTGACATGTTCCTAGTCTTCACCAGATAGATAATGGCCAGATGAATGAGAGTGTTCATCAATCAATGTGACAGAAAGAATTTGAATAAATGGTTCCTATTTCCCTCAGTCTAATAAGAGGGAAATAGCCTAATAAATATATGTGTAAGTTTGATAGAATTTGTGAAGTCTGTTGAGTATTTGGAAATCTGTGATTTCATTTCCCAGATACTTAGAGTATATTATGGTTTAGCATGAAACTTTTGCACAGGTAGGTACTTCTGTGCATTTTCCTTATTAATCAGTTTGGTGTCCTCTCTGTGCTTTCACTGTAGTATCCATGCATCCTATTAATAAAAAAAAAGATTTAAAGAAAGTGAAGGAAATAAGGCATCCCCGCGGTGAGGCTGAGGAATGTAGTGCAAATGGAGGGGAGGAGGCATTACTAGATATGACTACACATGTTTTGATTTGCAAGAGGGCTCTCTCACACATGATATCTCTCCTCCACTTGTGCCGACTTTCTGTTGGCAGAAGGTATTGAGAGCAATATGCAAATGGAAAAGTCAGAAATGAATGTACCACAGGAAGAAAAGATACATTTGATGTTGCTTTTTCACTTTTTCAATTGAAGAGAAAATCCTTTGGTGCTTCGCTTGCTCCCATCCCACTTTTTCTGGAGCTGTGGTTGAGTGCTTGCCCCTAATTATAAGATTTTGTCTGTTGAAGCTGCTGTTTATGCCTGAACAACTGCTCAGAATACCGCTGTAATTGCATGTCTGCCTTTCTGACTTCTTCAAAAATAGGAGCATGACTTAGATGTTTGGAAAAGGTTAAAAAAAGTGCTAACTACTAAAAGGAAAAAATAAAAAGGGCTGAAAACTTGCCAGTATTTTATTATAGGTCTATGTTTTAAGATTATCTTTATTGCAGTAGTAATACCTTGAATTTATCAAATTCTGTAGTGTTTTAACCTTTGTCATACATATTTTTCCCTTGCTCCTCTCCCCTAGAGATATGTAGGCTTGATGGTTATCATTATAGCCAATTTGCAGATAAGAAAACAGAAGGGAAGTGATTTGTCTTGCTCTCTGTCTTCTTCCTGTGTCCACCATCTCTGCAGGAACTCTTCATCACCGTGGATTCCATTGCCTCTTACATGTGGGTGGAAGGTTGCAAATCATTATCATCAGCCCAGAACTCTCTTTAGAGCTCACGCCCCATGTATCCTCCTGGACGTTGTCCACAGATGTCTCACAAGTGCCTTGAAATGAGTATTTGAAATCTGAGCTCACCCTCTGCACTCCGATCTTGACCTTCATTTGTCTGGTAAATGGCCTAGCTACCCAGCCAGTCAGCCAAGCCAGAGTCCTGGACTTCACCCTCCGCCTCCGTGATTTCTCTTCAGTATCTTCGTTATGTGTTTCCTCTTCCTCTTCCTGCCACTGCTTAGTTCAGCTCTTTGGAATCCCTTCCATGGACTACTGATATTAGATTCTGATTTCTCTTCCTGCTTCCAGCCTAGACCAATCCAGTACGTGGCTGCCAGAGTGTGCTCTTTATTTATTTATTTATTTTTAAAATGTATTTATTTTTGGCTGCATTGGGTCTTCGGTTGCTGTGCACAGGCTTCTCTAGTTGTAGTGAGCAGGGGCTGCTCTTCGTGCGGTGTGTGGGCTTCTCATCCTGGTGGCTTCTTTTGTTGCAGAACACGGGCTCTAGGCACGGGGGCTTCATTAGTTGTGGCATGTGGGCTCAGTAGCTGTGGCACATGGGCTTAGTTGCTCCGCGGCATGTGGGATCTTCCCGGACCAGCGATCGAACCCGTGTCTGCTGCACTGGCAAGCGGATTCTTAACCACTGCGCCACCAGGGAAACCCCAGAGTGAGCTCTTTAAATCACACATCTGAAGTTGTTACTCTCCTAACTAAAATGCTTAAACAGCTTTCCATGGGCTATGGGATAACATTCAAATTATTTCATGTGGCACATATGATCTGGCCCTTGCCTATCTCTCCAGCTTTATAAACTTCAAGCCTCTTCACCCACCCTAAATTCATATTTATTGTTCACTGAAAGAGCATATATGCTTTGAGTCACATCTAATACAGTCTGAAGCGACAAGAAACCCTTATTATTCCATTTATATAACATTTTTGAAATGACAAAATTATAGAAATGGGGAATAGGGTTAGTGCTTGCCAGGGTTAAGGAGGGGGAAGGGGCAGGAGGGAAGTGGAGGTGCCTATAAAATGGCAAATGAAGGATCCTTCTGGCGATGCAAATATTTTGTAACTTGACGGCATCAAGGTGGATGTGAAACTGTGCACCTCACATTGGGACTTGAACCCACGGTCTTTTAATTAGAATCACTCACCTGGTGTTTGGACTTACTGAGACTCAGGTTCTTTGTGTCTCAGTGCAGAAGGAATTCAGTGAGAGGCAAATCGATAGGAAAGAAGTAGATGTATTAATATAGGACGCTGTAAGAGTTGCAAGCAGGCAGGCGAGAGAGCTCTGCCCTGAGGATTAAGTGGGCTACAATTTTATAGTCAAGGAAAGGGGGAGGGGAAAAGACCGCCTTCTTCAAGTAGACGTGAGGCTTATATCACTAGTTCCTCCTTCATAGCAGGAGAGTGTCTGACCCTCTGAGGTCAAACTAGGATTATCATAGTGCTTATTCAAATCAGTAGAAGGGTGGTGACATTTTTCTTCCACCTAATGGCCTGGGGCATATCTTGTGCTTTTATTAATGGCTTTATAGTTAAGCAAGCCTGCTTCGTTCCATGATGTTCCAATAGCTTTCTTGAGTGATCATTAACTTACAGTCGTCTCCCAAAGTTTCCTAGGTTTCCCTCTCTATCTGTAGTCCCCTACTGGGACTTCTACAACTACCTGTGTAACTATCCTATGCTATCCCTATCAGATGTACTTGTTGTGATAATACAGTTTTGCAAGATGTTATCATTGGGGGAAACTGGGTACAGGGTTAATGGGATCTCTTTTGCTCTCTCTGTATTATTTCTTACAACTGCATATGAACCTACAATTGTCTCAAAATAAAAAGTTTAACGAAGAAATAACTGCCATAAATATTAAAATAAACATGTTGACTTGACTAAATAGTTCGAAGATTATTGAAGACTAAATCTCAGCACCACTGTTTATTAGCAACAGCACCACTATTTATTAGGTACTGATGAGCTATGTAGCCTTAACTTTCCCAAGCCTCAATTTTTCTCCCATATGTAGTGGGGGACAATAATATTTTATAGCAAAACTTCCAAGTTTTGATGTTCTGAGGCACCCTGGTATCCCAAATGCAGGGGAGGAAAAATAATTTTCTTTTTATTCTTCTAGGTTCTTGGCTGACCCCCCACCCCCTTAATAAAGACATTAACAGAAGAAATAAATTTTTAATTAAGTATGTAAATTAAATTAATTAGACACTTAATCCCCCCACCCCCTTAATAAAAGACATTAACAGAAGAAATAAATTTTTAATTAAGTATGTAAATTAAATTAATTAGGCACTTAATTAAATTAGTTAATTTAATTTTTAATTTCAAAATTTAATTGGATATTAATTAATGCATTTAATTAATTGGTCATGGGGGCCCCACAAAGATATGAGACTCCACAGGCAGCCAGACATTGAGGCTTATACATCCTGAGCTAAATAAAGAAAGGGAGAGGGTTCTGGGCCTTCAGTGGCAGGGAGGCAATTCACAGGAAGGTGAGAAGAGAAAATGTTAGGTAAACGAAGGTAGCCCTGCTATGCAGGTAAGTCTCTTAGGTGCAAAAGTTATTTCTGGTAATAACTCTCTTCCTGGTACAGGCTCCCTTTCTAATGTAAATTTCCCTTACAAAACAGTAACTTCTACTCTATCTTCAGAGCTCCCCTGTGTGCAGCTTCTCAAAAAAATCAGCTCAAAATAATCCTTATGCCAAGGAGGCATGTTTTGGGTGGCACATTCTGCCCTCATCACAAATGTACGACAAGGATGCCAAGATCTTGTCTGTAACCTCTGGGTGCTCTCCTTTGACTTTGGGCAGCCTCACCTGTTAACCCCTGAGGACTGTGACAATTACCATTTAATTCACAGGAGAATTAAAAAGTATGTTACCTACTATTTTGTAAATGGATGTCTTTCTCAGAGGAAGATAATAATATCTTACATTTATTGGGCCTTTACCATGCATCAGGCACTTTATGTACTATTTATCTCATCTAAACCTCACAATGATTTTGTCACAGAAAAGAAAAAGGCACAAGCTAAAGTTGAGAACGATGTTTTATTTGGTGGCCTTACTGAGGACTATACCCTGGATGCAACCTCTCAGATAGCTCTTGTCAACTATAAATTGGCACTTGCCATGGGCACTTGCCATCTACCTCTACAAGGATTAAATCATGTGCTGTTGCAGCTGCTGACTTTCAACACCCCCTGAAAGGAGCTCAGGGTGGAGAGCAGAAATGAGGCACTCTGTGCTCTGGGAAAAACTGGCAGAACATGTCTTCCGATAGTTATTTTCAGGAGCCGATTTTATGAGCCCAATTCTTGTACCTCCTCATATCTAGAAAAGCACTAAACTCCCTCATGGTGATGTCTGCTCCTCGTGACTAGCAGCAACCTTCTGCAAAAAATGCGTGCTTTTTTTTTGCATGTACTCCCCCTTCACCAAAATCACATATATTCTGACCTTCCCCCCTACCTCTTAGGAGCAGTTTCTCAGAGCTATCTGAAATGCTGTCTCCCGGGCTATAGTCCTCATTTTGCCCCCAATAAAACTTAACTCACAGCTCTCAGGTTGTGCCTTTTTTTAAGTTGACACTGAGGAGCGGTTTCAAAGAGGTAAGGTGGGAACCAAGATATCCAGGAATTTTTGCTGGAAAAAAAAAAGTACAGTGGAACGTCAAAAGATTACTACTAATCACAAAAAAAACAGACGTCTCAAGTTAATGATTTTAGTGCTTTTCTAAGTGTGGGATGATACAAGAGTCTGGGCTCGTTGAACTTATTCCTTTGATAGGCATCTTACCTATCTAGGGCCAGTGTCCTGTTTTCCTCCGTTCTGAATTCCCCTCAAGGCACACCATTGGGTGTGGCTGCAGTGGCTGATGGCTTGATAGCGGGCAACATTTGTTGTTTACTGAAATGGCAGGCAACTTTTTTCTGTCCACAATTTTATGAGCGAAATAGTATTATACGGAAAGAAACAAAGCTCAGTTTGTGAACTTGCTCGATATCTCACAGTCAGTGAATGGTTATTAACCCAGGGGTTTTCTTGTCAGAGCACAAGTTCCTAACATGGAGTAATCTCGTCTTGCTCTAGAACCTCCACATTCTGCCAAGTCTAGGACTCTGGTGAGTGAAAAGCTGGTCTTGATACTTTGTACAGGAGAGTCAAAATGGTGTGACACCGGGTAAGTCAGAGAGACCCACAAGGGTTTCATTTGTATTGTCAAATAAATACAGTGCAAACGCCTATGTGAAGTAACACTTCAGTATTAGGAACTAGTTTTTGTATGAGGTCATTTTTCATATTCTTTGGGGAAGAAACTTAAGTAACCTCGGCTCTGGGACCTCTGTAAGGAAAGCAAGCTAGTGCTTTTTGCAGCCTCACAGCAGACAGAAACAAGCGTAAGTGGAAAGATAGAACTTGGAGAGAGGAAATCTGGTGCTCTAGTGCTCCTTTTACTCTTTTTCCTAGCAGACAGAATTCTCTTTTTAAATAGAATGGCACGAGGCAGACGTGAACGCTTTACAAATATTTAGTCAAAGCAGTTACCATTTCTTTCCATCCCTTTCAACAATCCTCAGTGCCTGAAAAACAGACTGGCAGTTTTTTACAAAATGACAGAGAATATTCTAGCTAAGTTAACAGTCTACCAAAAGGGAGCCCTGCACAGCCTTAAAGTGATAATAGCTAAATAAAATATAATCATCAACTTAATGACGAGGACTCTCTTGAATTACCACATAACATTATGTGAACATTTTCCATATAATTAATGGTTGCTTTGGATATAGAGTGACAAGTCAGCAGGCCTCTGGTTTCCCGGTAGGTAGAAAACATATTGCCAGACAGATGTTTCACTAGCTATCAGTGGTTTGATTCTCAATAGACTAGTTCCTTTCCTTTGCAGTGAATTCAGTGCAATCCACTTTAAAACAATGAATGATCATTGAGTACCTACTATGTGCAAGGTAATCTGTTAGGCTTGAGAAGAGAAACAAAAATGTCTCAATACTTTCAACAAGACAATAAAGAGTAATGATATATGTGCATAGATTAAGATAATCTATGGTAGAAAAGATAAGTGAGCAAATACCTCTGGCCCAGGCGGAAAAGCTTTGTCTTACATTTGAGATGACACTAGAAGGTAGGCAAGATTTAAAAGACTTAGACAGGGGAAGGAATTTGCAAGAAAAGGGAACAGTGCCTATCAAGATACAAAGCAAATAATCTTGGAGAGTTTCAGGGAAGGATGAGTACGGTTGACAGAAATTTAAGGGATCAGGGTCTGGTAGGGCTGGTCTCTCCAATACAGTAGCCATTGGCCACAGGTGGCTACTGAGCTCTTAAAATGTGGCTAGTCCAGAGACTTCCCTGGTGGTTCAGGGGATAAGACTCCATGCTCCCAATGCAGGGGGCCCAGGTTCGATCCCTGGTCAGGGAACTAGATCCTGCATGCATGCCACAACTACAAGCCCACATGCCACAACTAAGACCTGGTGCAGCCTAAATAAAAAAAATAAATTTTTTTAAATGTGGCTAGACTAAACAGAAATTTGCTGTAAATGTACACCAGATTTTGAAAACTTAATTTTTTAAAACATCTCATTAATATTTTAATATTATGTCAACTGAAAGAAAAACACACAGTGTAAAAGTTGGGAGTTAAGTTTTATTCGGGGACCTTACTGAGGACTATAGTCTGGGAGACAGCCTCTCAGATAGCTCTGAGGAACTGCTCTAAAGAGATAAGGGAGGAGCCAGGATATATAGGAAATTTTTGCTGGGAAAATCACATAGTCAAGCATCAAGAGATTACTGCTAATCACAAAGAACAGGCATCTCAAGTTATGATATATGTGCTTTTCTATGTTTGGGAAGATGCAAGAATCTGGGGTCACTGGAAATTTTTCCTTATAATAACTTTTTTTTTTTAACATCTTTTTTGGAGTATAATTGCTTTACAATGGTGTGTTAGTTTCTGCTTTATAACAAAGTGAATCAGCTAAACGTATACATATATCCCCATATCCCCTCCCTCTTATGCCTCCCTCCCTCCCCCCCTCCCCATCCCACCCCCCCTCGTCGT
>NC_041218.1:62840929-62845331 GCF_002837175.3 Physeter macrocephalus
GTGCCACATCTTCTTTATCCATTCATCTGTCAATGGACACTTAGGTTGTTTCCATGTTCTGGCTATTGTAAATAGTGCTGCAGTGAACACTGTGGTACATGACTCTTTGAATTATGGTTTTCTCAGGGTATATGCCCAGTAGTAGGATTGCTGGGTCATATGGTAGTTCTATTTGTAGTTTACTAAGGAACCTCCATACTGTTCTCCATAGTGGCTGCATCATTTACATTCCCACCAACAGTGCAAGAGGGTTCCCTTTTTTCCACACCCTCTCCAGCATTTATTGTTTGTAGGTTTTTTGAAGGTGGCCATTCTGACCAGTGTGAAGTGATATCTCAATGTAGTTTTGATTTGCATTTCTCTAATGACTAGTGATGTTGAGCATCCTTTCATGTGTTTGTTGGCAATCTGTATATCTTCTTTGGAGAAATGTCTATTTAGGTCTTCTGACCATTTTTGGATAGGGTTGTTTGTTTTTTGATATTGAGCTGCATGAACTGCTTGTATATATTGGAGATTAATCCTTTGTTAGTTGCTTCATTTGCAAATATTTTCTTCCATTCTGAGGGTTGTCTTTTCGTCTTGTTTATGGTTTTCTTTGCTGTGCAAAAGCATTTAAGTTTCATTAGGTCTGATTTGTTTATTTCTGTTTTTATTTCCCTTTCTCTTCTTTGTTCGTACAGCTCCTGGGGTTCAGCTTTGGATTTGGCACCGCCTCTGCGTTTAGGTCGCCTGAGGGCATCTCTTCTTCGCCCAGACAGGATGGGGTTAAGGTAGCAGCTGATTAGGGCCTCTGGCTCACTCAGGCGGGGGTGGGGGGGTGGGGGTAGGGTGGGGTACGGAATGCAGGGAAAGCCTGCGGTGGCAGAGGCCAGCATGAGGTTGCAACAGCCTGAGGCACGCTGTGTGTTCTCCTGGGAAAGTTGTCCCTGGATCACGGGACCCTGGCAGTGGCAGGCTGCACAGGCTCCCTGGAGGGGAGGTGTGGTTAGTGACCTGTGCTTGCACACAGGCTTCTTGGTGCCTGCAGCAGCAGCCTTAGCGTTTCATGCCCATCTCTGGCGTCCACGCTGATAGCCATGGCTCGCGCCCATCTCTGGAGCTCATTTAGGTGGTGCTCTGAACCCCCTCTCCTCGCACACCCACAACCAACGGTGTCTTGCCTCTTAGGCAGTTCCAGACCTTTTCCCGAACTCCCTCCCGGCTAGCTGTGGTGCACTAGCCCCTTTCAGGCTGTGTTCACGCAGCCAACCCCAGTTCTCTCCCTGGGGTCTGACCTCTGAAGCCGGAGCTGAGGCTCCCAGCCCCCACCCATCCCGGTGCGTGATCAGACAAGCCTCTTGGGCTGGTGAGTGCTGGTCGGCACCCATCCTCTGTGCAGGAATCTCTCCACTTTGCCCTCTGCACCCCTGTTGCTGCGCTCTCCTCCGTGGCTCCGAAGCTTCCCCCCGCACCCACCCCCCCTCTCCACCAGTGAAGGGGCTTCCTAGTGTGTGGAAACTTTTTCTCCTTCACAGCTCCCTCCCCAAGGTGCAGGTCCCGTCTCTATTCTCCCCATCTCCACCAGTGAAGGGGCTTCCTAGTGTGTGGAAACTTTTTCTCCTTCACAGCTCCCTCCCCAAGGTGCAGGTCCCGTCTCTATTCTTTTTCTTTTTTTTTAAACAGGGAATTTACTTGTTTATTATTATGGTCAGCTTTAGAGGAAAAGAAAAAGCTGAATGATTCTTTTGTCTCTGTTTTGTCTTTTTTCTTTTGCCCTACGCAGGTACGTGGGGAGTTTCCTGCCTTTTGGGAAGTCTGAGGTCTTCTGCCAGAGTTCAGTAGGTGTTCTGTAGGAGTTGTTCCACATGTAGATGTATTTTTGATGTATTTGTAGGGAGGGAGGTGATCTCCACATCTTACTCCTCCACCATCTTGAAGGTTGGTGCATGGGATTATTTCTGAACTCTCTATTTTGTGTCTTTAATCTATATGTCTATCCTTATGCTTATGCCATGCTATTTTTTTAAGGAATTTTTTTAAAAAATAAATTTATTTATTTATTTATTTTTGGCTGAGTTGGGTCTTTGTTGCTGCGCACGGGATTTCTCTAGTTTCAGCGAGTGGGGGCTACTCTTTGTTGTGGTGCATGAGCTTCTCATTGCAGTGGCTTCTCTTATTGCAGAGCATGGGGTCTAGGTGTATGGGCTTCAGTAGTTGTGGCTCGTTGGCTCTAGAGCGCAGGCTCAGTAGTTGTGGCGCACGGGCTTAGTTGCTCCGCGGCATGTGGGATCCTCCCAGACCAGGGCTCGAACCTGTGTCCCCTGCATTGGCAGGCAGACTCTTAATCACTGTGCCACCAGGGAAGCCCTGCCATGCTGTTTTGATTACTGTAGCTTTACAGTAATTTGAATTTTTTAAAAAATATTTTGATTAGTCTAGGTCCTTTGCATTTCTATATACATTTTAAGATTAGCTTGTCAATTTCTCAGAAAAAAACAACAACAACTGGGATTTTGATTGGGGTTGTGTTGAATTTATAGATCAGTTTGGGGAGAATTGCAATTTTAGTGATATGAAGTCTTATAATCCATGAACATGCTGTATCTTTTCATTTATATTGATCTTTTAAATTTTAGATCTTTTACATTTTTTTCAGCAATGTTATGTTGTTTTCATTGTATAGGTATTGCATTTCTTTTGTTAAATTTATTCCTAAGTATTTTATTCTTTTTGATGCTATTATGACTATATTTGTTTTCTTAATTGCATTTTCAGGTTGTTGGTTGCTCGTATGTAGAAACACAATTGTGTTTTTTTTTTTAACATCTTTATTGGAGTATAACACACAATTGATTTTTGTACACTGATTTTTTTATCCTGTGGCACTGCTAAACTCACTTATAGTTCTGATAGATTTTATAGGTTCATTGGGATTTTCTACGCATAACATTGTGTCATCTGTAAATACATACAATTGTACTTCTTTTTTTTCCAATCTGTATACGTTTACATTCCAATATATATGCTCTTACATTATTTTTCTTGCCTTGTTGCACTGGCTGGAACCTCTAGTACAATGTTGAATAGAAGTGATGTATTAGCCAAGGTTCTCCAGGGAAACAGAATGTGTGTGTGTGTGTGTGTGTGTGTGTGTGTGTGTGTGTGTGTGTGTATGTACATATGTTGACATATACAATTAACTACCACAAGTGGTTGGAGTAGATATCTTTGTCTCATTCCTGATCTTAGAGGAAAGGAATTCAGTCTTTCACATTAAGTATGATGTTAGCTGTAGGGTTTTCATAGAAGCCCTTTATCAAATTGAGGAAGTTTCCTTCTATTCCTAGTGTGTCAAAAGTTTTTAATCATAAATAAGTATTGGAATTTGTCAAATGCTTCTTCTGCTTCATTGGGATGATCATTTTTTTCATTTCTTTTGTTATAATATAGTGTTACATTAATTGATTTTGAATGTTAAACCAACCTTGTATTCTCAGATACACCTCACTTGTTGATGGTGTATAATTCTTTTTATATTTTCCTGGGTTTATTTTGTTAGCATTTTATTAAAGATTTTTGTATCTGTGTTCATGAGCCTAGTTTTCTTTTCTTGTAGTGCCTTTATCTGGCTTTAGTGTCAGGCTAATACTGACCTAGTAAAATGAATTGGGAAATAGTCCAGCCTCTTCTATTTCCTAAAAGAGTTTGTTTAATATTGGCATTATTTCTTCTTTAAATATTTGATAGAAATCACCAGTATAGCCATTTGGGCCTACATTTTTCTTTGTTGAAAATTTTTCCATTGCTCATTTAGTTTATTTATTTATTTATTTTTGCTCATTATAGGTCTATTCAGATTTTCTGTTTCTCCTTGGGTCAGATTGGGTCATTTATATCTTTCTATGAATTTGTCCATTTCATCCAAGAGATGAGATGCTGAGCAGTTATACCTAATAATTGGGCAGAGTCTCTTAAAGAAGAGCAGAGTCAGACGTCTGGAGATGATTTTGTGTGGATGGTGGGGACTAGCAATGGTGGAACATGGTGAATGGCCCCTATCTTGGTGGAATTTGAACTGCTACTTCAAAGTTGTGAGGAGCTAAGGAGAGAGACAGTCATTAGGGGGCCACTCGTTGTGGAGGGGTGTGTGTAGAAGCAATAACCCACATACAGCTTTAAGTGTTCTCTTTTGGACAGTAATTCCTTACTGTTGTCCTCAGTCATCAATAAATATTTTTAAACCTTCAGCTTATTTTTAGCTGTACTTTGGAAAGTTGGCAAAGGGGCAAGGAGGAAAGTGGTGAAGAAGAATAAAAAGGGCTTCCCTGGTGGCGCAGTGGTTGCGCGTCCGCCTGCCGATGCAGGGGAACCGGGTTCGCACCCCGGTCTGGGAGGATCCCACATGCCGTGGAGCGGCTGG
>NC_041218.1:62846164-62879498 GCF_002837175.3 Physeter macrocephalus
ATCCCACATGCCGTGGAGCGGCTGGGCCCGTGAGCCATGGCCACTGAGCCTGCGCGTCCGGAGCCTGTGCTCCGCAATGGGAGAGGCCACAACAGAGGGAGGCCCGCATACCACAAAAAAAAAAAAAAGAATAAGGAGAAGGAAGAGGAGGAAGAGGAGGAGAGCAAGCCACAGAAGCAGAACATCAGAACCTACAAGAAGTCAAGAGGTAAGTTCTGAGTCCCAATGCAGCAGCAGCTCAGAGTACAGCAGAGGGTACAAGCAACAGCCAGAGAGAATCTGGGGACCATGTAAACATTCCTCAATGATTTCCAGGGATTACTTTGGGAAAGTAAACCCTGGAAAAAAAAAAAAAAGGAATAGGTTAGAGTATGTCTCAGCAACAAATAAATCCAAAACTTTCTGTGGTTTAAGGCCACAAAGGTCCTTATTGACTCACGCTACATTTTCACTGTGAGTCAGCAGGAGGGCTCTAACTCGTCACCCTCCCTCTGGGATTAAGGCTGAAAGAAAAAACAAAAGGAATTCCTGGAATCTAAGGGATGAAGATTCTGTGCCTTTGAATTACAGATACTTTTTATTTATTTATTCAATTTATTTTTTTGTGTGTGGTACGCGGGCCTCTCACTGCTGTGGTCTCTCCCGTTGTGGAGCACAGGCTCCCGACGTGCAGGCTCAGTGGCCATGGCTCACGGGCCCAGCCGCTCCGCGGCATGTGGGATCCTCCCGGACCAGGGCACGAACCCGCGTCCCCTGCATCGGCAGGCGGACTCTCAACCACTGCACCACCAGAGAGGCCCTATAGATACTTTTTAAAACGTGGCCTTATTTGATTGCCTCAGGCACGTTAAGACTGGGGACATATTAGTTATACCTCATTTTCCCAGTAATCATTGTCTATATTCCCCAAGGTGTCAGTGGAGTCAGGGTATTAGCTGCTCCTTTCAAATTAAAAGCAATCAGATAAAATCACATCCCATAACAGTATTCTCTTTCCCAAGGTTAATAATTTCATCTTTAAGAGGACACCTGAGCTATCCAAGAGACATTGGTTATTACAAGGAAATAAATGTTTAATGAGTAGAATTTCAGATAGCAGTGCAGATTGACAGAGACAAATCTTTGTTCTTTGGGGTGAAACTTCTGAATCCCTTAGATCACACAAACAGATGATGCTGTAACTTGCCTATTCATAAATAAGTCCTATCCTGAACCAGGAATGGTAGCTAGTCAGGCAAGCCAAGGAGGTAGAAGAAGTGTTTAAACCCCATTAGCTGTGCACTTAAACCATCTACTCTTGCCCAATTATTTTACTATTAAATGCCTGTGCATCCAACCAAAATGAAAGCTTCAAAGAAATTAGATTAGTAGATTAATTCACAGACCTCAGGAGTAAAGACAGGTTATTTAAAATGGGGTTTCCTTACTTTTTACCACCCTGCTTGGAGCCTAATTCATAGAGATTGACATCTAAGGCCACCTCATATGAAATCACACGCCAAGGTAACTTACTTCCTAGGAAATGTGCCCTGATGTCTCATTGTGAGAGGGCACCTTACAGGTCAGAGTGATTTGAGCACTGAGAAGACAGAGCACAAGAACAGGACGTGGTTGGAAATATTTTGGTGAATTAATTGTATAATTCTTATTCCCTCCATACTTACCCTTTTCTTATCTTCTCCACCCCCAACCCTGCTGATAACAGGATCTGTGCTCCACTGTGTCCAAAGGGGCATGGAAAAGGGTGGACAGGAGAGCTCTGTGGAAGCTTGGAGACTTCTTGGATTTGTTTTCCTAGACACTTTTATCAACTGAGGAGATTAGGGCTTGAGGGAAAGGGGTAAGACCAGGGTGAAAGAGAGACTGAGACTCTTCCCCTTGTCTTGAGGAGAGGAGAGAGCTGTGGTCCTGGAGGAGCAGGGCCATGGACTGAGGAGGTGTTAAGGGCACAGGGACATAGCTGTTGCCAGGTCTTGATGGAAGAAGCCGTAGTCCCTGTGATTCAAGCCATAGCACCAAAAAGATTCCGGTGACCTAAAAGCAGAACGGAAGTAAAGAGAAGGTCCAGGCCTGAATTTACTGCCAGGTTAGCTGCATGGGGACACAGAATAAAAACTAAGTTAATATATTTTAAAAACAGAGATGAGATTTGTCACATACATGCCTTTGGGAACTGAGTTTGATGCCAATGTACAGGTATATTCTTCTTTAAACGCAAACTGAAAGCTTGAGGCTTTGAGAGTGTAGTGAGTTTCTTACTAGAAAATATTTTTAACTGAGGCAAGGAAAGGAAGAAGGTTACAATCAGAAAGTTACTTTTAAGGCTATTGACCAGTCGATTAGAAGAGCAGTTTCACTGTAAGGTTTTTCTACCTTTGGGACAGGCAGTAGCCCTGCTGCTGTGACTGGAAGGACGCATGGAGGGAGCCTTCCCTGCGAGGGTGAATGAGTAGTTTATGCATTCTGTTCTTAATTTTAAGCTTTTAACACCTAAGTTTCAATAAAAATAAAATAGAAATCATTTAAAAGATCTTCGCCATAGTGGGTAGGATTTTCCCAACTTCCCGTTTCACTGAAAGTTCCCTCAGATCAGGGTACAGAGATAGGAAGCCTCCTGAGGAAGGGTGCAGAGGTGGCCCTCCTATCCCTGAGGCTGACGTGAGGGTGTAGGGGGTGAGGAAGGGGTCAGGCCTTACCTAGGCCTCCCAGAGCAGTGGCTCTGTGGCCGGAGCTCCGGACAGGGGTCACCATAGGAAAATCAAATGGTCCGTCCCCTGGAGAGCTGGCTCTGGTCATCTTCGCCATCTGTGAAAACCAAGGCCACTCAGTGTTAGAGAAGGAGGTGGCAACAACCAAGAGAGAGGGGCAGTCTTGGCCCAAGCAGAAGCATTCCTTCTGCTTCCTCAGCAGTCAGGGAGCAGGGGTGTGTGAGAGGGCAGCTCACCTCTCTGCATTCCCAGCCCCCACTCAGCCTGTGCTGGACGAGGAGAGGTGGTGTGAATATGGTACTGAAGTTTTGCAAATTAAGATTTCCATTGCATAGGAGACTGAGATGTTATGAATGAACATGACTAAAATAAAAGAACTGGAATGAGATTGTTTGAATGACTGAAAACTTGTGGAGTGAGGTTGAGATATTGCTAAGTTATCCTGACTATTAACAAGTATGGGTGGGGGACAAGGGAAAGAGGAGATGACTCAAGACCATAATAATCTGAAAAAAAAAAAAAATATATATATATATATATAGAGAGAGAGAGAGAGAGAAAACTGAATCACTTTGCTGTATACCTGAAACACAATATTGTAAATCAACTATACTTCAATTTAAAAAAGACAGTACAGTTCACAGTAGCTTTTGGAAAAAAAATTATATTTTGTTTATACACCAGTGAATTGTGCTTGCTTATTCAAAATGATTATGTTTAATTACTTTTTTGTCTTTTGTACTGGTTTTCCAGTGGGCTGTTCTCTTTTTTTGTGTGTGTGCGTTACACGGGCCTCTCACTGTTGTGGCCTCTCCCGTTGCGGAGCACAGGCTCCGGACGCGCAGGCTCAGCGGCCATGGCTCACGGGCCTAGTCGCCCCGCGGCATGTGCGATCCTCCCAGACCGGGGCATGAACCCGTGTCCCCTGCATCGGCAGGCGGACTCTCAACCACTGCGCCACCAGGGAAGCCCGCCCCTGGAGTTTTTAACTCTGAGTTGCCTACACTGAACCTTCATCAATTTGTCAATTATAGTTCCGGTTTTCCTTCTCCGGTCCTGGTTCCCACTGCGGTTTGTTTTTGCGGTACGCGGGCCTCTCACCGCTGTGGCCTCTCCCGTTGCAGAGCACAGGCTCCGGACGCGCAGGCTCAGCGGCCATGGCTCACGGGCCCAGCCGCTCCGCGGCATGTGGGATCTTCCCGGACCGGGGTACGAACCCGTGTGCCCTGCATCGGCAGGCGGACTCTCAACCACTGTGCCACCAGGGAAGCCCCTAGGCTATTCTCTTTAACTATCGATTAATTAAGGGTTTTATATACCAAGGAAATTCACGCTTGGTCATACATTAGATGAATGTTTTTTCCAGTATGTTACCTGTGTTACAATTGTTAATGATTTTTTTCTGTAGTATTTTTTACATAATTAAATTGTCATTATTTTCCTCTGTTGATTCTGACATTGGTATCTCGCTAAGATACATTCCTCACTGTAAAAAATAGTAAAAAAAAAACCTGTTCACTTTTTTTTCTAGTGCTTTCTTTTCATGTTTATACTTGCTATCTTGAGAAATGTGAACTAGCCTTTAAGAAAGAGTATCTGCTGTTGCTTTAACAACAATGAATCTTTTGTAACTTTCTCTTCCAGTACTTTTCCACTCCTGCTGGGGTGTTTTATTCACCGTCATTGAGGTCCTGACTTGCTATGGTCACTGACTTTTCTGGAGCTATGACCAACAGGCTAATTGCTCTTATTTCTCACTTTGCCACATGCATACTGATTCCTACTCTACATATGTACCTTTCTTACAAATACCCTGAATCTCTGTTCAAGAAGCAGCTTGGTCAGAAAGCCCATGGTATCCTTATCCCTCCTGCTACAGAGGGTTTGATGTTAGGAATTCAGTCAGTTACTAAAATTCGAGGTCAGCAACAGTCTATGTGGATTAGAGCGTAACCCTTTCTCATGTTTCTTGGGCTCATACTTGAGTTATATTTTCAATGCTATTTGGAAGATAAAGCAAAACCTTTACATCTCACTTTCTAGAATTTCTATCACTTGCTAGATAGGGATTATATTGTTGAGAGTCAGCAGTGTTTATTCTAAGATGGAAGGAATTCGTATTAACATAAATAGGGCATATTATGTCTTTCATCAGAGGATTCTTTTTAGGTTTTTGCCAACTGGATCCACCTGTCTCGTAGGATTTCTGCGTAGGATTTCTGCGTAGGATTTCTGCGTAGGCTAAAGGATAACGTTCTAAAGCCCTGTATAAGCCTCCCTAAGAAAAACGTATAGCTATATTATGGTTAGTGTGTACTAAAGGGTTTCTTTTTTCTATTATGGATTCACTCTTTCAATCAACCAATCTTCATTGAGTGTCTGTGACTTAGTTCGGGATTCTATAGCAAATTACCATCGAATGGGTGTTGAAACAACAAACATTTATTTCTCACAGCTCTGGAGGCTAGTAGTCTGAGATCAGGGTGCCAGTGTGGTGGGGTTCTAGTGAGAGACTGCTTCTGGTTTGCAGACTGCTGTCTTCTTGTTATATCCTTGCCTGGCAGAAAGAGGGTGACAGAGCTCTCTGGGGTCCCTTTTATAAGGGCACCAATGCCATTCATGAGAGCCTCTCCCTCATGACCTAATTCCCTCTGTTGGAGAGGAAGAAATTTTCTTCTATCCTTCTAGGTTCTTCTGGCTGGTCTAAGAATTAAATAACATGAGGCAGATTAACAGGAAAATAATCAACAAAGTTTAATAACATATATACATGGGAGAGACCCAGGAAAACTAAGGAATTTGCCAATATGGTTGAAGCCCTCACCTTAAGTACCATCTTCAGCTAAAGACAAAGAGGGTGTTGGGAATAGTGGTTTGGGGCTTCATAGGGGAGGAAGGCAATTCACATGGAGAGGGAAATGCAAATGTTTGGTAAACAGGTGTTTGCTGGGCCCTGCAGAGACAATGGGACACTGAGAGGAATTTTAATAAACAGACTTTGCTAGGTTCTTCCCTGTTCACACACCTAGTTCATACTATAGTTATCTATGGTGATAGCTCCCTTCCTGGAACAAGTCCTCGATCTACAGGTGATAGCAGTTAGGGGGAAAGTCAAAGTTTCTTCCTGAGACTTTTGGGCTTTGATTATTTTCGGCTCGAAATAATCCACATGCCAAAGAGATATTTTAGGGTGGCAAATTTTGTTCCCCTCTACCTCTGAAAGGCCTCACTTCCTAAAAGCATTACACTCGGCATTAGGGCTTTACCATATGAATTTGGTAGGGAGACACTAATATTCAGTTCATTGCAACTTACTATATAACCAGGCACTGGGGATAAAGTAGTGCTGAACAAAACAAAATCCCTGCTTTCATGGAGTAAACATTATCATGGAGAAGACAGGTAAATAAAAAAATAAGTAAATCAATATATACTATAATATTAGGTAGTGATAAGTGCTAGGAAAATAAAATAAGGCAGATTAAGAGGATGAAGAATGATAAGATCAGCCAGCAGGAACGATCACTTGGAAGAGACAGCATTGGAGCAGAAACCTGAATCACCTGGGGAGACGAGCAATGTGGAAATCTGAGGGCAAAGCGCTCCAGGAATAGGGAACCGCAGGGGCAAAGGCTTTGTGGTAGGAATATGCTTGGTGTGTGTAAGAAACAGCAAGCAGGTCAGCATAGCTGGAGAAGCATGAGTGAGGGAAAGAATAGAGTTGCAGTTAGAGAAGATAATGTGTATCCAATAAGCCATTGGCTAGCTTTGAGCAAAAGGGCATAATCTGATTTACATTTTAGAAGTCTCACTCTGGCTGCAGTGTGAAAAATCCGCTATAGAAGAGAAGGAATGAAGCAAAGTGTAGGAGTCTGTGTTCTTCAGAGAAACAACCAATAGAAGGAGTGAATGAATGAGTGAATTTATTTATTTGTTCGTTTGTTTGGAATTGGCTCACTTGGATATGGAAGCTGAGAAGTCCCATGATTTGCAGTAACAAGCCGGAGATCCCAAGTCCGAGTCCGAAGTCAGGAGAAGACCAAAGTCCCAGCCTGAAGACAGGCTGAGACAGCAGATTCTCTCTTGCTCGGGCGTTTTTGTTCTCTTCAGGCCTCCAATGGATTGCATGAGGCCCACTCGCAATGGGGAGGGAAATCTGCTGTGTTCAGTCTACCAACTCAAACGTTAATCTCATCCAGAACATGTTTAACCAAATATCTGGGTACCCCGTGACCTAGTCAAGTGGACACATAGAATTAATCATCACACAAGGAGACCGGTTAAGAGACGGTTGCATATACCTGCTGAGAGATGGTATGAGAATGGCTTGGACCAGGAATGCGGCACTGAACTTGGTGAGAGGTGGTCAGATTCCAGATGCAGTTTGAAGGTCTGGCATTGGGGTGGGAGGAGTTGAGGATGACACTGAGGCTTTGGGCATGAACATGTGAACGGTGGTGTGATTCCGCAGATGGAGAACACTGGGGAGAAATCAGTTTGGGTGCCTGAATACAAAATTTGGCTTTGGACCTGTTAGTATTGAGAGACCTGTGAAACATCTAGGGGGAGATTTCAGGCACAGATAGAAGAGACCAGAAGATAGAGGACAGGGCTAGAGATAAAAATTGGGGAGTCTTTAGCATATAAAGAGTATATAAAGTTAAGGGCTGGATGAGACCTCCAGGGAGAAGGCTAGATTGAGAAGCCATCCGAGGCCTTGCGCCCTGGGTCCACCCAGTGTCAGAGGTCAGGAAGGGAAAGAGGACCTAGCCATGGACACTAAGAAAAAACCGGGATATGGTTTCCTGGAAGCCAAAGGAAAAATAGGTGCTTAGTAAGGAGGGAGTGATCAAGTGTTGGAAAGGCTGAAAGTGATTAAGTAAAATGAGGCCTGAGGGTTTTCCACAGGATTTGGCGTCTTCCTCCGTGTTTCATCCCCTGTGAAAGAATAGGATCGACCCCTGGTGGCACCGAAAACCCACCCTCGCCGCGAGGGAGACTGCTAGTTTCCTGTGGAAGAGGTTTTCTCCTTCCTTACTGACAGAACCCCAGTTTTATCCAGGGTGGTGATGTGTCTACCTCCTCTGAAGCTAGAAGTAATTATGGCACAGTTCTAGCCAATTAAGGGTAAACAGAAGGCATGGAATGGTGATTTTTAGAAAGTTCTTTAGAGTGGACTAACTTAGCTGGCTTGAGTGCCTGTTTCCCTTAGTTCATCCCTTCCTGCCTGACACACGGATATAATGGCTGGAAATCTGGGAGTCATCCTGACAACAAAAGGACAGTGGACACCCCCTAAGGAAGGTGGATAGAGAAGCCGGAAGGAGCCCGGATGGCCCAGTGACATTATGGTGCCTCCACGCCAGGCTTGGACTATTTACCTCTTTATTTCTTTTTTTGTGGAAATATATATAAACTCTATATATTTTAAATTAATTAATTAATTGTTTTCTGTTACTTGACAACTAAACCTAATCCTAAGTGATACACTAGTTGTGCAGTCTTCACCTTGACTCTTCCTTCCAGAGCAGCCCTTATCACCGCACACGGTGGGAATAATGTGGGGCTGGAGACAGGTTCTAGGACCATCTCTGCTAGTCCTATATAATGGTATGCCTTTGGCCAAATGACTGGAGCTATCTTCAAACTCTGCTTTCTTCATCTGTAAAATGCGCCTACTCCTGTCCTTCCTTTATGACCTGATATGTTTTCTTCAGTTATCAGTGAGCTGCTTTGGTTTTGCTTCTCGTAGTAAATGTGAATGAAGTACATCTCTGGGACCCGGATTAGATCAAGGCTGTGGGAAAGAATTCATGGGCCCCAATAAAAATCAACTCTTACAGAGCTTTAGCTACTAAATAGAAAGCTTCATGTCTTTTAGGGGCTTGAAAACCAAGCCCAGGAAAGCAAGAAAATCAATAGCAAAAATTTCAGGTGTAAGTGAAAACGCCTGATTCATTTAAAGGTCTAGATTTGCATTACCAAGTCAAAACACCTGTGTCAAAGAGCTGGGGGATTTGCGCAAGCGCCAGCACAGGTTTACAGAAGACTTTCGTAATAACTGCTAGAGATGCTGGCCCAACCCTCCAGTCCGCCAGGGAGTGGCCAGGTTCATAGGTCGACTTCGATTCGAACTGGCTTCCTGCTCAAGACTGATCCTTGTTCAGGTCAGTGGGGCTGACTTTAGAACCCTAGCGGAGGAAGAGTGTGTGTGTGTGTTGTGTGTACGTGTGTAGGATTGCGGGTGGGACAAAGGAGACTTGAGAAACCCAAAAGCAGAAGGGGGAATCGTGTCCCCTCTCAAAGAGAGTGAGTTTCAAAGTGTCGTCTACAAACACTGGTAGTTAAGGCCTAAAATGTCAGCTGACATTGTGCTGGTTCTGAGTGGTGTCCACCGGGGTCGAGTTTTTCTCTCGTTGGAAACTCTTGAATGTAATTTGTGAAGCAGAGGAAGGAACGGCCCCGGGCTGAGCTGCTGAAGTCCCTGTCGATGCTTATGTTTACATAGCTCAGGACAGATTACAGCCTCTGTCCCACTCCGTCTTCATAATTACCCTGTGAGGCAGGTTGGGCAGGTTCAGGGCTATTATCTGATCCATCCCTGTTACTGTTAACGCTTGTGGAGGAGGAGGCCTCCCAGAGAAGTCAGACGAGGCTAAGCCCTTAAAGCTGGCTGCCAGCTTGTGTGGGAGGGGCCTCCGTCAGTCTCACTGGCAGCCCTGGCCTTCCTTGGGCTTCACTTGGATTCTGTTCACCACTTGCTTCAAACGTTTTGTTTTTAAAGATGATTTTGTACCTCACCAGGCTTGTTCACGTTGTTAGGGTAGGAGTGGTGGCCCCTTGGGACTTTCTATATCTGGCAAAGGGGAGCCCCCTGGTTCTGCTTCAGTCCCAGGCAGGATCCTGCTCTGTGTGTTTAATGGCAGGGAGCTGGGACAACTTTTTGTGTTACCCTTACCAGAGCTGTCTACATTTGAAAAAAGGAGGACCCAAGAGGCAATGTCTTAGCTGACAGGCAAGTTTGTAATGCTAATAGAATTTCACACAGAACGTCAATTACAACTAAATTAAAAAAAAAAAGATGGTACTGGCAAGTAGATGGAATGGATAATTTAGGGTCAGAGAGCTCTTGTGGGTCCCTTCACCTCATGGCACCTGGGAACCTGCTCCTTCTATGCTCAAAGCCTGCACCAGCTGTTGCTGCCTCTTCTGGTCCCTCAACTGGATAAGATAATAAGAAAAGGGCCTAGAGGCAACCAGAGAGACAGGGGGATGGGCCCCATCCCAGGGATGAAGAGTGAGGTGGTAATGGTTCAGAATGCCTTCAACAAAGCATAGATTGCCGGTCGTTCTCCTCCCATCCTTCCCCCCAACTGAGAATTCTTTCATCCATCCATTCAACTTAGACAAATTTATTGGAGCACCTGTTATACACAGGACGCTGCGATACAGTGAGCAAGGCAGGCAAGGCTCGTCCCCCTAGAAGAGATAATACGAAGTAAACAAACCTTGTGAGGAGGTTGGCGTGGCGGGGGGAGGGCGACTACACAGGGAGGTCGGGGAAGGTCACGTGAGCTGAGCCCTGGAAGATGAAGCCGGGACCAGCCTTGCAAACGGCTGGAGGAAGAACCTTCGCGGTTGCAGAACAGCCAGAAAAGATCCTCTGAGATGGGAAAGAACTCTGTCTGTGGAGGGACAGAAAGGCTGCCAGTGGGCCGGAGGGCATGGGGTGTGACCAGGAGGAAACGTGAACGTCTCCACTAGGCAGGCGGGAGTCGGTGCCGGCCGGGTCCTGGTGTGTGGGTTGTGAGAACCCACTGAGTGATTCCTTGCAGGAGAGCGGCTGGGTAGGATTTATATGAACAAAGGCCACAGTGCCAGCCCTGGGAGAAGGCACTGTGTGCTGGAGCTGGAGGGGAGAGAGTGGAGAGGACTGCGGGAGGCAGAGGAATTCCGCGCTTGGGGATGCAGGCACCGCATCAAACTCATGAACGTTGGTACAAAGGAAAGTTGCCTTTAATCAGGATGCTGGCAATCTGGGGAGATGGTGGACTCGGTGTCCCTCAGAAACCACCTCCTAAGATTCTGCTCGGACATGAAAGGTGTAAAGGGAAGGAGGGGAGGCATCTCAGTTAATCGCTGAGAGGTGGGGGTCAGAGTTGTCGCCATCCCCCACTGCATGCGGGCACATCGACTCCTTGTGATCTTCCTCTAGGTGCTATCTTCTTCTTTTTTTTTTTTAACATTTTTACCTTATATTGGAGTGCAGTTGATTAACAATGTTAAGTTAGTTTCAGGTGTACAGCAAAGTGATTCAGTTTCGCATGTACATGTATCTTTTTCAAATTTTTTTCCCATTTAGGCTGTTACATAGTATTGAGCAGGGTTCCCTGTGCTCTACAGTAGGTCCTTGTGGGTTATCCATTTAATTAATTAATTTATTTATTATATAGTAAGCTCCAAATATGCCTTTTATTATTTACTTTTTAAAAAATATTTATTTGTATTTATTTTTGGCTGCGTTGGGTCTTTGTTGCTGCACAGGGGCTTTCTCTAGTTGCAGAGCACAGGCTTCTCATTGCGGTGGCTTCTCGTGGAATGCAGGCTCTAGGCATGCAGGCTTCAGTACTTACGGCACATGGGCTCAGTAGTTGTGGCTCACGGGCTCTAGAGCGCAGGCTCAGTAGTTGTGGTGCACAGGCTTTGTTGCTCTGCAGCATGTGGGATCTTCCTGGACCAGGGCTCAAACCCATGTCCCTGCATTGGCAGGTGGATTCTTAACCACTGCATCACCAGGGAAGTCCCTGGTTATCCATTTTAAATATAGCAGTGTGTTCATGTCAGTCCCAAACTCCCTAACCACTCCCTTCCCACCACCCTTCCCCCCATAACCATAAATTCTTTCTCTAGGTCTGTGAGTCTGTTTCTGTTTTGTAAATAGTTCATTTGTATCATTTTTTTTTAAGATTCCTCATACAAGTGATACCATGTGATATTGGTCTTTCTCTGTCTGACCTACTTCACTCCGTATGACTATCTCCAGGTCCATCCATGTTGCTGCAAGTGGCCTTATTTCATTCTTTTTTTTAAAAGATTTTTTCGATGTGGACCATTTTTGAAGTCTTCATTGAATTTGTTACGGTATTTCTTCTAGTTTTATGTTTTGGTTTTTTGGCCACGAGGCATGTGGGATCTTAGCTCCCCAACCAGGGATCGAACCCTCACCCCCTGCATTGGAAGGTGAAGTCTTAACCACTGGACCACCAGGGAAGTCCCTATTTCGTTCTTTTTAATGGCTGAGAAAAACATGGTCCAAAAGGGTACACGCACCCCAACGTTCACTGCAGCACTGTTTACAATAGCCAAGACATGGAAGCAACCTAAATGTCCATCGACAGATGAATGGACAAAGAAGGTATAGTACATATATACAATGGAATATTACTCAGCCATTAAAAAGAATAGATGCTATCTTCTTCACACCATTTGGTCACACAATTTGTTCGGAAGATTACTGCAGGCGAAGCTCGGGAAGAGATCTATCCTTCTGTTAATTACCTATTCTTCATTTCTACTTCTTTGATCTACGAAAGAACCGACAAATTAGGCAAGGTGTTGTGTGACCAAGAGATTTGAAAGGTATGCTTGGGCCAGAGATGAGTAGAACATAGGGGTTTCTGGGGGTGTCTGGTTAGAAGTTAGTTACAGTATAGCTTTGCTAAAGTGATGAAGAAAGGGGTTTCCTGCTGAGAGCAGTTTCTTGCAAAGAGCTGCTTACAATTTTAGTGGCTGTTGGGTCTTTTTGTACTGGCGGCATGTAGCCACATTCCTGTCATTGTTTATTGACCGCCTAGCAACACCTGCTACCACCTGTACATTCATATTTTCCCTCCTCTTGTGACTGCCCCTTGCTGTGCAGTTGCTACAAAGACTGTCCGGGGATTGGGAGTGCTGGGGATTTTGCCTCATGATAAGAGACATTTCACTTAGCCAGAATGTCCTAGAAACCAGGCCAGAGGGCATTTGAAGGTTATTACCAGTGTCACATGGAGCAGACCTTTCACTGTTAGTGCTGTTGGGCTGTCCTGCCTCTGGCTCTTTGAGTGGCTCTAACCAAGCCACCTGATGCTTTCCTGCTAACAGCCAACTCCCTGGACTCAGCAACTATCACGTTCCCCTCACTTATTCCTGTCCTGCTCTCAATCTGATCTAGTGTGATCCTAACCCTAGACTCTGTGGACCTGTCATCCTTGATAATGACCATTGTGGATAGTGTTTCCAGCTTTTTTTTTTTCTTTTTTTTTTTTTTTGCGGTACGCGGGCCTCTCACTGTTGTGGCCTCTCCCGTTGTGGAGCACAGGCTCCGGACGCGCAGGCACAGCGGCCATGGCTCACGGGCCCAGCCGCTCCGCGGCATGTGGGATCTTCCCGGACCGGGGCACGAACCCGTGTCCCCTGCATCGGCAGGCGGACTCTCAACCAGTGCACCAACAGGGAAGCCCTGTTTCCAGCTTTTGACCCTCAGCTTTTCCCAATGACCTCTGACCAGGTTTGTCCTTCCCCATCTCCGCCACTACAGAACCTACAGATTGACTGAGTTGCTTAACTGCCCCTTGATTCTCCTTGAGGAAGACTTGGGCACCACTTTGAATGCATCCTCTGCTCAGTCGAGTCACCCCACCCCCAGGAATCCAACCGTCACCTCAGAGGTTGCTTTTGCCTTTTCTCCCAGGAGTATGAGTATGTCCTCCTGCAAATTGGACTCACAGTTGGCCCCGATATTCCAGAATTTCCAAGGCAGGTGTGAAAATTAGATCTAAGTTGTGACCTTCATGTCACACATATAAAAAGAATGTGTGAGGACCCGTGGCTTGTGAAAGCAGCCTCATTTGTTCATAATCATTTTCCAAATACCACTAATTGCTTCATGCTTTCTCGACCTTGAACAAAAAACATTGCTCAAACAGCCACTGAAATAGATGAGTAGATAGCACCACACATCTGAATCACCAGCACTGCTTCTGTATCTTGACTGACAAGATTTCTGTTCTCCCCCTGGCTCTCTGGACAACCTAGTCTCAGAAGTGCTGAGATGGGTACAGACTCTGGGCTGAGAGATGGCTTCCTCAGCATCTGCCCTCCCTGTGGATACCATCCTGTAAATGACACTGATGAGCTTCTTCCTTGCTATCTGAAAGAGTCTAACTAGTAATATGATTACAAAGAAACAGATTTGGCAGAAGTAACCATGACTCTGTTGCTCTCTATGAGGCTAGGAAACAAGCCACCAAATGGTTGGTAGATCATTTCCATGTATATGGAGAGAGGAAGGAAATTATGACTCAGAGAGGTTAGTTCTTTCCTAAAGGATACAAGAGGAAGCAGGGATTCCAAGCCGGTGGTGTTTTGGCTTTGCTTTTTGTTTTCTGAAAAGGGTTAAAGAAGACTTAAGTTTATGCTCATATGTAATTGCAGGGGATGTGAGGGAATCAATTGAAAGGCACGTGGATAAAATTTTTTTTAATCCAAATGCATCATAGAAACATAAATGTCCTTTTGCCATGAGAAGGTGGGTGTAATATTGCCTATGTATGATGTTGAACAGACATTCTAATATGTTAGGAGTCATTTTATTCTCCTCTCGTTGGGGTCACTGAAGTAACCACGCATGGCAGAACGGTGCACAGAGGCAGTGTGGACAGGGCACCGGGTTGAGAGTAAGGAGACCTGGATTCTGTGTCACATGAGGACAGAAGGCCAGCACTGTCCCCTATGTGACAAAGACCCAGGAGCTGGGCAGTGCCCTGAGCAGTGAGTTGATCAATGCAATTAGTTCTGGACTCCCTTGAAGACCAGCCACACTCCCAACAGAGATGAACACTGGTTATGAGTTTGACACACAGGAGACTAAACCTGGTCTGCTGTGTGGTCACCCTTTGTTTCTTACGGGACATGTCTTCTCAGGGAGCATCCACCCTACCCCCAAACAAAGCAAGCTCTTGGTCCCTCATTCTGTAGCCTGGTGGAAGATATGAAATACTTGGTGGACCACCCTTGCCCGCCCTCACCAACCATATTAATACCTACTGAGACCTTTGGGCTCCCGTCTGAGATGTATCAGTTTTCTTCCCTAATGTTGGAGTGCGGACCTCTAGGCAAATTCTTAAGGGGTCTGGAGTTACTGCCGAATAGAAGAAATTGCGTTGTGAAAATTACAGATGACATTTGGTATCAGTGTGAAGAGGAATCAGTGTTTTACAAATAAGAGTCAGTGGTAATGGTAAAACAATACCTACAGCATCATGTATGAAAATAGGTATTAAGCCCAATGAAACTGGATCCCTCTTAAATGATATATAGTCTGCTCCCAGAGGACTAAAAAGGGCCTATTTGGACCTGATACTGTGAAGAAGGGAGGTAGGAGTTTGATTAAGTGTAGATTTAAAATTTAAAGACACCTTTGAACAGCTCTTCAGTTTCAATTCAACCCTAAGAGGCACTCTGTGAATAGTCCACAGCAGTTTCGCAAGTTGCTACTGCTGTCTGACTCATATTTCTAATGCATTCCTATATGCCCTGTGCAGAAAAGAATAAAAGCTGAGTTTCTGTTATGGTAACTGGACTGCCCAGTTTTGACCAAACCCACATGTCTAACTCATAACTCATCCACCCTCCTGGATACATGCAACCCAGGAATTACTCAGAGCCAGGAAGGCTGGAAATAACTGTTTCTTTACTATCCGACTCTGAGGCCTTAACCAACCACAGGATGGACAGCAGCCTGAGACTGGTCCAGAACTGGACCAGCCTTTGGGCGTGGGCTGTGTGTGAAGGGCTCCTGACAGGCCAGTTATCCCGTTTCTGGACACCCTGAGCAACAGCCGGGGGCAGGTAAAGCAAGAGGAACACATCCCTTGGAGTTAGAAGAACTGGTTTTGAGTAGTAGCATTGCTATATAACTAGCTGTAGGACTAGCCAGATTAACTAGCTAAAGTAACTAGCTAAGTGACTGAGCAGAGCATTCCACCTCCAGGAACTGAGTCTGGCATTTGTAAAATGAAGTCATTAGACTTGGTAATGACTAGTAAAAGATAAACTTCTGCTAAGATTTAGGGTGAGAAACATGAACTTTATGTCAGTTAGGATGTAAGTCTTAAGGAGAAAAGC
The DNA here is from genome assembly GCF_002837175.3 of Physeter macrocephalus. Lineage (NCBI taxonomy): Eukaryota > Metazoa > Chordata > Mammalia > Artiodactyla > Physeteridae > Physeter > Physeter macrocephalus. The sequence goes on from NC_041218.1 coordinate 62,862,040, forward strand.
CTAGGTCTGGTTCATCCAGAACTCCCAAAGGTATTTCTCAAATGATTCGGTTAAGTCAACCTTGGAGTTATAAATAAAGATTCTTAACTAGTATAGCAACCTTTTTGGATTTCCTTACTAATGGGTAATATATACACTTCATAAAAACCTTCAGTATTGTTTTTCTCTTTAAGTTAGAATAAATTTTTGGTATTGAGTGAAAAAAGTTTACCTTAGAAGAAAAGTTCATTTGGGTAGCACCCAACATTCCCTAACAATGATGGGTTTTCTGAAATATTACTGTAATTGATTTGCTGTCATCATGTGGACTTAAATGTACTCCTTTAGTATGTAGGCTCAATGTGGGTACAATTTTTTTTTAAACTTCTTTTTCAGTCCAAACAACACCTAATTCAGTACTCTAAATATAGTCATCATTCAGTAAAAATTTAATTATTAACTGAATCAAAGCTGCCGGGGAAAAAAGGACATTGCTTCTTGTTTGGACATGCTCCTCTGATTAAATGCCACTTTAAAAAATTACTTGCCAGAGCCTTTTGATAGTGGAAATATAAATATTATCTATAGAGTTAAGTTTAAAAGCATCATTATCTTAAGATATTTAAAATTGTTTTTCTTTATCAAACAAACCAGATAAGTCAGTTGCAAGGAAACTTGTCTCCTGGCTTCCATTTCTTACACCAGGTTGTTTCTCCCACAGTGACAGATATTTATTTCAATGAATTGTAATGTCCACAATAACAAAAAAGAATGTACATGGGCTTTCAATTAGCTTTTGGCCACACTGGCCAGCGGAAGTAAATGACCAGTCTTCTCCTTGTCCCTGCTGCATGAGCCCCCATTTAAAACGCCTGGTTATAGTCTGCATTGCAATGACACAAGTCCCTCTGTCAGTAAGCTAATTATTTCTTTTTTCTTTTTCTTTCTTTTCTTTTTTTTTTTTTTTTTTGCAGTGTGGCATGGCATGCAGGATCTTAGTTCCCTGACCAGGGATCGAACCTATGTCCCCTGCAGTGGAAGTGCAGAGTCCTAACCAGCGGACCGCCAGGGAATTCCCCAGTAAGCTAATTATTTCTTTCCTACATGGGTAGGGTTGATAACGGCAGGCTTCTAAATCCTCAGAACACAGTTCTTTTTTCTACTAATGTCTGTTCTAAGAAAAATGGTTGTTTTTCATGTTTTATTGCTGTATTTCTGAAAATGCTCTTAGTGTCTAGGTGTCCCCAAGAAAGATGGTACTGCAGCCTCTGATGTAAGCAGTCCCTCTCTCTTCCTGCTTCTTCCTCTTTACACTAGCATTTCTGTGACTTCTTCAAGCCCAAACCACTGTAGGAGTCCAAGTTCACTGCCCAGGTTACAGTTACCGTGTTTCTTGTGCCATTAGTAGATGCCATTAGGGCAGTATTATTTGCGGGTCAAACAAAAGGGGGCCATTTTTCTTGGAAGTTGGGGGAGACTTCATCAAAGATACAATATTTAAACTAAGTCTTATAGACTATGTAGGAGTCTGCCATGCAGAAAAGAGACAGAGGAAGCAGCGGGTGTGAAGACAAAAAGGCAAAATACCAAAAACAAACCCAACCTAGTACATTTGGGATTATTAAGGAGAATGGGTGGAGCATAAGGTGGGGAGAGAATGATGAAACAGGATTTTTGAGGTTTAACTGGTCGGACTCAGTGACTTATAGAATGTGAAAGGAAGGTAAGATCTGAGGATGAAGATATGTGGTGATGCCGTAAACAGAGACAGGAACAACAGGAATAAGGCTGGGGTTCAGAGGACTTGAAATTACAACTGAAACTATGCCAGCTCATTTATGGGTTCAGTAATGTAAGGGGAGGTTAAGATCTACATCTTAAACCCCAGCTCCTCCCCTTAATAATAAGGGATGCTAAGTTGATTAATCGCGCTCAGGTCACCAAAGTGCCTACATTTACCTAGAGGTAATTTGTATTAAACTATTAAAATGCCAAGCACATAAGTGATTTCTAGTCTCTGGAGAGGTTCTCTATCTCTCTCACTCAAGCTGTGGAAGGGTCAGCTCATTCATTCATTCTCCCTTCCTTCCTCCCCAACTCCAAGGTACTTTTAAAAATATTAAATAGCTTCATCGAGGTATAATTGACATACAATAAACTGAAACGATTTAAAGTATACAGTTTGTTAAGTTTTGAAATAAGTATATACCCATTTATTTTCTGCTTTCTATTTCATTAGTTTCTCCTCTGGTAATGATTATTTCTTCGACTTATTTTAGGTTTAATTTTCTCTTCCTTTCTAGTTTCTTAAGTTGGATGCTTAAGTCATTGATTTGGGACTTTTCTTCTATTCTAATAGTCATTTAGTGTTACAAAATTTCCCCTACATACTGCTTTAGTAGCATGCCACAAAAAAAATTTTTTAGAACAGTTTATTTATTTTTATTTATTAAAAATTTTTTTTTTCTTTTTTTAAAAATAGATTTTTTATTTACTTATTTTTTGGCTGCATTGGGTCTTCGTTGCTGTGCGTGGGCTTTCTCTAGTTGCGGCAAGCGGGGGCTACTCTTCGTTGCGGTGTGAGGGCTTCTCATTGCGGTGGCTTCTCTTGTTACGGAGCACAGGCTCTAGGCGCGCAGGCTTCAGTAGTTGTGGCACATGGGCTTCAGTAGTTGTGGCTCATGGGCTCTAGAGCGCAGGCTCAGTAGTTGTGGTGCACGGGCTTAGTTGCTCCACGGCATGTGGGATCTTCCCGGACCAGGGCTCAAACCCATGTCCCCTGCATGGGCAGGCGGTTTCTTAACCACTGCACCACCAGGGAAGCCCCAGCATGCCACATATTTTGATACATTCTGTATTTATTTTTATTCAGATCAAATTACTTTCTAATTTTCCTCTTTGATTTCTTTACTGACCTATGGATCTAGAAGTAGTTTATAGAGTTTGGAACTATTTGAGGTTTTTCCAAATATATTTTTGCTATTGGTTTATAACTTAATTTCATTGTGATAAAAACATATTTTATATGAATTGAATTCTTTTAAATTTATTGGTACTTATTTTATGGTCCAGAATGTACTTTACCAAACACTGAGTGAATCTTGAGGTTTTCCAGTCTGGCTGGTGTGTCAGGCATTGATTGCTCCCGGCCCAAAGTTAGCACCTGACACTGTTACCTTTAATCTTTTCAGTTGGCTCAGTTCCTAGGTTTGGGTAGTTTCTGCATGTGCATTCACTCACCAGTACGTAGCTGAATACTCAGGGGGAACCCTCCACAGACCTCCCAAGTTTGCACCCTGTGAACTTCTCTCCTGTCCAGATCTCTGTCCTCATCCTCAGAATTCTAGCCGCCTTGGTCTTTCTGAGCTCTTAGGGCTCATCCCAGGGAATCTGCCAGGTCCTGCCTTGGTTCCCTCTCTCTGCACTGTGGCCTGGAAACGCTGCCAATGCAGTAGACTGGGGCAATTGCAGGGCTCACTTCATTTTCTTTCCTGCCTATCAGGGCTCACTGTGCTTCCTTGACTGGTTTACATGTTTTACAAAGTGTCATTTCCTAAATGTTGTCTGTTTTTAGTTGTTTCAAGAATGAGAATAAATCTAGTCCATATTACTCCATCTTAGTTGGAAGCGAAACTGTCTATCTCTCTCTTTCTTTCCTCTTCTAAGAAGCTGCAACAGTAGACATGTCAGAGCCTTTTCCTACATGGGAAAAGACCCAGCCGTCTCCTACAGCCTCTCTCTTCTCTCACATGTCAGCCAGGCCAGGGTCTACAGCCTGCCATAGACAGCCAAGGCAAGCCTGAGAGTAGGGATTTGTATCTGTCAACTCTTATAGTGGTAACACACAATCCCAAATCTAAGTGGCTGGTAGCAACAAACATTGATTTCTTGCCCACGTGACTTGAGGGCTCTCAATGGCTCCAGCTCTGCTGGGCTCAGCAAGCTTAGTTTGGTTCAAGTGGGCTTGCCTGGCCTCAGTTCAGCTCTATGCATCTTCTTATTCTGGGACCAAAGGTGAAGGCATGCTAGTTTCTTGGTGAAGGTCGAGAGGAAGAGGCACAGGGCCAAAGCAAGCAACCACATTTAAAGCTTCTGCTCAGTCATGCCATACCTGACATCTGTGCACATTCCATTGGCCAAAACAAATCAATAACCAAGCCCAGAGTCAAATATGCAGGCAAGTACACCCTACCTACAGCAAGCATGGCAAGGATAGAGAAAGAAAGGATAATTGTAAACAAACAATCACGATCTTCCATAGTATTGATGACTTCCACTCTCTTGCTGTGTTTTCTCTGCTACATGCTCTACTGGCACAATGGACCTTTTTCATAGTACTGAGCACATCATATATTTCACAGATTAATTTCTGTTTGACATTTACGTGACTCTTAAGTCTGTCTTCCACTAGAAAATAAGCTTCGTAAATGCAGAGACACTGCCTGGCATGCAGTAGACAGTAATTGTATGAATGAATGAGCGAATCAGTGAGTGAGTAAATGAATAAAAGAATGTCTTTTTCTGCTTACTTTCCCAAGGCACTAAGGAATGTGCTAGATGCCATTTGGTTAGAAGCTATTTAGGATGAACTAGCCTAGGACCAAAAGATGCTATGCAGTTCAGTCATACTTGCCAGAGAGCTCAGCCCTGGCGCTTGACTCAACTATAGACAATGATGTGGAGATTTGCTGTCCTTTGCTGTTGTTCTCTGTACGTATTCTTGTGGATGCGGGGGGCTGGGGTTTGGAGTAACTCTCAGGCATTCCTGGGTTCTTGGCAGAATCCTAAATGAATAACCTCCATAACTACACCCAGTTTTAATACTTGGCATACTGAGTGGCAGGCGGCAGGGAAGCAGAATACCAGGTGAGAAGATCAAAGCTGAGCAAGGTTTCTGGTGGCATTTAGAACTTGACATGGCATCTCTATGAGCCAAAAGGACTGGGTTAGCCTCCCACAGAGCTCTAGCACAGACCTTTGGATTATTTGTACCAGGTATTTGGGGTTAGGACTGGATTGGCTCCCCCAGATTATCCTGTTTTGAGCTGCTTTCAAGGGTGACCTCTGAAGATTCATGATATATCCTTGGATACAGTAACCTCTGGGATCCACATAGGGTATCGTTGGGCATAATAATCTCAGGATCTGTATAGCACATTGTTGGCCATGGTAATCTCTGGAGACTCATATAGCATATTCTTGGGCACCTCAAGTCACCATGACCACTTATTTTCAAGTTGACTTTGTCCAACTGGGGACAAACTTAGAGGTGGCTTTAATGATATTGGTAGTGATCTATTTCTTCAGCTGGGTGGTAGATACACAGATTTTTATGTAATTATTTTACTTTAAAACCTACTTATATGTAATATATATTCCTTTGAATATATAAAATATTTTGCAATATAAAGAAATGAAAAAATAAGAGAAAAATACACATTAAAACTAAAGTGAGATCCCATTTTCAACCATCAGAGGATCACAAAGATCAAACAACTGATAAGACTCAATAATGGTGAGAAAGGGAAGAAGCAGGTACACTCATAAGTTGGGGGAATGTAAATTGGCACAATCTTTAAGGTAAGTCCTTTGACATGCCTATCAAAAGTACCTTGTCTTTGTGCTTACAATTTCACTTCATGAATATATTGTATAGATACACAAAGACTAATATGTACAAAAAAAAGACTAATGTATACAAGGCTATTCAGTGAAGCTTTTCTTTGGTCATAATAAGAAAAGATTGGAAATATTGAAAGGCCAAGGAAAGATGGGTTGATTAAATAAAATGAACTGCTGTGAAGCATTTTAAGACTAAGGTAGCTCTTCATCTACTGACACAGAATGAGTTCCATAATACTAAGTGAAGAAGAGAGGAAGAGAGAGAAGGAGGGAGGAAGGAAAAAAAGGAAGGGAGGGCACAAAGAGGGAATATTTCAAAGGGAAAGGAATAGTGCTCTCAGAAAGTAGTAAATGGTTGAGTATAGCTGAACTGAAGAATATGTATAAGAACCTGGAGGAAGATAAATGAGAAATGTAAGCAGGGGTAAGGACCTCGAATACTGTGCTAAAAGGTTTGCTCTGTACCTTGGAGAAGACGGAGAGCCTCTAAAGCATTTTAAGGAGGAGAATGATTGGGTCACATTTGCTGTAACTCAGCAGCACTGGGGGGATAAAGATCAGAGGTGAGGGGTAAGATGGAGGTGAGGAGGCTGGTTTGGAAGCAATGACAAACTCAGGGTGGAGAAGATCAGGGAGAAGTAAGATGGACCAGATGCACTGAGCAATTGGATATTGGGAGTAAGGGAGAGGAAAGAGTCTGGGGTGTTCCTCAGAGGCCAGATGAGGTCAGCGGCTGAGTGATTGCGCCATTCAGAGAAATGGAATACAGAGGGACTGCTGCTTTGTGGTAAAGGCAGAGGGTGGTACAAAGCAAATTTAATAGGCTTGGCCTTCAACTTGCAGTACGGGAAAAGCTCAAGGAACACTCTAAAATTTGAATAGGCACAATTTTAGTCAATTTTACTGTATTTGTCCATATTATGTAATAGCAAAGTATGTAATATACCACAAAGAAAGTCTACACAAATTCCAATATTTATTTCTTGGAAGACTAGAGATGAGATGATTACATAAAAACAAGGTCTGTTGGGGTTTTGTTTTTGATTTTTTTCCCATCAGGCACATGTTCTGTTTTGTTTTAGAGTCAAAAACAAATATGAGCAGTGATGTATTCATAACAGAATCAATTTGAGAAAAATCCCAAATTGCTGAAACTAGCAAAACCATAGCACTCTTCATTAAGATGCAAGAGATGGAAAACAGCCAAATGATACATTTAAGGTAACACCAACTAATATACTAAGGAGAAAATAATTGGAGAATTCCAGTAGTACTTAAAAATAATGTCAAGAAACAGTGCAGACTTTAAAGGCAAATTTGAAGGATAATAAAAATAAAATTGAAGCTTCAGTCAATTTCAGAGAGAAATAGGGAAAGAAGTCTTTATTTTGCTGTCTTTGCAATCCACAAGTCCTGATTTACTATTTAGAATTCCTACTATGTAATTCTTATTTTTCTTTGCTTCCAAGATAGAGGGAAATTTTCCCATGTCTTCTACTGATGTGGCAGTTACCTTAGGTTTTTTTCTATTCCACAGGAACATACTACTGTTGAGAATCAGGCATGTGTTAACAGGTTTGCTCCTCTCCCCTACTCTAGGCACCAAGAACACCCATCACAAGCTGGAGGGCATGCTCAGAATTAGAGGGTAGGGTGGTAAAAAAGCCATGGAAATAGGAGAAGCTGCTGAAGCAGCCCAAATGAATGAGGACATATTGGCTGTCTTAAAATAACACAACCATTCTGAAAGGTTCCACAAGGTCAGGGTAGGAGTTTATTAGGATGGAAGCCACAGGGGACATCGAGCTCAACTATAGCAGTGGGAGTTGGTGTTACCTAAACAATGGGCTGCCTCTGGAGGAGAAAATTGTCTTGTCAGAAATGCTCACCCCAAGAATGCCCAGTCAGAGTATTTGTCTAAAGGATATAAGGAATAGAGGAGACATAGTACTAGAAGACTCTAAAGTCCTTGGCAAGTCGAAGAGCCCATATTTTCTCAACCTGATTACTGCAGGACTTAAAATTTCCTAACTTTCAGAGTTGGATGTGACTTTTAATGAATTGGCTTAAATGAATGATTTTTCAAAGATACTAATTTATGAAAATGGTAAGAAATAATGAATGCTTTTAGAAATCAAGTCAGATACATATATATTTAAATCTGAAATGCCGTTCATATGTGTGAAATATGACTTGGAGCTATTCTTGTTTTAACGATCAGACACACACACATATTCTAAAACATGTCTTATTTTAGTGAGGGGGAAAGCTCTTGGACACTTCAACAGCATTAATCCATCTTTGCACGGCTGTTCATGCAAGACACTGAATCATAGTTTAGTAGAGAAAAAAGGCATAAAATATAGAACATCTAAAATTCCAAGTCCAATAGTAGACTCTCTCCTGAGATTGGCATAATTCAGATGTCCCTTTGCTGGTCCTCAGCCAGGGTAGCTCATCAGAATCACCCATGGGTGCCCAGCCTCACCCCAGACCTGCTTAGCATGCATTTCTCTGACAGTTAATGAAGCTAAGCACCCCTTCAGAGGTGTATTGGCCATCTCCTTTGAATTGCCAGTCCCTATCATTTTCCTGTTTTTTCCTTTTTATTCTTTTTTACTTATAGGATCTCTTGGTTTATTAGGGATGTGCAACGATTCTGTTACATGTAACATGCAAATGGCTTTCTCTCATTCTTTCGTTTACTTCTTGTTGTGTGTAGGAAAAACATTAAGACTAAAATCACCAAACCTACTTGGCATTTTATAAATTTAGCATGCTCTTCAGACCTCCCATGAGAGCAATTCTTGCAGTCAGCAAAGCTGAGGTTTCAACTAAATGAAAACGGTAGAAATGATCGTCTAAGATATTTTAACATTTCAGTGGAAGTTTGTCATTGTTAAAATTCTTGAACATCATTAGTACTTAATAAAATACTAAAAATTTCTCAATGTCTTAATTTAAAATGGACACTTCTCTCGATACACATTCTTGGTTTTAGCACATTGTGTACATAGTCTGTCCTTTTTTATTTGAAAATGGAGAAACAAAATGTCACATATCTCCGCCATCTCAATTGGTTTTTTAAAAATAGAAGTATAAATGATTTAAAATAATTGTGTTCGTTTCAGGTGTATAGTGCAGTGATTCAGTTTTGGATTTTTTTTTCAGATTATATTCCAGTATATGTTATTACAAGATATTGGGTATGATTCCCTGTGCTAAACATTAAATCCTTATTGCTTATCTATTTTATGTATAGTAATTTGTATCTGTTGCTCCCGGACTCCTAATTTGTCCCTCCCCCTCTCCCTCTCCCCTTTGGTAACCGTAAGTTTGTTTTTTACTTGAGTCTGTGTATATAGATTCGTTTGTATTATTTTTTTAGATTCTACATATAAGTGACCTCATACAGTGTTTGTCTGTCTCTGTTTGACTTATTTCACTAAGCATAATATTCTCTAGTTCCATCCATGTTGCTGCAAATGGCAATATTTCGTCCTTTTTTTCTGTGGCTGAGTAATATTCCTGTGTGTGTGTGTGTGTGTGTGTGTGTATCACATCTCCTTTATCCATTCAACTGTTGATGGGCACTTGGGTTATTTCCATGTTAGCTTTTTAACTAGATTAAAATGAAAACATAAATCATCATTCTCTTTTCCAAAATCTCAGGTTGTTCAAATCAGTCTCTTTGATTCTTTATCTAGCCAGACAACACTCCCTCTGACTTTTCCCTTTGTTTTGCTAATTATGGTGGGAAAAGAGGGGAGGAATCTCAAAGTGGATGAGAGTAATAGTTTTTAACTCATTGACATATCACTTCTCTCTTATTCTTTTAAACTGGTGTGATTTTTTCTTAACGTTTCCTATTCCTCTCTTTCAAGGAGTTAATTATTTCTCTAATGAATTTTATAAAGTGAGTTCTAATATTTTTTAATGTATTGAGTTCTTCCTATGTGCCAGGAACTAGGGACACAGAGATAAACAAGGCATGTCTTTGCTTCTAAGTTCAGAGAACGGGCGGACTGTACAGATGCTGTGATCAACAGAATAATGGATGCAACAGTGTCCATTCCCTAATCCCCAGAACCTTACGTAGGAAAAGGGCTTTGTAGATGAGATTAAGGTTAAGGACCTTGATATGGGGAGGTTAGTCTGGATTGTCCAGGTGGGCCTTATCAAATCACACTAGTCCTTAAAAGCAGAGAACCTTTCCCAGCTATAATCAGAGCACCAGAGAGATGGTAGCATGAGAAGAATCCAACCAGCTGTTTCTGGCTTTGAAGGTAGAGGAAGGGACCATGAGCCAAAGAATGAATGTGGGTAGCCTCTAGAAGCTGGGAAAGGTAAGGAAACGGATTCTTCCCTAGATCCTCCAGAAGAAACACAGCCCCACTGACACCTTGATTTTAGCCCAGTTCTCGAGACCTGCATCAGACTTTTGACCTCCAGAACTGATAACACATTTGTGGTTTGCTTTTTTTTAAGATGTTGGGGGTAGGAGTTTATTAATTAATTTATTTATTTTTGCTGTGTTGGGTCTTCGTTTCTGTGCGAGGGCTTTCTCTAGTTGCGGCAAGTGGGGGCCACTCTTCATTGCGGTGCACAGGCCTCTCACTATCTCGGCCTCTCTTGTTGCGGAGCACAGGCTCCAGACGCGCAGGCTCAGTAGTTGTGGCTCACGGGCCTAGCTGCTCCGCGGCATGTGGGATCCTCCCAGACCAGGGCTCGAACCCGTGTCCCCTGCATTAGCAGGCAGATTCTCAACCACTGCGCCACCAGAGAGGCCCCCACATTTGTGTTTTTTAAGCTGCTGAACCTGTGGCAATTTGTTAAAGCAGCAAAACAAAACTAACACAGGTGCTCTCTACTAAGTGCAAGGCAGCTCAGACTGTTCTCAGGGTAGAATGGAGGCATTAGGGCAAGTGCTTTGTGTCCTCAGAGTTGAGCATGGCCCAACTGAGAGCGATGAGGAAGTACCACAAAGGAGGAGGCCTGCAAGTTGTCCTTGGAATATTAGGATTTGGTCAGTCACATGAAGGAAGAGGAGAACATTTCAGACAAAGAGATGAACACCCAAGTCAACATTACAATATGTTTGCATATCAATTTTCTATATGGGAAAAATAGTGAAAAGCTTGAAAAACAAACATAAGTACTTCTGCTCTTTGCAAAATGGCAGGCTAGATACTCTGAAGGGTCTTTCTGCTTTCCAACAACCATACGGTGACAATACAGGCTTTTCAATGCATTGCTGGGCTTCCAGGAAATAGGAAAATACCCAAAGCCCTCCATCCCACAACAGCAAAAAATGGGGTAGTGGCCATCTGTGTAACTCAGACCCACTTTCATGCTGAGACAACTAAAAAAGATGAAGAAAAAACAGTCACCTGGAAATCACCAGCATGCTAATAGGCTCATAGGAATTACCAGGCATGAAGCTGGGAAGCTAGAGAGGTACACCCAGCACCCAGAGCAGGTTTTGTCCTGGGTGAGTTTCCTGCCCAAGAAAGGTGGCTGAAAGGCTGAGCAGCATAAACAAGGAAAAAAGGTGCTAGCCACAAAAAAAAAGATGGGTAAATTTGCATTAAAATTGAGAACTTCTGTTCACTAAAATAAGAAAAGAAACGAGTAAAGTAAAAAGGCAAGCCACAAAGATATTAGCAACACAAATAATGAGCAAAGAATTCAAATTCAGGATATATAAGGAACACCAGAAATTCAATATGCAAAGGCAAACAATCCAATAGGAAAATCTCCCCCAATTATAAACAGACATTTCACAGAAGCAACAGCACAGATGGTAAATAAATATGGTAAGATGCTACAGAGAAAGGCAAATTGAAACAAGATACCATTTCACATCCATGATTAACAAAATGAAGAAGTCTGACAATTTTGTGTTGAAAAGAATATCAAGCAATGGGAATGCTTATACAACAACTGGTGCGCATTTTTAATGAACTGGTTCAAACACTTTGGGAAAAAATTTGGTATGATGTACTATTTTTGAATGTTTACATATCCTGCAACCCACCAATTCCACTTTTGGGTATATATCCTAGAAAACCACTGGTACACGAGTACCCAAAGCCACACGTAAGAGCATTCATAGCAAAGCTGATGAAAAATATTCATTATTTCTTTTTCTTGCCTGATTGCTGTGGCTAGGACTTCCAATACTATGTTAAATAGAAGCAGTGAGAGTGGGCTTCCTTGTTTTTTCCTGAATTTAGTGGGAAGGCTTCCAGATTTTCACCGAGTATGTGGGTTTGTCATAAATGGCCATTTTATGGCCATTTTATTCTTTGTTTTCCAGTTGTGGTTATAGTTCTTCTCTGATCATTTATTCTTATTTCTGTTTCTCCCATTGTGCTTTGATGATTTTCTTTTGTAGTATGCTTGGGTTCCTTTATCTCAACATTTCTTTTAGGGTAGGTTTAGTATTGCTTAATCTTTTAGTTTTTGCTTGTCTGAGAAATTCTTTATCTCTCCTTCTATTCTAAATGATAATCTTGCTGGGTAGAGTATCTATCCTAGGTTGTGGGAGTTTTTTTTTTTTTTTTTTTTTTTTTTGCGGTACGCGGGTCTCTCACTGGTTGTGGGAGTTTTTTTTTTTTTTTTTTTTTTTTTTGCGGTACGCGGGCCTCTCACTGTTGCGGCCTCTCCCGTTGTGGAGCACAGGCCCCGGATGCACAGGCTCAGCAGCCATGGCTCACGGGCCCAGCCGCTCCGCGGCATGTGGGATCCTCCCGGACCGGGGCACAAACCTGCATCCCCTGCATCAGCAGGCGAACTCTCAACCACTGTGCCACCAGGGAAGCCCTAGGTTGTGGGTTTGCCCTTTCAGCAGTCTGCATACATCATGTCATTCCCTTCTGGCCTGCTAACTTTCTGCAGAGTAATCAGCTGATAGCCTTATGGGGATTCCCTTGTTCATGACTCTCTGGTTTCTTCTCTTTCTGCCTTTAGAATTCTCTCTTTAACTTTTGCTATTTTAATTATATGTGTTGGTGTGGGTCTGTTGGGGTTCATCTCGTTTGGGACCCTCTATGCTTCCTGTACCTGGATATCTGTTTCCTTCTTCAGATTTGGGAATTTTTCAGCAATAATCTCATCAAATGCATTTTTGATCCCCTTCTCTCTGTCTTCTCCTTTTGATACAAATGTAGGCACGTTTGATGTTATCCCAGAGATCTTGCATGTTGCACTTGTTTTTGTTTGTTTGTTTTGTTTTGTTTTTTGTCATTCTATTGTTCTGATTGAGTGATTTCCATTCCTCTATCTTCCAGATCACTTATGTGTCCTTCTGTGTCATTTATTCTGCTATTCATTGCTTCTGGAGTATTCTTTATCTCAGATACTGAATTATCTATGTTTGATTGGGTCTTTCTATTTTCTAGTTCCTTATTAAAATGATCTGTGTTTAGATCATTTCTCTTCCCAATTCAATTAGCATTTTTATTACCAATGATTTGAATTCTTTATCTGGTAAGTTGCTTATTTCTGTTTCATTGTTTTTTTCATGGGTTTTCTCTTTTGCTCTTTCCGTTGAGAGTAGTTCCTCTGCCTTTTCATTTCACTTAAGTTTCTCTGTGTCTATGAACCTAGATGAAACAGTTAGCTATTTTGGTTTTGAAGGGGTGTTCTTATGTGGGAGTGTCCCTATGCTATGTGCATGTGCCCACTGCCTTTGGTGGGAGAGCTGGATTTGATGTGGATGCCAGCCATGTCTTTCCTCAGGGTGCGCTGGCAGCTGTCACCTTGGTAGGGGATTGGGCTGGAGGTGGGGGAGCTAGAGCTGGAGCTGTGTGTGAGGCAGGATGTCCTCTCTGCTCAGTGGTTGTCAGCGCCCTTGGGTCTGCTCCCAAGTTGCTGGAGTGGAAGCCCCGAGGGTCAGGCTTGAGCTGACTCTTCTCCCTTAAAGTGTGTGTTTTTCCTTCTCTTCACTCTGGGATCTTTGCCCCAAAAGGAGGGGAGTGCTGAAGCAAGTAGGGCTCATGGGCTTACAGAGTTCAGCTCAGATGTACCCCATGATCCTGTCTTTTCACTTGTTTCACTTGTGGCCACCCCAGATCTACTGCTAGGCTGTAGCATGGAGTGAGTGGGGCCAGAATGTTTCTTTGGCTTGGGCTGGGGCATGCAGCAAGGTGGTCCTGGGCTGCTTCTGGGGTGCCACTTGAATACATGCCAACAATGGCTGCCTCCACGAAGGGCTCTCTTTATATCACAATTTTCTTTTAAAAAGATCAGCTTTTTAAAAAATAAGTTTATTTATTTTATTTATTTACTTTTGGCTGCTTTGGTTCTTTGTTGCTGTGTGCGGCTTTCTCTAGTTGCGGCGAGCGGGGGCTACTCTTCGTTGCAGTGCCTGGGCTTCTCATTGTGGTGGCTTCTCTTGTTGCAGAGCATGGGCTGTAGGTGCATGGGCTTCAGTAGTTGTGGCACATGGGCTCAGGGCTCTAGAGCTCAGTAGTAGGCTCTAGTAGGCTCAGTAGTTGTGGTGCCTGGGCTTAGTTGCTCCACAGCATGTGGGATCTTCGCGGACCAGGGCTCGAACCCATGTCCCCTGCATTGGCAGGCAGATTCTTAACCACTGCGGCACCAGGGAACATGTACCCTGCATTGGCAGGCAGATTCTTAACCACTGCGCCACCAGGGAAGCCCAAAAGATCAGCTTTTACAGGACAATAAAAACATGACCTTCTAATGTCAGTTTACAAATAAGTTTGAGAAACACTTCCACTATCCAAAACAATAAAGCTAATTAGAGTTACAACAATACAGCTATTTGTTAAATCCCTTTTTATTTCATGTTTGTCCTTAGTGCCTTGATTAGTATTTCTTACTGAGGAACTTACACCAAGGTGAGAAAATTCCCAAAAAAGACCAAATAGATACTTGCTGCCTGACACTTGTGTTCTGTGTGACAGTTTACATGCCATAAGCTTCATTTCTCAATAGCAAAATAAGCCCTTTCTCCCTCTGCCATAATCATTTCCCCAGATTTGGAGTATGTCTCCATTCACTTATTTGCTAAAACTGACCTCTAAATTTACCTTTTCGGCCAAATAGAAGGGAGCAAGTGGATTCTCACTACCTCCACTCTTTAAAAACAATAACTGAATAATGTATATTGTTGTCAAGCCAATCTAAGCTGCTTTTGGGCAAGGATGTTGTCTCTCTTGCGTGTTCTTCACGAATGTGTATGTAATGATTAATTTCTATAGACATTAACTCCATAGAAAATATGGTGATGAATTGGAATCTTGATTCTAGCTTCTTTTTCTTTCTTCCAACCAGGGGTCAAAAATTCAAATGTCTACATGTGTGAAGCCTTCATGTAAGACAATAGGGAGTGTGGTAAGAGCTACTGCAAACATGAGAGCAATATCCTCTCTAAAGGCATTCCAATTTTAAAATAACAATAAATACTGTAAGAGCTTTACATTTTTTGATTGACCAAATTTGTTCCAACAACCAGCCAGTTTTCTAATTCTATATATAATAAAATGAAAAGTGTCTTTTGTCCTCCCTGTTTAGAGTCAAAACATGTTCTCTCTGGATGAGATTTTAGAGACCATCCTTTCTGTGCCTTCTTGATATTATAGATACAACAGCTGATGGGCAGAAATCTCTTACCTTCGTGCACGAACTTTTCTTGCTCTGAGTTCAAAATGGGACTTTGAGCTCTGGGTTTCCAGACCCTCTGCCTGATCCTCAGGGGACCTGAGCAATGGCCCCTGGGTGGTGGCAGCCTCAGAGGATGGAATGGCAGCAAGGCTGGCAGCCCAGGTGGGCTCTGAAGGCTCATTCTCTTAGTCCTGGGCTCCAGAGACACTGACCTATACAAAAATTCACAGTTTTGAATCTGGTGATATCAAGTCAAAAAACTACTTTGCTTTGGGGAACACTTAGAAAAGTTTCTCCCCAATTCTTCAATATTAATTATTTCAATAAAAGCTCATGAAACGATGCCTCTCCCCTATGTCAGGCATTCCTGAATACCTAAGTTATGGATTTTCTGACCACCTCGTGGTCACACACATTTTTCCCACTGCCGGGCACAAATGCTTTTGTGCTGGGCCTTTCAGACAGATCTACCTGCAGGGTACAAAAGATATGAGTTTGGGAGGACTTCATCTTCATCCTTTTCTTAGTCAGTTGTATGAAGAGGGAAAATAACCACTGATTTCTTTGACCTTTTTTTTTTTTAATGACCTTTTCCTCTCTGTTTTCTAAAACTAGAGAACTTAACAATATATTCCAAAATATCTACCATGTACTCCACCAATGTTGAGATTGGGAATTGAAGTGACAGAGGACAATAATACTGTTAAAATAAAAACAATAGCAATCACTTCTCATCTCATCCTATTATCTGGACCCCAGCAAATGTCAAATGCTACAGGATGCTTAGCTTCTAAGAAGTTCTGAGAAATGTATGCTAGCTAAGGGATAAAGGATTATAATTTCAAAAGCAAGTTTTCTGAACAAAGATTTCCAAGTTTCATCCAAATTTATGATATGTAATGAAACAAGGAAGAAAATGTGTTTTGCTTAAAAACTTTAAAAAAAGTCACATCAGTTATTCTTGACTACAGTTACCAGGAGCTAGGACAATCTTTTATGGGTCCAATTAAGTTCTTTTTCTTTTTCCTTGGACCCCAGCTACATGCGGTTGAATCGATAATTCATTTCAATCCTAGCACAGTGTGGTCATTTATCCTCGCAAGGCCCTCTCTTGTTTGTTTGCTTTTGTTTATTTATTTAAACAGGCAAATCTGTGAACTAGGTAAAGTCATTTTTGATGCTTCCTCACCTGTGGTTCCTGTCATCTTATGACCAAAGCCAGCTGTCATCATTAGCTGCTCTCTGCCATCTAAACTGTTCCACTGCTTTTGATTCTGTAGACACACACACACACACACACACACACACACACACACACACACAATGTGGAAGAGCTAGCTAACTCTATTACTCATGTATGTATATTTTTACAATAATTAAATGATTATCAGAGCAAATATTTCCATTGGGACTGGTCTGGTTATCAGCCTATATAAAGGGCACTCAATTCAAATACAGTAGTGATGTTTCACTAACCCCAAACACATCTTTTGGTACAAGTGGAGGTAGAACTGTGGGTCATTTGGCATTCCTCTTTCTTTCAGAATGATCCTGTATATACAGATGACGATTTGAATGTGAATTTTGTTATATTCATCGAACTACAGAATTTTAAGTTTAGAGGAAACATTTATCAGTACTTCATTTCCTATGGAGGAATCTGAAGCTCCAAATAGTTAATAATTAATAATCTAAAGCTTCCCCCAAATTATTGGTAAGTTAGTGGCAAAATTAGAAATGCCCTTTTCAGGAAAGACATACTGTTTTTTTTTTTTTTTTTTGCTTATATTTCATTTTAAGCAAAAATAAGTTAAAAGAAAAGTTTGACTGAGGAGTAGCTTATCAAACATAAAACTGACAACAGACGTTATGGCTACACTTGAGATATACTGTCAGGTGAGAATGTTCCTTTGAAGAACTTCACTGGGCAGCATGGTTCTCTTGAAGGAATTAACTCAGCCTCTAAATAACCATCTTGTTCAAGTCTTAAGGTCTCATAAGTCATTCTTTACCTCTTGTAAGTTTAGGAGTGTATGTTTTCTTTCTCAGTCACGTCATTATTTGGGAATTTTTTTTTAAAATAAATTTATTTATTTATTTTTGGCTCTGTTGGGTCTTTGTTGCCGTGTGTAAGCTTTCTCTAGTTGCGGCGAGCGGGGGCTGCTCTTCATTGCGGTGCATGGGCTTCTCATTGCGGTGGCTTCTCTTGTTGTGGAGCATGGGCT
>NC_041218.1:62880126-62922025 GCF_002837175.3 Physeter macrocephalus
TGGAGTGCAGGCTCAGTAGTTGTGGCCCACGGGCTTAGCTGCTCCACGGCATGTGGGATCTTCCCGGACGAGAGCCAGAATCCGTGTCCCCTGCGTTGGCAGGCAGATTCTTAACCACTGCCCCACCAGGGAAGCCCCGAGATCTTTCTTACTTTTTAAGGAAAGCATCTATAGCTGTAAATTTCTCCCTTAGCTTAGCTTTCTCTGCATCCCTTAGGTCTTGGTGTGTTGTGGTTTTGTTTTTGTTTGTCTTTAAGTATTTTCTAATTTACATTGTGATTTCTTCTTTGATACATTGTTTAAGAGTGTGTTGTTGGGCTTCCCTGGTGGTGCAGTGGTTGAGAGTCCGCCTGCCGGTGCAGGGCACGCGGGTTCGCGCCCCGGTCCGGGAGGATCCCACGTGCCGCGGAGCGGCTGGGCCCGTGAGCCATGGCCGCTGAGCCTGCGCGTCCGGAGCCTGTGCTCCGCAACGCGAGAGGCCACAACAGTGAGAGGCCCGCGTACCGCAAAAACAAAACAAAACAAACAAACAAACAAAAAACGTCCTCCAACTGATCTACCTATAGCCCCACCAGTCTGCTTCCTCCCCACGTTTGTAACCCCACGTCCCACTCCTCCCAGCACACCCTGCTACGCTTTCATTCCTTCCTCTTCCTCACTCTGCCTCTGGCTCTCAAAGTCAGTCCTCCCACCACCGTCCAGGAAAAGTTCGTCCTCAGCAGCAGAACCTTCCCCAGGGACCCAGTCAGTACTAAGGCCCCACTTCCAGAAGGTGCGTGGTACCTCTGTTACTCCATACTTGGCCCTGACCATGCAGAAGTTAACCTTTAAGCCTATACTCTCGATCATTTCTGGTTTCACATGCGTCAATATCACTTTCCTGATAAGCCAAACTAATTCATGCCACATTTCTCTCTCTCTCTTTTTTTCTTCCTTCCTGCCTTTTCTTCTTTATTTAAAATCTTTACAGCATGGAGGAGGAACTATTTGCCACTGGGTAAATTCAGAATGGGTTAGAGAGAAAGACAGAAAGAGGGAGAGAGAGAGGGGGATAGGGGGACACTTTGGATTCATTATTCAATTCCTCTAGGCTTTATTATTTTATTTGATGGATTGATTTTTTTGGCCATGCCACACGGCATGCAGAATCTTAGTTCCCGGACCAGCGATCGAACCCGTGCCTCCTGAAGTGGAAGCAGCGAGCAGTCCTACCACTGGACTCCCAGAGAGTTCTCTCCTCTAGGCTTTAATGTCATCATTTTAAAATAGGAAAAGATTAGCCCCCAACATACCTTCCAACTCTGAAAGTGGGATATAAGCCGCCCCAAACTTTACTGGCAGAATACACACCGACTTCATGATAGTGGCTGCTTCTGGAGAGGCTAGGAAGAGGAGAAAGAGACTCTGAAGGAGAACAGCAAGGGCTCTAAGTTTGTCTGAAGCAACAGTGATGAACAGAGGGCAACACCAGTTATGTCTGGGTGGTGGGCACTCCAGTGTTTGCTATATGCGTCCTCTGTTAGTTTTTTATCTTTTTTTATAAATCTTAAACCTAAACACAACAGGTTGCCTATCAGCTCTGCACACTTCTGCGTCCCGCCCCACCCCCCGCCACCACACTGGCCTGCCTTGGAGGAGACTGAATGGCCCCAGCTCCGAGCAGGGCTCACACAGTAAAACACAGCAGAGGAGCCAGGCACATGAGGGGCCGACACTTGGAAGCCGGACTGTTCCGTGCAGCTGGACAGGCAGATGTGTTATGCTCAGTCCCTTCTAGCCTTAGAGCAGATCTTTAAGGGGAGAAAACAGATTTCAAGCAGCATCCAAGAACGTGAGTGTATGACCTAAAGGAGGATAACTAGGTAGGTGCCACACAGTCCTAGAAGGTTCTTTGGTTTCTGATTTCCGAACATTTTCCTCATAACTCATTACCCAGAACCTTGCATATATTGCAGACAAGCTCTTTAAACTTGAGCTCCCGTCTTCCCTGGATGAGTGCTGATGATCATGAGTATTAGCCCATGTGCTCAGACTTAGCTTTTCCCAGCAGTGCAGGGCCACGTTTCTCCCAGTCAGCTGTGGGGATTCCGCTCCTGCCAGCTGGGGCACTGCCAGGGCCTTCAAGGTGCCTGGCTTCGCAGGTTCTGACATTGATTGACGCGTCCCAGGTAATAACACTTCTTTGCCAGGTCTCTCAGCACTCAAGCACTTAAACTGAATGCTCTCCATTTGCATTTAAGGTTGCTGAGGACTGTAACACCTTGAGTTTGGGCGGCACCTCCCCTGATCGCCTGCAGCTTTCCTAGAGGGAAACTGCAAGATTTTATTCTGTTTAAACCCTCGCATACGTTACTATAATGTCCTCCATTCTGGCATTGCCCAGTAAAGGTTTTTGACTGTTCTAATCACATACTTTTACAAAAGGAAGAATATTCTGGTAATAATCCCTTATTTTACAAATGAGGAAATGGAAACCTTAAGAAACAGGTGATTCACCCAATGCCAGGCAGCTGTCAGATCTCATTTCTAAGATGTCATTCACTGTGAAATACACTATAAATTTTAAGTCTAAAAAAAGACCACAGCGTACTAAGCAGATGCATACCAATCTCTGAAATAATAAAGTAGGAAAAGTATAAATTCTGGAGACAAGGAAATAAAGGATTTAGCTTCAGCATTGAGACTACAAGCCAAGTTTCCTGACTTCCAGATCTGGGATATTTTTTCTAGATCAGTTTGCAATATGTTATTTTTTTTCTTCTCCCTAAGAGAGGAACATCTTACATTCTAAGGCTAATAAGTCTATGATTAACAATATATGAGGCTTCCACAGACACATCACCTGGCAATACTAATAATTCATTATTATGCAGTTTATCAAGAAGAATATGAGGTTTTTTTGACTACCACAATGAGAAAGTATTAATTTTACTTTATAAACAAATAAATTACTGTATTGACCAATATAACTATATCTGTGTATGTGGCTTAGTCAAGGCCACTTACAAATAATTCGGTCTGATTTCAGGAAATCAACTTAATTTTTGTGTCAGTGGAGAAAATAAACTAGTATTAGGCTTAGTCCCAAGTCTTTTGAAAGTTTAAAAAGTCCATGTATTTTGAAAGTATTGATTATGGACTTTGAATAGGCTACTTCATTCAATAGTGAGTATAATATGATTGAGCAACCTATAAAATTTTACTTGAATATGACATAAGGAGAAAATATAGATGTACTCAAATATTTGTGTCTTTTTCCTAATCTGTCATGTCTACTCAGTACCAAGTTAAAATGTAGGCCATGGTACTAAAGACAGGTTTTTAAGAAAATTCAGCCAAAATGGAATCATATATATGATAAATAATTCAATGATGTTATTTTTAAAGGAGCAAAAAAATAAAATGACACCATCAGCAAGTAATAGATAAGCTGAAGAGGATATAGAAAAGAGAGATGGGATAAGAGTTTTGAGACCATATTATTAAATACTGATAAGAAATTATGAGGCCCTGATCTAAAGCAGTAGAGGTATTGATGAGGAGAAAGGAATTGAGAGCATAGATCGAGGGATGATAAGAACAGACCAAAGACCATAGTACCAACAAGTGGGGACGATACAGTGAGAACAGAGCTACAGGTGTATCCCAGGTTTCTTGCCAGGTACCCGGCTGATTGGAGGGACCTTACCCCTAGGAAGGAAATCTGGAGGAGCATCACGGTGAACGTATTCCATGTTGAATGCCTGCGGGACACCCAGAAGAAGATGTGCACAGACAATCAAAATGTGAATCTGGGACCCAGGAGAAAGGTCTGGAATGGGGAGGCAGATTTGAGAGTTAGCACACGTGGCTTTAGAACTCAGAAAGAGAATATGGAGCAAGAGGAGAAGCAGGCTAAGGACAAATCTCAGAAAAAAAAATTGAGTTTAATATTAAGGGGTAAACAGAGAAAGAAAAAACCCAAAAGCAATTGAGAAAGAATGCTCAGAAGAAGGACAAGGAGAGAGACGACTTGCAAAATCAGAAATAAGCAGCGGCACGGTGATATATGCAAAAGAGAGATTAGGTAAGAATATGGCAATAAAGATGTGGCAATTAAAGAGTTGTTGGTGACTTTTCCAGCTGAGCTTCAGGGGCATATTGGAGGCAGCAGCCTGACTTCAGAGGGTTTCCCAGAGGAACAGAAGTGAGGAAACAGGGAGAGCCAGAGGGAGATGGAGAGGAGAGTGAGGGTGCAAGTGTGGTTGTGAGGGGCAGAGACAGCAGAGACTGGCCTGTGGAATAACTTTATTATATAAACATAGAGATAGGACAGTAGCAAAAGGGACATGTGAACTAAGGGAGGGTTTGGGAATTTTTGAGATGGGAGAGGCTGAAGCCCATTTCCTGACTCTACGGAAAGAGTCAGAAGTGTTGGCAGGAAAGGGTACCACAGGGAAGGAAGATCCTGGTCTTGGAAGAGGCAGAAGGGAATGGCCTCAGAACACAGTAGGGGACAAGCAGGTGTCACATCAGAGTTGAGGACAGAGCCCATGGTCAGGTCTGAGGAGGAAGGGACACATCCAATTCCATTATCAAGGCAGAACCTGCCTAGGGCTCCGGTTCTCGAAGAAATTGCCAGTGGAAGCCTGGTTTCAGAAGTGGCCCTCTTTAGATGGATCTTGAGATGGAGTAAGAACACATAAGCGTTGTGGGGCATTGAGAGTAAGAGATGGACGAGATGGAAAAACTGAAAATGGAGATGGAGATTTTTGAGGAGCTTATGTGATAATGAAAGGAGGGGAGAAATGCGGCCAGTGGAATGGGGACCAGGGATAGGGTCTCACTAAAAGAGAGGATGGACAAAGAGAGGGCAGGACAGCCAGCAAAGTCAGCCTGCTGTGTTAGTTTTCTGTAATTTACATCTATACAGAACATCCATTTCTTCCATAGAAATGAGGAACCTGCATGCTCGGCTTAAGGCTGGCATTGGACTATACATCAGGACCATATTAAATAGAAGGAGGGGCCTCTGAGCTCCCCCTTGGCCTCCACCATGCCTCTCCGCCTCATGCAGGAGCTACTCAGAGGGACTCTTCCCACACCAGCTTGGCTGTCACCTTCATTGTGTTGCTGTGGAATCCCTCCTCATAGGAATCCCACAGCCTCCTTTCTACAGAGAGAAAAAAATCTTTGCTGCCAGTTATCTATGTTATTTGCAATCTGGGGACAATTTTTCATAATACAAAAAAGGACCTTTATGGCAAGGGTAGACAGGGCTTCTTTCCTTTCTGCTCTTTCAAGGGGGAAAGAAGTCTGCAATACTGTTACAAGAAACTGGCTTCAGTGAATAAACACTCTTTGCATTGACATTAATTATGAATACATTTAGAATGACAAAAAGTAACTTCATACATGAAATCCATATACTTATTTGCCTAATGGGCCATTACTGGATAAAGCCACTTGGTCTGATTAAATAATGTTTACTTGATTTAATTGCCCTCTTCCCATTTATATCTGGGAAATCTTTCCCCAACTGGCCACACCCAGAAAGAATAAAGGAACATCAAGTACCAACATTGTTAGTCCCATAAAAGATAAGGATTTTGGGGCTTCCCTGGTGGCGCAGTGGTTGAGAGTCCGCCTGCCGATGCAGGGGACACGGGTTCGTGCCCCGGTCTGCGCGTCAGGAGCCTGTGCTCCACAGCGGGGGAGGCCACAGCAGTGAGAGGCCCGCGTAACGCAAAAAAAAAAAAAAAAAAAAAAAAAAATCAGCAAAAATAGGCAAGGAATATTACAGAGAAAATGAGAATCATTTCATAATGATAAGGTGGCCAATTTATCAAGACATAATTCTAAATGTGACACACCTAATAACAGAGCTTCAAAACACATGCAGCAAAAACTGACAGAGCTAAAGGGAGAAATAAATCCACAATCACAGTTGGAGATTTTGTCATTCCCCTCTCAGTAACTGATGGAAAAAATGGACAGAAAAACACTAAGGATATAAAAGACTTGAATAACACCAGCTAACAACTCAACCTCACTGACATTTCTAGAACATCCCACCCAGCAACTGTAGAATGCACAATCTTTTCAAGTGCATATGGAATAGTCATATAGATAGACCCTTATCCCAGACCAAAACCAACTGATGAAGCAAGAAAAAATGAGAAATAATTCTGAGGACTTAACACAAATGGCAAGTAATATTCCAGTAGACCTACATGGCACACATCCCAGTGAACAGAGACAGAAACATTCTTTTTAAACCACATGAACCAGTACCAAAAAAAACCTGACTGTGGTAGGCAGCCTCCAGTATGGCTCCCAGTGATCTTCATCTCCCAGCAATCTCATCCTTGTGTGGTCCCCTCCCACTGAGTACAGGCTGGACTTAGTGATTCCCTTCTGATGAACAGAATAAGATGTGATGGTGTATGACTCAGAAGATTAGGTCATAGGAGGCTGTCTGGTGTTGCTTTCACTCTCTCTCTCTCTGAACACTCCTTCTAGGAGAAGCCAGCTGCTATATGGTGAAGCCCACCTGGTGAGGAACTGAGGCCTCCTGCCAAAAGCCATGTGAGTGAACCATGGGAGCTGCTCCCCCATCCCCAGTTGAATCTTCAGATACCTAGAGTCCTACCAACAGCTTTGAAACCTCATGAGAGGTCCTGAGACAGAACCACCCAGGTAAGCTGTTTCTAGATTCCTGACCCTCAGAAACTCTGAGAAAATATTTGTTGTTTTAAGCTACTAAGTACAAAAAAAAAAAAAAAAAAAAAAAAAAAAGATAAGGATTTAAGGATTTTTTTATGTATACAATCTTGTTAATGATAGTATAGTTGATGCCTTTCACCGAAGGAAATCTTCAGATTTATTTTTCTAACAGTTGGTATAGCCTTGGTTTGGTCCATAAGTATTTATTGAGCATCTACTGTGTGCAAGACAGAGCACAGTTTTAGGTCCTGAGAGACACAAAGTTTAATTAGACACAGATGTCCTCAAGGAATTTAAATCCATTAGGAAAGTTAAGGTACATATAAAAATAAGTATTAACAATGTTAAAATGTGATAAATTCCAGAAGAAAGTATAAACTATCCTGAGATTTCAGGAAAGAGGCAGAAGAGAATGGGTGTACACGTTTAGCTTCTCAAGACCGGCCTGAAAAGGCAACAGAGCTGGGACTGCCAAAGCGTGTTATGAACTTAGTGGAACCTGGGAAATCCTTCTGCCTTCCATATTTCCCAACACATCTGTTTGTTGATGTATAGTGTACATCATGTTCATTCCACAACTAGATAAAATAGTTCAAATGCAAGTCCTTCTTGACTTAAAACAACCCATTGGCTTAGATTTCTCACAAAAGTGTACTAACTGATATCAGATTTTCCCCTAAAAACAGATTTTGCTAGAAAGGAGAGGAAGAAGGGATACAGAGCTAGGTGTCTTAAGGAGTGATGGAAGAGACAACAGAGAGGAAATAGAGACGCAAAAAGGGAAACAGGGCTTCTGAGATTATTTATTTTGCAGTATTGCCTAGGGTAGGCTTGGGAACAATCTGAGGACTGAAAGGTTTTGACAGATTCATGTTACTTTAGGTGTTTCGATACTATAATTATACTTCTAGATAAAGGTAGGTGTGCGTGCACAGATACATACATATGTTTTTGTATTTATGTGTGTGTATACATATGACCGATCTAAAATGTGAATATAAATGCATATATGTTTGTTCAGACTGAATATCTATTAGGATCATTCATTTTTAAAAATTCACTCTTACTTCGGTGCTTGTGCAAAGAGAGACAGGGTGAGAAGGTGTAGAGACAAGAGGGACTATCAAAGTTCAAGTTCATTACAAGCTCCCACTATCTCAGTCAGAGGGCCCCTAGGGAGATCCAACTGATACCTACCCTGTGACTCTTGGTGTTACAAATCTAAACTATTTTGGATGTCCTCTTCTTATGCCCTCCCCTCCCCAGCTACTAGAATGCTTCCTCTGTCATAACCTGTTAACATCACTTTTCTCTCAGGGCATCTAACTCCCTGCGTCATGACACCAGAGGCACAGGCTCTTGTCTCATTCTGTGCTGTTGCCTTGGATGTCCCTCAGCTACCTCCGCTTTGGTACAAAATAAGCCCGTTATTTTCCTTCAAAGAACCCTACCCGGCCTCCTATATCCTCCATCTCACTGGATGGTGTTTCAGTTCACCCCATCTCCAAGCTAGAAATACAACCGTCCTCCCCAAACCCTCTACCTAACCTCCAATCCATTCAGTCACTAAATCCTGTTCATTCTACCCCAGAAATGGCTTTCCAATCCATGTGTCCCTTTATTCCAATGGCCCCTGCCTTAGTTTAAGGCCTCATTATCTCTCACCTGGACCATTACTCCTCTTACCCCACCTCCAGTCTCCTCTCCCCCTCCTCCTTCTGTTTATCTTTCACAGTGCAACCAAATGTGACCATACGACCCTTGCTTTTAAGACTCTCCTGCTTTCTCCTGGTTGCCTGGCCTATGGATGAAGTTCAAGCTCCTTAGCTTGACACATGAAGCCATTTATAATTAGTCCTCAAATTATTTGTCCAGTTTTAACTCTCGCCCTTCTGCCAGATACACCTTCGGCTCCAATCTGATTGAACTTGTCCTCATTTCTTAAAATGCCATTCCCTTTGGATTTCCCCTTTGCCCCCACATGTTCCCTTTTCTTGGAAATACGCTTCCCCCTACTCTTGCCTTGAAAAACACCTACTTAGTCTTAAAACTCAGCTCAACACCACCTCCTCTGTAAAGGCTTCCATTACGCTGCCCTGAACTTAACTCTTGAGCTTCATCCATAGCTCTGCTAAAATTCTTAATACCTCTTGTACTTATCCATCACTGAGAGACCATGGACTTCTCCTGGGCAGGAAATGTGTCCTAAGAGCCACCCCTGAGCACTGCAGTTAATGATCAGTACATGCCACTGGAATTCATTGATTATGAGGAGAGCTCCGTTTAGGCACCACTTGCTGGATGAAACCTGAGTTTGCTCTTGTGTAGGAAGTTTTTAGAAAGGGACATGGGTTGACTAAGGGAGGAACAAAGGGAAAACTCACACAAGCAGGAGGAGATGGACTGTGTACATTACTGTCTGTAATTTACTTTAAAACGCTCAGTGAAAACCAGAGTTGGCAAATCCCCATGGGCCAAATCTGAGTCTTCACCTGTTTTGGGAAATAAGTTTTATCTGAACACAGCCATGTTTATTCACTGAAGTACTGGCTATGGCTGCTTTTGCATTTCAAAGGCAGAGTTGAGTCATGGCAACAGATCAAATGACCTGCAAAACCCAAAATCTTTACTATAAGGCCCTTTACAGAAAGGGTTTGTTGACCCCCTGATATAGACCATGTGATATAAATGCGTGTGTTAATTTCAATCTACAATCCAGGGCCCTAATTGGAATGTCCCATCTCGAAGTCGGTTCGTATTTAGTCAAATAGAAATATATTAGAGGCCTTTCTGTCCTTTTTTGAACATAATATAAAAATCTTGTGAGTCCTGTAATCTGTCCCCATAGGAATGGCATCCTAGGCCTGACTCCTGAATGGTTCTGCATCCACCTACAGATCTGGAGGTTTCTCAGGGCCTTAGTCCACATATACAGTTAGCTGAATCCTGATGCTTGAATATTGTTGCACTGGCCCAAAATGAATCTTTCATGTCTATGAAGACTTCATAAAAGGACAGCACAGGGACTTCACTGAGCTTACAAAATAGGGACACTGCTGTGTGCCTGCTTGCTAGACGAGGTCCATACATGTAGTGAACATCAGTCCACAGCTGCTTTAGTTGTAACTTGGTGGGGAAGAGACTACAACACTCACGTACCAGTAACTATGAGAGGCTCTCCAGTTTTCACCTAAAAGAAACTAACAGTTGCTTGTGACCTGATCGGCTGAAGTCAGTTCCCAGAAGCTTGCTCTAAGGACGATCACATTTGTCTCAATACATCCAGGAGGTAGTTCTCTCATGCAGAGGTGATTGGGGAGCTCTGAAACGAAGCACCCACCTTGTGCGATATGCATGCATAGTTTCCCTCCCTGTCCCCCCTCTGGGCACAGGCGGGGGAAGCTAAATGAACAAGAACGTGGATTGGAAGGTGGGAGAGTGCAGGCTGAGCATGTGTGCACTCGGAAGAAACTTGAGAGGGTGCAAAGTGGGGAGTGGATACACAGACGGATGAGGGAGAATTGTGACCCCATACAGAAAGATCTGCAAATGTGACCAGGGGGTGATTCAAACAGTATAGTATTAATCTGTTCTAAGGTACATGATTACTTTTGGTGGTGGCAGGGATATCATATAAAAATATTATTTGTAACATTTAATAAATAATTATAAAATATGGAAATATTTTAAAATCTCATATTCAAGCTCATAAGCCCCAGAGCTATTTCAGAACTAGAAATCTGGAGACAAAAGCCTACTATTTAGAGCCAAGGACCTGAAAATATCCATACCTCAGTTGATTCTTGACAGTGTGGGGCAAGATTGTCTTTGATGTAAAACAGACTGAATACACAATTTTAGGCTCACAAATTAAGCAAGACAGTTACTTACAGACTCAGAAATTTCTTTCTGGGGTTCTGGAGTGGATTCAGTGAGTTCTTCCCCCGATATCCCAAATCCAGGTTGAAGCAGTGGTGAACCCAAAATATGAGAGGTAGGATTCAAAATCCTCACAACATTTTTTAAATTTTTATTTATTTATTTATTTATTTATTTATTTATTTATTTTATTTATTTTTTATTTTATTTTTGGCTGCATTGGGCCTTCGTTGCTGCGCGTGGGCTTTTCTCTAGTTGCAGGGAGTGGGGGCTACTCTTCGTTGCGGTGCGAGGGTTTCTCATTGCGCATTCAAAATCCTCACAACATTCTTTAAATTTTTATTTATTTATTTATTTAATTTTATTTATTTTTTATTTTATTTTTGGCTGCATTGGGCCTTTGTTGCTGCGCGTGGACTTTTCTCTAGTTGCAGGGAGTGGGGGCTACTCTTCGTTGCGGTGCGAGGGTTTCTCATTGCGCTGGCTTCTCGTTGAGGAGCACGGGTTCTGGGCGCACAGGCTTCACTACTTGTGCATCGCCGGCTCCAGAGCGCAGGCTCAGTAGTTGTGGTGCACGGGCTTAGTTGCTCCGCGGCATGTGGGATCTTCCCGGACCAGGGCTTGAACCCGTGTTCCCTGCATTGGCAGGCAGATTCTTAACCACTGCGCCACCAAGGAAGCCCCTCACAACTTTTTTAAAACAATTTTTACTTCAGGGTATCTATCTTTTAAAAGAGAAGTAGAAAAGGGAACAGGAGGAGCAATGAAACATTACTCAAAATCTGTTTAAAGAGACCTTTTGCACTCTCCTTAAAGTAAACAGACACTTCCCCATCACTTGAAGTCAACCACTAGGGGAACGAAGTTTTAACACATTTTTACCTCATCTGTAAGAGGCCATCTAAAATAATTTAATTATTTAATTAATTTAATAATATTCGATGGCCCAAATAGGCAAAAGAATGACTTAAATGCTTGTTATCCAAAGTGTCCGTCCGTTATCTGTGAACTACTCTGTGGAAGGGGCAAGTCTAACCCATAATAAGTTTAACAGGCAATTGCCTCTGGTTTTGGGAATTGCAAAAAGCCAGGCAGTCCAAAAATATATCCCTCATTGCCTAGAACCAAATTAGTAATTCCTTTGATTAAGATGATAAAGCTCTTCAATTATTAAAATATAACATGTCTCTGAAATGTGCAATATTTCTGGCCGTTCTAACACATTAACAGCCCAGTGAGATTGAATAGACCAGTCATCCAATAGGGTGTTAAGGAAACGGGACCCCAGGTTGGAAAGGTCTGGAGAAAGAGGGAAAGTGGGAAGGTTCTGAGCGTGGTCTGCTCTCCTTAGGGCCAGATGTGCTGGTACCTGGAGTAGGCGGGAACAGTATGAGGACTTGTCAGGCCCTGCTTCCAGATGAGTGGAGAAGGAAGGATGGGGTCAAACTGAGGCCTGCAAACACATTAAGTATAAATTTTACTTATTTCACAAGCTTTCTGGGTGTGGGCCCTGCCAGAATGTGTTATCAGTTTCCAAAGAACTGGAATGTTTCATTGTAAAGCGATGCTGATCACACCTGAATCACGGTGAGTCAGTGTCTTAGCACGGCTCGTCAGGAAATATCAGTTCACGTGAAGGGTAAAGCAGCATAGGGAAAGCCATCAGATCAGCACTGAGTGTATGAGGAATAGTCAACATGTTGTTCTTTAAGATAAACTCCTGACGTCAACTTGTTTACCCTTCATCTGTTTTCATAGGAACAGAGAACAGAGACTAGAAGAGAATAATCTCAGTTACTGTGTCTCCCATCTCTTTAGATTACCATCCCTGTTTTCCACTCATTCTGCACTTCTTAATTCATTTGGATTCTTTGGTTATTTTCTGTCTTGCTGCTGGCTTGCTCCATCTCTTATCCAAGTTAGGTAACTTTCAGAACATGAACTAATCTTAGCAATGCCCCCCAATCCTGTCCTTTCTTTTTAGTCCTTCGATTGCAGATACCCGAGTTAAACAACTCCAAGGCCAACTCAGCACTTACTACAAATGAGTAAAGACAAGGGATTGTACTCCCTGAATGAAATACTAAACGTCTTTGTCTTCCAGAGTTTCTGTGTTACAATTTAATGCCAGTATACGCCTCATTAGCCTCCTGATTTTCATTTTTGGTCGGGATAATCCCGTGATGTGGTACTTGGAAGGACAGTGTGAATTCCTTTCCCCTGGAGCTGAGTCTTACCTTGAAGGGTAACAAAGTCATCAGATAGATAAACGTGCTCACTGTCTGGGTCAGTAGCAATTAGATTCATTTCTTTGTGGAACATCTCGAAGTTGGGGTCATTTCTCTTCACCACCCCAGTCACAGATATTTCCACATCAACGTCACTGGCATCCTTCACCACCTCTGTCAGATTCTTTTCATCTCGCGTATCTGTCTGCTGATCAGTGCTGACCAAGGCCACCTTCTTCACACCCAGCCTTGCGGCTTTGAACATGCGGTTGGCGGCATGGAGAGCTGTGTCTGTGTAGGTGTGCCTTCTCCCAGATACTGCATGTTGTCCACGGCCCGCTTGAGATCGTCCTTGCTGGAGAACTGCGTCATATGATCCACCTCCTCTACCTTATGGCTATAGTTGATTACGCCTATACGGGCCGTGGCAAGGTCCAGCGCAACTCTGTCAGAGTCTTCACAAAGTCTTTGATAATCGGGAAGTTCTCCGGTCCCACACCTTCTGAGCTGTCAATCACAAACAGCAGCTCTAGCGGTGCCTCTCTGCATTTACGCCCACAACCTGAAACACGAATGTTGACATAGAAACACAGAGGGGTTGAAAATTCAAACATCACTGATTGATATCAGATGGGTGGGGGGTAGGGGGAGAGGGGCAAGGATGAACCTAAGACTGGATTGTAACCTTCCTTTTCTGTGACCGTGAACACAGCTGACGATTGTCTCCCTCTGGTCTCTATACTTAAAAAAATGATATATTGCAAAAAAAAAAAAAAAAAAAAAACCCCACAAAAAACCAAAATGCTGTAGAGGATAAAACAATAAACAGCTAGCCAATTTCTAAGATTAAAAAATAAAATAGTGTTTTTAAAAGATTCGTCATCCCTGTGTATGGCTTCCTAATTCCATTTCCCTCCTCCATAAGAGATAACCACGATCCTAAATTTGCCCTTTATCATCCGACCATTTGTATTTAATTGGAATCTGAATGCTAATATTTCAGTCTTCAACCATATCCTTAGGTGAAAATGAATACTTGCTCGTTGGCGTGGCCAATGGGTAAAGTAATGGGATGAAACTTTTTAATTGTGGGGGAAAGTTTCAGGTCTTTAACTGGACCCAAGAGTAGCGGCCCGTAGCTACTCTGGTTTATGTCCCCAGTCACGCCCTTAGTGACCACTAAAGTGGCTCCCATCTTATCAAGGAGGCCAGCAGTTCATCCATACTGTGAAACTGTTTCAGGGAAATGATCTCAGAACACTGGTCAGTAAACAACTTCTATTTAGGGTTTATCATTCAAAGCAGTTGCCAGAGTTCCTTGGCAATAAAAATTATCAAGGTTCCACTGGTGTATTCATATCCTCATGTTACCCAGCAGCCCTGCCACGATAAATCATTAGTAAACTGGCTGCTATTTTACAGGGCTTCTAGAACTCAGAAGCAATGTCTAAATCGGCCTGTCACCATAGAGAGTCCCAGGCTGCTTCTTAAGGTCCGGAAGTCTTTTGGGGGACAAGTCAGTTCTGGGGTTCTCTGTATGGAAGGATAATGATATTCCTGCCTCTGTCCGTTTTAAACACAGAAGTTACCTTCATTATCCATTCATTGCTTGCCTTTTGGCTAGTCTTTTTGCTTTACTTCCTTGTTCTGGTAACTCTGCTTTAAGTCTATTTCGCCATAGAAGCATTTCAATAGAGTTGTGACACAAGATAACCTCTGGACTCTGTCCTTTTGCCTCTGAAGTGGCAGGCACTCTAGACGTAGGGCTCAAAACTCAATTTAGAAAGACTTTTTGCTTCAGGAAAAACACAGACATTATCGTCACCAGGTAGGCTGGATTCAAAACACCAGTTAGGCCCCTGTAGTCCCGCTTCCTTTGTTGTTCTTTCCTTCTCAGGCTCAGGTAAATGTCACCTAATACAAATGACTAACAAGGCCTGTTAGCACAGGCTTCTGTGCTAACAAAAGGCGTGGCTGCCCACAGACCCAACGCCTGTATCTTCACGCTTCTTAACTACCCTGGGAAAATGACTTTCTTTTCTTTTTTTTTTTTTTTTTAACATCTTTATTGGAGTATAATTGCTTTACAATGGTGTGTTATTCTCTAGTAGGTCTGTGTTTTATTCCCGTCCTACCCCTAGTCTCTTCATGACATTTGTTTTTTTTCTTAGATTCCATATATATGTGTTAGCGTATGGTATTTGTTTTTCTCCTTCTGACTTACTTCACTCTGTATGACAGACTCCAGGTCCATCCACCTCACTACAAATAACTCACAGGATTCCCACATCCCCTTTCACTGCTTCCTTTCAGTTTCCCACTGAAACTGAAAATGAGCTTGAAACTTTCCCACGAGCTCTACAGTATACATATTCTGGGTGAGCACATTATCTTGACAACACAGAACATAGTGGGGTTGGTACTTTAAAGTGATGGGTTTTTTCTTGGTCATCAAATCTTACCACATATTTCAAAAATAAGCTTGATGATTTCTTCTTTCTGGAGGAAAATGTATTAATTGTGTGACCATATTTTTTCCTATAGTTATGAGAGGTATGTCTTATTATAATCAGCATTGGGCTATTTGACTTAATCCTTCCACTGCAAATAAAATACATAGCACAGGGGCTTCCCTGGTGGCACAGTGGTTAAGAATTCGCATGCCAATGCAGGGGACACAGGTTCGAGCCCTGGTCCGGGAAGATCCCACATGCTGTGGAGCAGCTAAGCCCGTGCTCCACAACTACTAAGCCTGCGCTCTAGAGCCCACGAGCCACAACTCCTGAGCCAGTTAGCCACAACTACTGAAGCCCGCATGCCTAGAGCTCATGCTCTGCAACAAGAGAAGCCACCGCAACAAGAAGCCCGCGCACCACGATGAAGAGTAGCCCCAGCTCGCCACAACTAGAGAAAGGCCGCACACAGCAACGAAGACCCAACACAGCCAAAAATAAATAAATTGAATAAATAAATAAATAAAAAATACATAGCACAGAGGTTAAAAGTTGGCTATAATATATCAGAATTGAAATATGTTTGAGCTGTGAAATGTAATAACTCAGACATGGAGTTCAAATTGCAGCTCCAGTATTTATCAGCTGTGTGACCTTGGGCATGAAGTGACCTAACAGTGTCTATGTCTCAGGGATGTGGTGGGATTAAATGAGGTAACACACACACAGGGTCTGGCCCCACAAAAGAGGTACTACCTACAGTCGGCCCTCCATAGCCATGGGTTCTGCATCCACGATACGGAGGGCTGACTGTACTGCGCCATTTTATATTCAGGACTTGAGCATCCACGGATTTTGGTACCTACCAGGTTGGGCGTGGTGGGCGTGTCTGGGAACCAATCCCCTGAAGATTCCGAGGACAATAATGGTGTGGGCAATGCATGCTTTCAGTTACACGGTTTAACCCACATGTGCTGACAAACCAGGACAAGCACCAGGGCCAAAAGAGATCTCATCCAATGCTGTATTCCCTCCTTTTTTTCTGTACCAGTCCCCAAATTTGCAAGTCTCCTCTCCAGTTTCCTAATACCCTCGCTTGGGCTCTTCCATGAAACCTCCCTGGGTTCCTGGATGCTCCTCCCAGGTCCTGCTGGTCACCAGCTCCATCAGAAGGGCCTGAGATGGGCTGGGTACTAGGAATCAATGTGCCAACATCCCTCCCTGCATGGCATGTTTACAAATGCCATGGGATGAGACTGGAGAAGTCAGAATTCTACATCTGCCAAAGACAGGAAACTGACAGGGATGGTTAACTTAACAGATGAGAGAAGCAGAAGCCCAGAAAATCTCAACTGGAAAGAGCAGTGGACCTGTTCTAAGAAGATACAATGTAACAGTTGCAAAAGTAAAGTTTTAAAGGAGGAAACCTATAATGACAGAAGTGAGGTGAAGGTGACATAGACGGTAACATGGCTTAACAGAAGCATGTACAGAGAATATTCAGGGCATTTTAATTTAATTTTTTTTTCTGTAAATTTAGTAAAAGCCAATGATTTCAAGTGGCTATACAAAAAGAACTCCCAATGTGAGATTTTAAAAATTATGTGAAATGAAGGAGTCAACAGTTATCTTTTTTTTTTTTAGGCTTTGTCATTGCTTTTCCACATTTAGAGAGACATTTAACAAATCTGAAACTAGAGTATGTCTGGAAAGGGGAAATGTCTATTAATATATTTATATTGTTATCTAGGAAGGGGAAATGTTATGTATTTAATATACTTATGTTTAATTTTTTACAAGTGGAGAAAATACTTTTCACTGAGTTTTATGATTATAGTTTTTCAGTTAACATTATGTAGTAATTAATTTCCCATATTATTAAGTATTCTGAAAAACTTGATTACTGAAGTCAGATGCATGGCCTTTTTAAGGTTTTTGACGCAGACTGCCTTACAATCCTCCAGAAAAGTTGTAGTAACTGACACCTCTAACAGTAGTATATAAGAAAACTCGTTTAGTTTTAGAGAGACAACACTGGTTATTATTATTATTATATAATCTTTGCCACTTGATAGAGCAAAATATCTCATTGTTTTAAATTACACTTACTATTTGTGAGGCTGAATTGTATATGTATGTTTCCAAGTTGTATTCTCTTATGCACAGTCTTTGTCCTTTTTCCATTTTTTTCTATTAGAATGTTTGTCTTTTCTTGACTTGTAAGAGCAATTTATATATCAAGGTTGCATTTTAATTCTTTTCACTGTGCTTTTATGGCATAACCAGGTCTAATATGCTTTAAGTAGTCATATATATGTGTGTGTGTGTGTGTGTGTGTGTGTGTGTGTGTGTGTATAAATCTTTTCCTTGTATTCTTTACTTTTAAGTCACTGGAATAGTTTCATCCTTTCCATTAAAATTTCTGAATGACCACGTTGGCTACTCAGTGCCAATGATGAAGACATCAAGTTTATACCCCTCAAAGGACTCATGTTTACATGAGTCTAGTAAGAAGTAGGCAAATAAATAAATACTTTTATAAGTACTATTCTATTGGCTTGGAGCTAAGAAACCAAGCTGGTCTGCCGGGAATACCAGGGATGGGAGAGTGGGTGTGGGCCTGTGGTCCAGGGAGGTTAGGCAGACTCTGACTGGGGTGGGGTGAGGAGAGGAGGAGGAAGAGCTTTCCAGGAAGGGGATGGAACACACAAAGTGCAGTGCACTGGAGTACTTGATTAAACTTGTGACTCAGGGAATGTGTCTGAAAGAATGACAGGAAATGTGAAAGACAGATGGACTTTAGAAAGCCTTTGTGTCATGCTGAAGAGTGTGGACTTATCCTGAGCACTGAGAAGAGACATGGTCCATAGCAGAGAAGAAAGGTGATTGTGGGAGCCAGTGGAGGGGTCTGAGGTTCCTATATAGTTCAGGCAAAGAGATAACACTAGAAAGCCGTGGTGGTATTGATGGATGGGTCGGAATGACCTGGAGGGACATTTCAAAAGAAGAAGGGGGTTGGTGAGTAACTGGAAGGAAGGATGAGGGAAAGGTGTCTAGGAGGCAAATGATAACGGTGCTGCTCTTTGAGATAGGGAGGGATGGTACAGGAGCCGGTTGAAGCTAATGAAGATCACTGGTTCAGCTTGATTCTGGCTGGGTTTGAGGCACCTGTGGGACACCCAGCTGGCGATGTCCAGTAGGCAGTAGGATGTGAGGTCTGGTGCTCAGGAGAGGGGTTCAAGCTGGAGGCAGATTTAAGAAATGCCAGTGTACAGTTGGCGGTTGAAACAGGGACGGCAGACGAGATTGCATGGAGCAGAGCTTCTCTGCCTTTTTTAACCCCTCCCTACCCGCTTTTGTCAAGCATATTCTTTTCTATATTTATAATATAAAAATATTTTTTTCATTCTCCATACAACCGTACTGTAATATTAAATTAGCCTTTCCGAACTGTACAGCCCCCTGACTTTGCTAGCTGTCCTTCCCTGAGGGTTTGAAGACTGGGAAGAAAAGACTGAGGGCAGACACTGGGAAACACTGACATTTAAGGGACACACGGAGAAACGGTCTTTCTGAAGCAATTTGGTGTGAATGATTAAAAACTTGAACTCCATCAATGGTATTTGCCTCTTAAAAGAGGACTTTGTTAGTCTGGACTGAATCTGCCACTGAGAGTGTTTGGGAATATATTTGATCAGGGAGAGAATGGGGGTGGGGAGGGGAAAGACGCCTTCCAAGAACAGCCTTCATGGGGGAGCAGCCGGGATTTGGCATCAGACAAGCCAAATTTGGCTCTAAGGGCTCTGTTACTTGTTATTGAGGTGTCTTGGGGCATAGTGTTCAAGCTTTCTGCGTGACTTGGCGTGCCTTCATCTGGAGGGAAGACATGACTACCTACCTCATGGGCTGTCATGTGGATTCATGTGGGTTCTGGGCGAGAGGGGGCTGCGGCTTATAGCCTGTCCCCTTCTCCCTGCACCTTCTCCCCACCGGCCCTGTGCTGCACCGGGCCTTAGCCAGCACTTAAGAGGTGAAACCAAGCTCTGTCAAATCCCCCCAGATGCCTGCCCCTTGGCCACCTCGTGCATACAGGCCAGTGCTGTCAGCTTCCAAACTTGGAGCCATTTGGGGCAATTCTGAGATCCTGTGTATCCAGAGTGCAGTACAGAGGGGGGTGTGCGCTCAGGGTGGTTGCTTCTCACCTGGGGGAAGGGGTGTAACTGGAGAAGGAATAGAAGTCCAGGGGTTCAGAGTGGGGGCCGTACTTTACATGGGCCCCCCAGGCACCCTGCAGTACTGGGTCAGGGTGGTATTGATATGAAGGAGCCTGTCACGTATTAGAATCTCATTTAATGCTGACCTTGGCTTTCTGAATGCTACAAAAAGGGAAGAGTGAAGGAAAAGAGAATTTGCATCAAACCATGCCTGATTTTGTCTGCTCTGGACCCACATATCACTTGTATCACAGCATTTATCAAACTATAGGTGAACATCCTTTGCTTGTCTTTCTCTCCCTTTAGGCTGTGAGCTCCTTGAGTCCAGAGACATAGTCTCTTACTCTCAACTATTCCCCCAGCGCCTGTCTCAGACCCTGACCCAGGGTAGGTGCCCAATAAATGTTGGTAAAGTGAATGAACAACTGCATGGATGAAGGAAACCAGTTCCCCTCTCCATTCTGGGACAGGAGGGAGGGTATAAACCTATGGGAAACATTCCTCTGGGCATTTTACATATACCCTCCTCTGCTATTTTAGGGAGAAATTGCTGCATATATAGCTGCTTCATCCTCCATAGGCATCTGGGGAGGGTCTGACTTCTGGTGGTGAACAACAAAGAGAAAAAGGCAGATGGGCCATAAAACCATGCACAGTTCTGTTTGTCACATGTCCAGCTCTCGCCTTCACCACTTGAACTCCCACCCCTGGGTTTTCCTGGCACTATACATAAGGTCAACATCCCCAGACCATGACCCACCAAAGAATCAAAAAGGGAAAAAGCATACTGAGTGCTCTGTGGTGACCTAAATGGGAAGGAAATCCAAAAAAGAGGGGATATATGTATACATATGGCTGATTCACTTCGCTGTACAGTAGAAACTAACACAACATTGTAAAACACCTATACCCCAATTTCAAAAAAGGGAGGGGGAGAGAAGGTCCCTATTTCTCCTCAACTCCAGGAGATGTAGTGTCTCAAAGTTAGAAAGGAAGAAGTAGACTTTGCTATAGAAATTCTAGAACTTTCCCATCCTGTGGGACTTTCAGGGGTCAGCTTTTTGTTTGTAGTGGTGCAAACGATAGAGAACAAAAGAGAGAAGAACAGGGAAAGTTTGTACATCATCACAAATATTTGTTGAATAGGTGAATCAGTACATAAAAGTAATCCCAATTTTGTGATTGCTGTTCTCAGAGCACTTCTTAAAGGAACTAGTTCAGGAAATAAAGAGCCCCTGTGCTGAAATGTGAAGGATCATGTACAATAAAAAGTCCCTTGCTCATTTGGCTTCTTTTAAACAGTTCACCTCCTTGTTAACCTTTCTACCGGGGGGGGTGGGCAGTTATATCTCTACCACAAGGCTGGATAAGGGCGCTGGGTGTTATGTCTCCCTCACATTCGGGTTCAATTACCTCCTGCATCTATGTCAGCACTAATTCTGTGTCAAAAGAAGTCACTTCTAAAGCTAAAACACAAATGCAATCATTTTGTGAGCACAAACCCCTCAATTACCCTCCAGGATTGATACTGTCAGTCCTCAGTCTCCTCTTGAGCCTTGTAACCCCTACTTAGTGGAAGAAGAGTAACAGTCAATGTAGGTTGGAAGCAGTTACTGTGTACAATTACCATAAGATGTTAAAAATCACTTTTTGCCTGTTTTCCTTGGGGTCCGGGATCTCCAATTTCCCCTTTATCCCCTTTCTTTCCCACATCGCCCCGTTCTCCATGCTCTCCCTTTATAATACAATGAAAAGATAAGCTTAGAATGTGAATATTAATGCCAAATAGGAAGAACCCTAAAGTTTTATTTCTTTGCAACTGTGGTACCTCTTGAAGACCTGTGGTTCTTGTTGATATGAATATACTATATGAAAAAAAATGGGGGGGCCTTTTATTTACATCCCCCCAGGTACCATAATCTAATTCATGATGAACTCGGGACCTCAAGGTGAGGAGACCATGAGATGCCATCCGATTAGCTCACTGCCTTTAGGAACTTCAAC
Source organism: Physeter macrocephalus (assembly GCF_002837175.3). Taxonomy (NCBI): domain Eukaryota; kingdom Metazoa; phylum Chordata; class Mammalia; order Artiodactyla; family Physeteridae; genus Physeter; species Physeter macrocephalus. The sequence goes on from NC_041218.1 coordinate 62,901,610, forward strand.
TGTTATACAGGTTAACACCTGAGTTATCTGGTATCTTCTTCATGGTACGTTGTAAGGATTTATTCCTTATCAGCTGGCTTTTGAGTTTGAAGAAAATGAGATTCCATAAAGTAAACATGTTTGTAGTTAGGAAAAGAAATGCATAAGGATTCACTCTGAAATGGATTTTTTTCCTGTGAGCTTTGTAAGGAGAAGAGTGTCAAGTGCGTGAGAGCTCTTCCAGAGTTCAAGTTAAGCTACTGACATCCTAAACCTAAGCATTTCTCTTAGGTCCTGAAATACTTACCTTCCTGCCAGGGAGGCCATGACCTGTCATGCCCTTTGGCCCCGGGAAGCCTTGAGGTCCTTGCTCCCCCTGCACTCAATATGTGAAAGGGATGCTCCTGTTAATTTCCCAAGATATTTCTCAGAATATACTTTAGGTCTGATATACATTTGCACTTTCAAAACTGCATTACAGCATTATCTAAATTTGTGGGGAAATACACATACAAGTCAGATGGGCTCAATACTTTGCTAGTAAAAATTTAACTACTTATCTGGGGTGGAAGTGCGGGAGTTGGTTTATAGCATTTGTCTGTTTCTGGGTGTAAATACTTCCGCCTTTGCCAATTTCAAACTGTGAACTTGACATCAACCGGTTCACAAGTAACAAGCAGCTGTTACTGATATTTCAGTCGTGATATTACTGGTAATTTTTATAATCTTCTTACATTTTCTATATTTCTGATATGTTGAAAGCATGTATTATCTTAATAATGGAGTACAAGAGGATTTAACAGCATCTCTCCCCAATTAGTGCCAAGGAGTGTTTATATAATTCACCATACGCTGTTTGTTCCATACCTGATCATTTGTAGCAACGTAAATCCATTTATCTAAATTCAATACCTCTTAAATTTGGAAAATAAAAATCTTTTCCTTTCAGTACTTGTTTTTAACTTTCCCCATCATATCTTAACATTATCTGCTGTTCCTGTACCCCCATCTTCAAAACCACACAGGTTTAAAAGGTTTTCATGATGTTGAACATGAAACAGGAATAATCGCTAACAAGTATACAAAAGTCATAGCACTGATGCTGCTTGGATCAGCAACCCCTACTTTAGATCATTATTAGCAATGAGTCTGTGGCAAAGGTCTGAAGGACCATGGGCTCCCGGGATTTGATTTGCTTACCTTTAGCGTCTTTCTCAAAGGTATCCTGACCATGCCCACTAGAATCACTGGTATGCTCAATAAAAACCTCAGACCAACTTAATGAGAATCAAAGATGGAGGTAGGGGTATAACATGCATTTTGCCATAGGCTTGCGAAGGCTTGAGAGCCAAGGCTCCAGAAGGCAGGATGGGCTTTAGAAGGTCACTCCTGGAAGGGGCCACAAAGGGTTGCTTGGAGACCATTGTAACTTCAAATATCAGCATTCCTGAGCCCCTTGTCGTAGCTCATTGGCTTTCAAGCTTTTTAAAAACAGAGCCGTTTCTTTTTAAAAGCGTTATAGTGAAATATTTCAGACACAAAATTTTATATGGAAAAAGACAAACACTGATATAACAGCATATTAAAAAATTAAATAGTACAGATACCATTGAAATCCCCAACGTACCTAATCCCCTTCCCTGAAGGAGAGAGGAAACCTCTCTCTGAAATTGATATGCAACACTCATATCTACGTTTTTATGCTTTAACTACACGTGTGTGTATTCTAAAACAATGCACAATATTGTTTTTTTATATTTAAACTTCAAATAATCGATACATTTATGCATCTAATTTGTATTTTAAATCTCAACACTATCTATTTGAAATTTATCTGTGTACATATATGTAGTTCTAGTTTGTTAATTGTCTCTGCTCTACAGCATTCTATTAAATAACTAGACTACATTATCCTAGTGATGGGCATTTAGATTGTTTCCAGTATTTCCCTATTACAAATCATGCTTCAGCAGATAGTCTTGTATATATCTTTGCACACATCCCTAGGAGAGAACCGTTTCATTGTAACAAATCTTATACAGTAGAGTACAAAATAAAATGAATGTAAGTGGAGATTCTCTTGTTGGTAAGTGAAGTGCTCAGTTCTTCCTGCATCCATCCCTATCCCCTAGCCAAGCTGGCCTGGCTAAACTCTGAGGCCCTTTTCATCTCTGTCATGTAGTATTTCTAAATGGACGGCAGGTAGGGGGGTATAGTTTTGCCTCCTCATTTCAACTCTAGAGGTCTCATAGCAAGTTCTTGACTGTGGTCAGATTGCAGAGAACTCATTTACTGAATGTCTTTTTCACTCTGTTAACACTTGAGCCAAACACAACGCTCTAGCATAGAGGGCTCGTAGTGAGTATTTATGCAGTGATGTGCACGGATGTCTCAGGTCTATCCAAGGAGACTCTCCCCTGAAGAAGGAGTGCCCCTTAGGTGCTTAGCTGGTTAGAGGAGACAGACCGGGATCATTGGTCTGCTTTATTCACTTTACAGAACAGTCCCCAGGAAACCTGGAGCCCCAGAAACTTGGATAGGGATTAGAGCCAGTTAAGTAAGCCCCAAACAGTAAAGCAACACTGATTCCAAGCTGGAGATTCAAGCAGGACAAAGTAGAGGAGAAAAATCTGTTCTGTTTCTAAAGATTACCCTGCCAACACAGGCGTAATGAAGAGGAATAGGTGGGAATATATGGATAACACAGCCCAACCTCATTACACTTACTGGATAACATGCTCTACCAAGAGTGATCTGCAGCCTCATCTTGAATATGAAAGATAGAAGGGTCTGTCTACATACAGACTAGCCTGTCATACAGATTGGGTGGCCAGCCCACAGAGTGAGATGAAGGACGTTGGAAAGATTGCTGCCTGAGATGCTGCCATTCTCTGTTCTCATTAAAAAGAAAATTAAAAACAAAAATTATGGGCTTCCCTGGTGGCGCAGTGGTTGAGAGTCCGCCTGCCGATGCAGGGAACACGGGTTCGTGCCCCGGTCTGTGAAGATCCCACATGCTGGGCTGGGCCCGTGAGCCATGGCCGCTGAGCCTGCGCGTCCGGAGCCTGTGCTCCGCAACGGGAGAGACCACAACAGTGAGAGGCCCACGTACCGCAAAAAACAAAAAAATTACAAGGAAGGTATCCTCTGAAGAAAGATGTATCAGTAAATGACACTTCGGCATAAATTAGCTATCTCAGATTTTTTGTGGGGGGGAATAAGGACATCTTCATTCAACCAGGTCCCTGGTTGAAAGGTGGTTTGGGGTTGTCAAGGCTATGCTTGAGAGCACGGGTACCTGAGTTGCAGGGTCAGGAGGGCTCCTAGCCAGGTGTCGGGGAGCTGAAAGGTTCTTGGGAGAAATCTGTAGCTGGCTTTGTTCCAACCCCAAAGGACGGAATAGTGTGAAAAACAAAGGGGCTGGGACTATGGTGTGATGGTGAGTTATCACTGGGGATTATATATTTAGAAAAAGTGGGTTCGGAAAGAACTTGATACCTTTCTGACAATTATTCAGAATAATTATTTATTTTACAACCTTTTAGATTCCCACAGCAGCTAATCTAGAGCATGTTCAAAAAATGTTTATGACTGACTAGGTGCTTTTGAGAAATGACACAATTTTCTTGCGAAGTTAAAAGCTACTGTGGCTTCATTGCCATGCCCTGGGGGGAAGGCCTCAGAATAACCAGTTATCATGTTAGAATCAGCTCCATGTTCAGGAATTTACTTTGCATTACTTCATAATATAGACATTTTATATATAATTGTTAACATCGTACTTATTCCAGGCAGCTGGGTTTCCCTATAATAAAGGCTTTTTTTTCTTTTCTTTTTAATCACCAGTTTCCCTTCAAAATACTTGAAGGCTTCTTAAGTAGACTATTTGGCTGAAAGCCTTTAGCAAGTAAGTCCATGCCTTGGCTTGGCAGAGGTGAATACTATCCAATCAGATTTTTTTCCCTCACAAGTCTCAGGAAAATGATAGGCAATGATTTCAGGATGGGTCAGAAGCCACTGCACAAAAGAACCTGTCGATCTGAAGATATATAATTAAGTCCACATTTCAAACCCAGCGTCTTAACCACTATATCTCAGTCTTAGATCTTTTCTGCTAAAGTTGTGATCATTTTAATTTTGCAGATGATTGCTTATTCTCTGGGAGAGAGAGTTCTAAGGATAATGCACAGCTACCTGAATATTTTGATAGATTTGTGTGGCGTGCATATTACCGGTATGTCAGGAAACAACAGTGTTTCTTTCCAAATGTTTTCTCAGTAAGGTGCTATAAGGAAAAAAATCAAATTCATAGATGAGCCAAAAAATATAAAATGGATGTCTGGCTTCTTCTTAGGATGTAGAAAACGAGGCTGCTTTTATTCTTAAAACCTCACCAAAGTTGCTAACTAATCTATGAAATCGCAAATTTCCTTGAATCTACCATAGAGCTGTGGTTGCAGAGCCACCAGCTTACACAAAATCTAAGGAAACACAGGCTCCTCCAAGGAGAGACAGGACGCGGGCACTTACCTGCTGGAGATGACAGATGTCATACAAGCTAAAAAGAAGAATTCAGCTAAAATTCTTAACAAATTGCTGAGTGTGGGCTAGTTGGAGAAGACAAAACTCCTGGGAGCTTCAGGCACAAGGCAAATTCATACCCACCCACCCAGTCTCTTCCGGGACCTCACCAGTGCTCAAGAGAGAGACTGGGGACAGGGCGAGTCCCAAAGTTTCCCTAGTGGGGCAGCCCCCCAGGGGAAGGCCCGAAGCCCCCATGGGACAAAAATCAAAACAGCTAGGGGAAGTGAAGCAAGGCTTTAGGGCACAGATGATGATCCATGGCAGCTGAGGGAAGGAAACAGACTAAAGCCTGCAGGAATGAATCCTGGGCCCGGACCTTTAGACACTAAAGGTCCTCCCTCTATGGCCCTCAGGGCAGAGTCTTTTTTAATAACCCAAGAACTGTCATCCATGTATGGCAAGGGTTTTCAAAACAGCTCCCATGGAAATTTCCATGAGCTGGACCAAGATGCTACTAACATTAATATCGATGACTACATTCATTTCCTATTGCCCCTATAATGAATGACCACAAATTTAGTGGCTTAAAACAACATAAATTTGTTCTCAGACAGTTCTGGAAGTTAGAAGTCCAGACCAGTTTCACTAGGCTAAAGTCAAGGTGTTGGTAAGGCTGGTTTCCCCTGGACACTCTGAGGGGAGCAGCTGTTTCCCCTGATTTCCTCAGCTTCCAGGGGTCACCTGTGTTCTTTAGCTGGTGGCCTCTTCCTCTATCTTCCTCCCCTTCATCACCTCTGATTCCATCATCACATCGCCTCTTCCACAGTCTCTTCTCCCTCTGTCTGCCCCTTATAAGGACACTCATGATTAAATGTAGGGCCTACAAATAATCCAGGATAATCCTCCCATCTCGAAATACCTAACTTAATCACATCTGCAACCTTCCTTCTGCCATGTAAGGTAATATTCACAAATTCTAAGGATTAGGACATGAACATTTTTAGGGGCCATTATTCAGCTTACCACAGTGGCTTTTTTCCATATTCGTGCAAAAAGAAAGTTAATTATTATAATTTTTTTTGTAATTTACCTTAATGTACTTCAGTTTAAACAGTACCATGAATGTGTGTATGTGCAAGTTAATTTACACTCTAGGGGTGCTGAGTTAACTCTTGAAATACTGTAATCAGTAGTCCACACTTCAAAGACAGGTGACTCGACTCTTGCTCTCTGAATTTGCTCCACAAGGATGATAGAAACAATTTATCCCTGGGGGAAAAAAGGGGTGTTCAAGACGTGTGGTAGCTGGAAGTGTTGTACAGGCCCTTTCCTCTTTCGTAAATCGGGTGTAATAGCCAGGTGGGCCCACACCCCCATGAAGGCTTCTGGTAGAGTACCCTAAATTCTAGAACTCATTCAGAAGAGATGCCTCTTACCCTCATCCCATAATAAAGAATCCCATCACCTGATCTGATTAAGAGGTTAGTTGGTCCCATCATAAGAACATTGTTGTCATTGCCTCAGAGTGATCATTTTTAGGCAAAGTACTTATTAAAGTACTTAAAGAGACAGAATGGAATTTGGACCCAGTTTTCAGTACATGTTTTTGTGCCTACTTGTTAATAAATAGCTGAACATAGGGTAGAATTCTGTCTGAAACTTGCTTTAATTGAAGCATGGCACCTAACAGGAAGTTTTTCTAGGAGAAGGCAGGTCACTCCTGCTGACTTCTAATCTTCAGAGACTACCGACAGTCATTGAAAAGAATCTGACAAATTGTGCATGTCCGTATTGGCCTAGTTTAGCTCACAAGAGTCATAGCCAAATGTGCTCAATATGGCCATATTTTCCCCCAGTCATTTTTCTTAAACTTTTAGTCCCTACTTCCATTTTTCTGTTTATAACTACCAGCAGATGATAAAGTAATTGAACAAGTAGCAACATGAATATTGGCAAATAATTTCAGCAAAAGCCAAGCCACTTCACGGCACTCTGCTTGTTTCATGGACACGTGTGCTCACTGTTAGGATTTTCTATCCAACTCACGGAATTTAGCCCCGTTTTCCAGTAATAAAATGGTTCTTAGCATAAAATCTAGAATTAAATACATTGATAGGTCACAGTGCAAAGAGCATCATAGCTTCGAGGGTTTTTATCAGCTGGATTCAGTTGCATAAATTGACTTATCCTGCCCTCCTGCCTAAACAGCCTTCTGTAAAACCTGCCAAATTTCATGAATATCTTGCATGGCATTTGAATACACTTGACCACAGATGATAAATACAAAATGACAAGGTCAGCTTTATGGCACTTCCTCTGCTAGAGAGAGGGGACTCTGGATGCTTCCTTTGCTGGCCATCTGCATGGTACAACCTCCTGGTTTCCCTCCGGAGGTTCTCGTGGTTTGTTTGTGTCTTTGTCGGTTTGTGTTTTAGAACTCCGGTGTCTCTCACGGTGCTCTCTGTGCCCTCAAGGTAGATGTTTGCCTTGGACCCTTATTCCTGTCCACATCCATGGTGACCCTCTGGGGATAACCCCCAATTCTCTAATCCCCAGTCTTACCCCAGTCTCTAAGCTCCAGGAGTAACATTATATCTGCTCTCTAGACCTTTCCTCCTGCTGGCCATTTCGGAACCAAAACTATCAAATACAGAAACTCTCCTTCGCCACATCTGCCTTTCTTCCTGGCTTTCCCTCTTTCACTCACCTCTCAGTCTTCCAGGCTTGGGATTCTTTTTTCGTTGTGACCTTATCTGTGCTCCCGGAACACGCTCATCCCATCTGTGGGCAAGTCCCAGCGCACCAAACGCATCCGAGGAGTCTTCCCTGACTCGCCCTCCCCCGCAGCAAGAGTAATTCCCCCAGATCTACCCGCCCTTCTCCTGTAGCCTGTCTCAGAACAGGTTTGGATGCTCGTATCCTTTCTGCCCTGCTTATCTTAAACTCCCAAAATTGAAGCACTTCATCTTATTTATCTTCCCACCCTCTGAGGTACTAATTCCAGGGCCCTGCATATCGCCCTGAGCTAGAGACAGTGGATGTGGAGGCGGGCCATCTCTTTGGTAGAAGTTGCCTAGAGACCATGCATCCTAATCTCTGTCTTGTTGAGCCTCACAAACCCCCATAGGTACCTCGGTAAATTTCATGATGAGCATTTGGGATCCATGTGGAAAAGAGATAACAAAATAGAGATGCATGGAAAAGTGCCAGTGGAGATTTCCTATTGTGGGTCAACCAAAGGAGGTACTGGGTTGGCCAAAAAGTTCACTCAGGCTTTCCATAAGATGGTACTGAAAACCCGAACGAACTTTTGGGCGAACCCATTATTTATAAGCAGGTCGACTTTATTAATATCTCCTGTGGCACTAGCCCAGGAGACAGTTGAACAAAGCAGGTGAGGAGTTTGCCACAAGTCAGAAAACCACAGTGACTCATTGAAGAAGCCTTCGGCTGACTGCACAGGCCGCTTCAGCCGGGCTGCGAGGGTGCAGGCACACTGGGAATGCTGGCCTGTGCGGCCACAGCTGCTACCACAGCAGCAGGACACGGAGCCTCCTGCTTCTGGGCCTCCTGGCCCAGTGTTCAGTCCCTGTGTATAAGTTTGCTGAATGAAAGGATTCCAGGAAATGGTATATGCTTTCAAATTACTCTTCTCTTTTCCATATATCCCTTCATTAACACACAAGAATTGACCCGGAAGCAGCAGTGTGCTGATTTAATACTGAGGTAGGCTGAATAATGGCCACCAAAGCTATGCAGGGCCTAATGCCTGAAACCTGTGAATGTTATCTTACTTAGGGGAGAAAAGGTTTTGGCAGATGTGATTAAGTTAAGGATCTTGGGTGGGGAGATTATCTTGAACTATCTGGGTGGGTCCTAAGTGCAGTCGCAAATAGTCTTACAAAGGAGAGTCAGAGAGAAACTTAGCTGGCAGAAGAGAAGAAGGTCTGGTGATTGAAACTGCAAAACAGAGGCAGAGAGAGAAGATGTAAATCACTGGCTTTGAAGATAGAGGAAGGGGCCATAAACCAAGGAATACAAAGAATGTGGCCCTAGACTCTGGTAAAGCCAAGGAAATAGAATCCACACCCCCACCCCCAGTTTCTGGACTCCCTGTCAATGCCTTGACTGTAGCCCCATAAGATTCATTTTAGACTTCTGAGCTCCAGCACTGAAAAAGAATAAATTGGTATTTATTAAATCATTGAATTTGTAGTAGTTTGTTACAGCAGCCATAGGAAACTATCACAGATATGAATGTTATGGTTCCTCCCACCTTTAGCAGATCAGATCACAACACAGAGCGTTTTGCATTAAATTACCAAGAAATAATTTGGCTCAGAAATCATTTGTATTTCAAGTTGTCAGAAGGTGAAAATTCAAACATTAAAATGAGGAGGCTGTGAGCTGCGCCCAGGGTGGCTTTGGATTTTGCAGGCAAAAACTGTTCTCTGAGAAGTGATGCTCTTCTATGGCTTTTCTTCCTCCAGGAGAGAAAGCAATGCTGAAAAATATTTCACACCAAAGGGAAATCAGTGTACGACTTTGCCTTTGCAGCATAGTTGGAAATTGGCAGAAGGCTATGAGTCACTAAGGATGATGGTTCAGATTCAACAAGTCCATCCCTTTTGAACTTGCCCTGGCTCAGATGCATATCACCTGTGGACTAAACTGTTACAATCGCTTCTTAATCCATGTCTTTACTTCTGCTCCTATGCCTCTATACCAGAGATTCTCAACTGTGGGGCAGGAGGAGGAGATGCTACAGGAGGTCCAAAGGATGCAAGGGGAGGAGTATATTTCCAACTACATAATCCACCTCCTACCCTCACACCGCTACCTAAAAAGGGAACAGCGAGAATAGTTGCTGATGGAGTGTTCTGGACATGTGAACGGTATGGAGGCAAAAGAATGAGAAGCATTGTTCCAAACTAAATAACAAATATACTAAAACATTCAACTGGCTGTGTCACACCTGTTCTTAAAACTCTTCCAGGTTATATACCCAAGAGAAATGAAAACATAAAAATGTGCCCACGGGTGTTCATAACAGAATTATTTACGATAGCCAAAAAGTGGAAACAACACAAATGTTCAACAGAAGACAAATGGATAAACAAAATGTGGTATATCCATACAATGCAGTATTATTTGGCCATAAAAAGGAAGTTCTGATACAACATGGATGACCCTTGAAAACATTATGCTAAATGAAAGAAGCCAGCCACAAAAGACCACATGTTATGTGATTCCATTTATGTGAAATGTCTATAATAGGCAAATCCATGGAGACAGAAAGTAGATTAGTGGTTGCCTGGGACTAGAGGTTTAGTGGGAAGGGAATGGAGAGTGACTACTACGAGGTACGGGGTTTCTTTGGCGGATGATGATAATGTCCTCAAATTAGGTTGCATTGCTAGTTGCACAATTCTGTGAAAATCCTAAAAATCATTGAATTGTATACTCTAAACAAGTGACTTGCATGGCGTGTGAATTATATCACCATAAAAGTGAGCTTTTAAAATAAACAAACCCTTCCAGGCCTTTCTATCATCAGAGCAGTGGTTCTCAAAGTTTGGTGTACATCAGAAGTATCTGTAGAGCTGGTTAACACAAGGACTACTGTGATCTACTCTCAGAGTTACCACTTCATTAGGTCTAGGTGGGGTCCAAGAGCTTGCATGTCTAACAGGTTCCTAGGTGATGCTGATAGAGCTGGTTGGCGGCTGTGCTTTGAGAATCACTGATTGATAGACTCCAACTGAAGTTCTTCAGCTCAGCCATGAAGGTTCTTCACAGTCTGGCTTCCCCTGTGTTGTAGCCTATTTCTCTGCAGGCTTTATCTCATCTTAACCTTAACTCAAATAGATCTATTTCATACTTTTTGGCCATATATTGGGTGTCATTTTACCCCTAGTGTCTAGCCCAGTGCCTGGCACAAAGCAGATATTCAGTTAATGTTTCTGGACCATTGATTGGGCCCAGATCACCCCAGCACCCTAATATCTCACACAAACAGGTAACTACTTCCTCCTAAAAGCTGGTGCTACTCCCTGTCCAAATCCCCTGGGATTGGGGCCATAAAGAAAAAGGAATGGAAAAGCCAAACAGTCTTCATGAGGCATAAACCTAGAAATTCCAAACTTAGCAAAACATATAAGCCATAGTTCCTTGAACAGACAGCCAAAGGGAAGATGCTAGTTAGATTTACCTAACTTCAGTATGCACAGCCTTCAGAAACATCAAGAGGAAATGTAGGGTGAGAGTCTTTTCTGTTAAGTGAACAGAGAAGTACAGCAGGCAGCTTTCTACATAAGCAGAAGGGAGCAGTTCCAGCTGTCACAATGAATGTCTCTTAACTGTCACACTTTTAGGTGTGAAGCCTGGTAACAAAAATGATCTTCAAATCATCACCATATGATTCTGGGGAAAGGGAAATGCATTTAGACTACACATTACATGTTTAATTATATCGAAAAGAATATACCAATGTGACATTAAGCCAGGCCTTCCCTTAGGCCTAAGTTATTTCCTATCAGTAGGTTTGGTGAGACCCATTAACTTGTGTGGTGCACCCAAAAAAAGACCCAGGGGTGGATTATACCCACACTTCATTCCATGATCTCCAGCCACACCGCTGACCCCCAACCCACTGTAAGCAGAGTGCCTGCTATGCCAGCATCCTTCCAGATCAGGCCCCTGGCCTCCCTGACACTTAAATTGCTGCCCCTCCCACCGAGAAATTCTGGAGGTATGGTTGACACTGGCACTGAAAAGCCATCATGGACATAGATTGCTTTTAAATTGCTGGTAGTTGAGATGTGTGTTACAGGACACATGCCTCTGTATTGTTCTCCTAGTTCTATTGCCTATCAGGATGATAGCTACTGAAAGACAGTAGCATTCTATAAGCTGGTTATTCTTTACCAGGAATGAAAAGCACAGAAAGGACTAACAGCTAATTGCCCTCTTAGAGTATTTCTTTCACCAGAGGATTCACAGTACTTGCTCATCTATGTGTCTCTTTCTGGATATCCTACGGGGATTAAAGGAGTAATATTTATAAAGTCCTATGAATTCTTTAAACAAGAGTATTATAGGTTTACTTCACTTAGCATAATGTCCTCCAGGTTGATCCTTGTTGTCACATATGGCAGAATTTCCTTCCTTTGTGAGGGCGGTGAATAGGAATCTATTAGATGTTTATGCCACATCTTAATTCATTCATCCCTCAATGGGCATTTAGGTTGTTTCCATATCTTGGCTATTGTGAGTAGTGCTGCAGTGAACATAGGAGGGCTAGGTGAAATAAGCCAGTCACAGAAGAACTAATACTGCGTGATTGTACTTACATGAGATAACTAAAATAGTCAAACTCACAGAAGCAGAGTAGAATGGTAGTTTCCAGGGGCTCAGGGGAGGGGGAAATGAGGAGGCAACGGGTATAAAGTCTCAGTTATGCAAGATGAATAAGTCCTAGAGATCTGTCGTAAACATAACACCTAGAGCTAACAGTACTGTGTTGTACACTTAAAAGTTTGAGTAGATCTCATGTTAAGTGTACTCACAATAAAAAAAATTAAAAACTGAAATAGCTGAAAATAATGATTTGTTTTAAAAAATGGAAATGATAAATATATCCAAGTCTGTTTTTTAAGAAAATAAAGAAAATTACGTTAATTTTAAAAAGTTGAAAGAATAAAAGTACAATGGAGGCTTATGGTTAGTTAATACTTCCGATAGGCTGTCCTCAACCCCATTCATTTATATGCCCTATTTTCCTTTCTCATTGCTTTCAACTTAGCATGGTAGTAACTATTCCTGACAATTCAGATGCAAGTTTCAGAGGGGCAGAACTACTCATATATGGAAATTTTTCTCTTGATGTTTCCCTGTAAAATTCTTCTAGACTGTCTTCATAAGCTGCTTAATGACAACCTAAGAGTTGTCCTTGCTATACCACGGAACACACAGATGTGGGTGGCATATCTGAGGCCAAGAAACAAAATGAAATATTGTGAAAACAAAGTCACAGTCTCCTATAAAAACATATCTTTTCAGAAAATTCTGTTATTAACAAAGTTAGCTCACGCTTTAATTGCATCATGCTTGCTTCAAGGCTAAAGCAAGAAAACACTTGAGTTAACATTTAACAGTAAAAGAGACAAATATGGTATAATGAAATTATATTCACAAATTTTTATAAGCCTAGACTCATGTTCACAGTGAAGTTGAAAACCACATCAAGGGATTGGCAGCAGCAGAAAAATTCACAGGTAGGCAGGTTTCAGTCCAACGTAAAGAAGAAAGGTCTACCAATTATAGCTATAGAAAAAGCCTTTCAAAATATAGTGAAATGGAAATATTTAATACCAGTACAAGTATGAGAAAATACAAGAATGTTCTCAAGGGAAACATATAAATAAATTATGTTACACCCACGTATTGGACTACTATGTAGCTGTTAAAAAATATAGTAAATCTTTATGTATTGATTTGAAGGCCCATGCTTGTTCTAGTAACTGAGATGCGGGAGCGGGTAGGGTGAGCGAGTTGGGGAAATTATGTATAGAATGATTTTTAAAGGTTGCTGTGCTGTATATGTGTGTGTTTTTGCAATCTAGTTGAAAATGTGGAAGCTACACCCCCAAACTGCAGAGGCAACCTTTACAGGGTAGGACTGAAGGGAAAAGAGGGAGACTTTCACAACTTTGAGTGATTATGAGATCTTTGCATTTGATACAAGGATGCGTAAGTTTCATTTTAAAAGGTAACAAAGCTTTTCAAATTTGTTACAAGATCATTGGAAAACATACAAGAAAGGAAAAAAGCTGCTTCTACTCCCTAGCATGCCCAGGGTCTGAATGGCCAGATGCCCTTGAGAATGCTGTAGAACAGATTCTTGTGATGGATGGGAGGAGGACGAGGAAGAAGATCAAGGGCATGCCTCTAGCAACTACTTTCTCTTTGGCATCATGAATATTTCCTTGTTCACTAGGTCTTTTCCATCAGCATACAACATACCATAATATCTCCCACCTTTAAAAAAAACTTCCTTGGGGCTTCCCTAGTGGCGCAGTGGTTAAGAATCCGCCTGCCAATGCAGGGAACACGGGTTCAAGCCCTGGTCCGGGAAGATCCCACATGCCGCGGAGCAACTAAGCCCGTGCACCACAACTACTGAGCCTGCGCTCTAGAGCCCGCACACGACAATGAGAAGCCCACGCACTGCAACAAAGAGTAGTACCCACTCACCACAGTTAGAGAAAGCCCGGGCACAGCAACGAAGACCCAACACAGCCAAAAATAAAAACAAATAAATAAATTTATTAAAAAAAAAAAAACTTCCTTAATCACACACTTCACTCCCTCTATCAGTCTATTTCCATGTTTCCCTTTTCAAAAGTGTTGCCTGTATGTTCTGTCTTCACTTCCTTTCTCACCATTATCTCTTTTTAAAACATTTTAAAATAATTTCAAACTTACAGAAAAATTGCAATAATCATACAAATATTTCCCATATTTTTTTCACCCAGATTCATCAGTTGTTAAGATTTTCCCCCTGTATTTTATTCTCTCTCCTCTCTCTCTCTCTCTCTCTCTCTCTCTCCTCTCTCTCTCTCTGTATGCATGAATACGTGTGTGTGTTACACACACAGTTCTTGTCAAGATCACCAGTGACTTCCATGTTGTCAAATCTAATGATCACTTTTCAGCTCTCATCCAATCAGCAGCACCAAAAGTAGTTGACAGTGCTCTCCTTCTTGAAACACTTCACCTGGCTTCCAGGATCCACCTCCTCTTGGTTCTCTACCTACTGGCTACTATTTCGCAGTCTCCCCTGCTGAGTCCTTTTCGTTATAAAAACCTCCTTTTGCTGAAGGGCCCAGGGCCCACTTCTCTTTTCAATGTGCATTCACTCCCCACATGTACTCATCCACTCTCAAGACATTAAATATTATCTATATATTGTTAAATCAAATGTAGATCTCCTGTATTGATCTCTCCTCCAAACTCTAGATTTCTATCCCCAAATACCTACTTAAAAGCTCTGATGGAGGTTTAGCTTTTCACGTCCAAATCAAAATTTCAGACTATGTGAGCTATTTTTTCCATACCTATCCATCCCCATTTTCCTATTGTCTCTCCCATCTCAGAAAGTGGCAACTCTGTCCTTTCAGTTGTTCAGGCCCAAAATCTTAGTCATCCTTGACTCCTTTCAATTACATCCCACAGCCAATCCAGAATCCAATTTACCAATTCCAGTGGTGGAATCCCTTACCATTTCCACCACTACCACCCTGGGCTAAACCAGCACCATCTCTTACCTGCACTTTGGCAATATCTTTCCTATCCCAACTTTTAATTTGTCTTTGTACCCGCACAGTCCACTTCCCACATGCTGCCAGAACATGATTTATATCAGGTTACTCCTCTATGCAGAGCTCTCCACTGGCTTCTCATCACACCTCGTGACTCACTGCATTCCAGTCATCCTGTCCCTGATGTTCTTTGAGTATGCCAGGCATGGGTTCTTATCCCAAATCCCTACGTAAGAATTCTTAAAATTCCTTCTACCTACTGCCTGAGCTTCTACCCCATTTTTCAACCTGCAGCATGGAATGTCAAGGGCTAAGGGATGCAGAGTGAAGAAGGACGAAGAGCATAGCCAAGAAGGGAGTGTTTTGACAAAAGAAGTAAAAGCAGATGGCAAAGGGATTCTCCCAGTCGGAGAAGTGTCGCCCTGTGTCTTTTGCCCCTTTAATTCATACTTTAGAATCTACTATCAATACAGCTGACAACTCTGGGAAACTGTTTTCCACATTGGCTGCCGTTACTAGGATTGAGTTGCAGTTCATGGTTTCACCAGCAAAGTAACCAGGGTTAAACTTGAGGACATTTTGCTTCTTCTTGTCAAGGCTGTTTGCAATGCCACTATCTTATGCAATGAGAAGTGATAAATTATAAATAAAGGTATTCTATGGCTCAGAAAAAATGGGCCCTCCTTGAGGTGGGAAATATGCTTCAGTCTCCCTAGTTCCCAGATCCATCTCCTATACAAGTCTTTAACCCAATACTTTCAACACAAACACATTTCACTACTTAGATAGCATGTGAGAGAATGTATGTAGCGGATGTCTCAGACTGAAGGAAATGTGCTTTATAAAGAGGTCTATAGAATCAGACTCTGTAGACTTGTAGTTTTCACTGTGGGTGAAATAAATATCAAGTCAAAATATTAAAGAAAGTCATCTTATCCTTTATAAGATAAAAAGCCCACTGGTCCCTATTTTCTTCTCCACTGCATGATTACCAAAGTTTCTTTTTGGTAGATGGAGAGTCTATATAATCTAATCTCCATGCATAGGTGTTTTATTTAGCCTCACAGTCACTTCTGTCCCCTGCACTTAGCTCAGTGCCCAGCACATGGTAGATGCTGACTAATATTTATTGAGTGAATGCTCTGGAAATAGGCAAGATGATAAATATTGAGGAAGGCTATAGACAGGACTCATTTTTTATTAGATACCTAATATGCACCAGGCATTTGTTGGGTGCTCAGGATACCAAAAAACAAAAGACACAAGACATTCACCATCTTACATAGCTCACAGTCTTGTGGTTAGATAAGAAAACAAGCACCTATGATAGACTGTGAGAAGGGCTATCATGGGGGTTATCCAGTGGAAACACAAAGGGAACACAGAATTAAGAAGACAGGGAAGGGGAATTCCCTAATGGTCCAGTAGCTGGGACTCCACGCTTCCACTGCAGGGGGCAAGGGTTCAATCCCTGGTCAGGGAACTAAGATCCCACAAGCTGCGTGGTGCGGCCAAAAAACAAAACAAAACAAAAAAACAGGGAGGACTTCTGGAGGAAGTGCTACCTAATATGTGCCTGACATATGAGTAAGAGTGAGCCTGCTGAAGTGGGGGGTAAAAGGATCTCCCCAAGAAAAGGGAACAGTTCGTGCAAAAGACCTGGGGCCAGGGAACACAGCTTTCACAGAGAACTGAAAGGCTTTCGGTATGACTAGATCTTTGGGAGCTAAGGTGTTGAGAAGACTTAAGATTGGGTGCCTGGATCATACAGTCTTGCTAATTTCTGAAGCTGATCTCTATGGGTATGTGTTTAAAAACACTTTAGATTTATTTTCCTGTTATATAAATACATAAATGTTTTAAAAATGATAAACTATCAATAGATTTTTGGATAATATATTCACATCCACATCTTTACCATGGATGAGGGTTTAGTTTACTAAAAAGTACATTCCAGATGTTTTCTAATGGCCAGTAGAAGACAGATACCTCTTTTACTGGACTTTGGCAGGGAAGTCAGATAACAGCAAGTGTTACTTCGGTCACATATATGTTATAAACCTCACAATTTCACCTATAATGTCTCAGCATGTAACTATCATACACTGAAGAGAGAGAGAAAGGGAGCAAAGAGATAAAGGCAAAAGAGGAGAGGAAAATTCCACCTTTGTTCTCTCCAAATGCATAATGAAAACATGTATCTAGGGTTAGGATGTTTTATTTTTGTGCCACAATCCAGATATAAAGTATAGTTCAGTATGATTCAATAGCTCAAAATTCAGTTGGTAGATTTGCAGTCACATTTACATATCTGGCATCAATTTTGTCAGAATGTTTCCTATTACACTTTTCTGTTTTCAGACACAGGCCACTAGATATAAATTCTTTCCTAGGGAATTAAATTTACATAACTAGATTATAAAACTTAGATTTTCAAACACCATTTATAATTGCCTGGATTCCTAAATAGCCTCCTTAGTCCAATCCTGGTCCTGGTCCTACTACATCTAGTCTCAGCCCAGCAGTCACCATTATTCTTTCTAAAAGTCAGTCAGACCATATCATGCTGTTGGTCAAAACCTAGAAAATAGCTACTCAATTCATTCTGAGTAAAAGCCAAAGTCCTTCCAAGGGCCTATGAGGCTATACTTGATCAGGCCCTCCTCCAACTTCATTGCTGTTACCTCTTAGACCTCATCTCCAGACACACAAGTCTCTTTGCTCTTCCTTAAACATGCCAGGCACCCTCCTGCTACCACAGGGCCTTTGCACAAGCTCTTCTCTCTGCCTGGGATGTGCTTCTCTCAGAAATCCACAAGGCTCCCTCCCTCACATCCTTCAGGTCTCTGCTCAAATGTTATCTTCTCATGAGGCCATACACTTAAAACTTCATCATAGCCCTCTATCCGCCTCACCCTGCTCTCCTTTTTGCCATAATAGTTTTCATCATCAAACATACTATATAATTTATTTATTATATTTATTGTCAATAGGATGCAGTTTCCATAAATGCAGGAATCTTTGTCTCTTTTTCTCATAATACATCCCAAGCACCTAGAATAGAGCCAGCATATTTACATATGCTCAATAAACACTTACTGAATGAACTACTGAAATAAAATTTTGTACAATTAGCCAAGACTATTAGTGTCAGTATGCTTAATTTTGAGCAGGAAGAAGATCTAATTTTAAAATTTGTATGCAAACTTATTTTCCTTATTTGCAGAACAAAAACGTTCTATTTTGAAGGGCATATTAGCATTACTCATTTCACAATCCTGGCAGAGTGTGTGTGCACTATTATTTAAGTGTATACGTAACAAGAAGACACAGCAAACTTGTTTGCTTTACAAAATCACCACAGTAAGGTAACTTAAGAAGGAAGGACAGATTGAGGTCTGTGGAAGATTTATTTTTTTCTAAAACTGGCATAATAATAACAATGGGAACTATTGACTTAAAACCAACAGGAGCCAGTTGGAGAACTTTCAGAAGACTAGTATTCTAATAGATTAAAAATTTATTTTCTCCTTTGAAATTTAAGAGTCACTATTTAAAGGCGTAATTGCATACACCAAAAATAAGTTTTATAAAAGCTCACTGTCTCTACACCAATGAATAGGAATTGATAATGAACGCTTTAGTACTACTCTTTAAATGTCATCTCTTCAATTATGAACTCACAGGAAAATCTGTCCATTTCTAAGGCTTATACTTCCTGGCAAAAACTACAAAGTTGTGAAAATCTAACAACTGAATAGCACTGGGTCTCTCATTTATTTCTAATTTAATTATTAACCTGAGAGGACCGTGGAAAGTGTAATGATATTGCATAATAGTTGGACTGTCTGGTGACAGGCAATGATGGATTAAGTTTCTTCCCCTTAGCTCTTTAATCTGTTAGTATGAGTCTTTAAAAGTAGGACCCAGGGGCTTCCCTGGTGGCGCAGTGGTTGAGAGTCCACCTGCCGATGCAGGGTATATGGGTTCGTGCCCCGGTCCTGGAGGATCCCACATGTCGCGGAGCGGCTGGGTCCGTGAGCCATGGCCGCTGAGCCTGTGCGTCCGGAGCCTGTGCTCCGCAATGGGAGAGGCCACAGCAGTGAGAGGCCCGCGTACAGCAAAAAAAAAAAAAAAAAAGTAGGACCCAGATCAGATCAATCAAGAACTTACTGACGATACACTCTGGTTATCAGTGGGCAGAACTCACTGAGAATACAAAAGAACCACCAGATATAATATTCACAGTTTTATTCATATCAAACAAATACACTTACTTTTATAGCATTCATTGTGATCCTGTTGCATTGTGGTAATAATTTGATCACAAAGATAATACTTTCAAGGAAGCCAAATCCAGCACTTGCAAGTAAACTTCTACTTATTTGGCCAACCAAATACACCAAGTACACCAGTATACTCTTACAACCTATAAGAGTAAAGTACTTCCACTATTAAGCACTAGGATTTAGAAAAGAATTTATCATTTCACAAGTTTAGAGTTCTGTTAACGATGGAATTCAAGAATGGTTTATTGAACTAAAGTATATCCAAATGAAGTATTTTGTGGGTTGACAATATGGTTACAGGTGGAACTTTACCATCATCTACTATACAACCTTCATACATTCATTCAATTATTCATTACTTTGTTCATTAATTAAACAAATATTTATTAAGTGATCACAATATGCCACACACTCTGCTGCATGCTAAGGAATTAGAGATGAATGAAAGAAACAAAGCCCCTGATTCTTCCAGCTCCATTTTTCTTTCTCAGGATTGCTTTGGCTATTCGGGGTCTTTTGTGTTTCCATACAAATTGTAAAATCTTTTGTTCTAATTCTGTGAGAAATGCCATGGGTAATTTGATAGGGATTGCATTGAATCTATAGATCGTTTTGGGTAGTATAGTCATTTTCATGATACTATACATAGAAAATGCCACCAGAAAAGTACTAGAGCTAATCAATGAATTTGGTAAAGTTGCAGGATACAAAATAAATGCACAGAAATCTCTTGCATTCCTATACACCAATGATGAAAGATCAGAAAGAGAAATTAAGGGAACACTCCCATTTACCATTACAACAAAAAGAATAAAATACCTAGGAATAAACCTACCTAAGGAGGCAAAAGAACTGTACTCAGAAAACTATAAAACACTGATGAAAGAAATCAAAGATGACACAAACAGATGGAGAGATATACCATGAACTTGGATGGGAAGAATCAATATTGTGAAAATGGCTATACTACCCAAAGCAATCTACAGATTCAATGCAATCGGTAGACTTTTTGATGATGGCCATTCTGACCAGTGTGAGGTGATACCACATTGTAGTTTTGATTTGCATTTCCTTAATAATTAGTGATGTTGAGCATCTTTTCATGTGCCTCTTGGCCATCTGTATGTCTTCTTTGGAGAAATGTCTATTTAGGTCTTCTGCCCATTTTTTTTAAAATTTAATTTTATTTATTTTTTTATACAGCAAGTTCTTATCTATTTTATACATATTAGTGTATATATGTCAATCCCAATCTCCCAATTCATGCCACCACCACCCCCACTTCCCACCCCCCCACCCCCC
>NC_041218.1:62922420-62936421 GCF_002837175.3 Physeter macrocephalus
TTTCATTTCTTTTTATGGCTGAGTAATATTCCATTGTATATATGTGCCACATCTTCTTTTCCCTCCATCCATTTTTTGATTGGGTTGTTTTTTTGATATTGAACTCCATGAACTGTTTGTATATTCTGGAGATTAATCCTTTGAATGTTGCTTCATTTGCAAATATTTTCTTCCATTCTAAGGGTTGTCTATATTAAAGCATGTATGTGGAATCTAGAAAAGTGGTACAGATGAAGCTAGTTCCGGGGCAGGAATAGAGAGGTAGAGAATGTAGAGAATGGATGTGTAGACATGGGGGGAAGAGGAGGGTGAGATGAACTGGGAGATTAGGTTTGACATAAATATACTACCATGTGTAAAATAGATAGCTAGTGGGAACCTGCTGTATAGCACAGGGAGCTCAGCTTGGTGCTCTGTGATGACCTAGATGGGTGGAATGGGGGTGGTGGGTGGGAGGGAGGTCCAAGAGGGAGAGGATATATGTATACCTATAGCTGATTCACTTCATTGTACAGCAGAAACTAACACAACATTGTAAAGCAATTATACTCTAATTAAAAAAAAAAAAAGAAACAAAGTCCCTGCTCTCAAAGAGCTTCTTTTACCAGAAGACAGATGATAAACAAAGAAGCAAATATTTTCAGATGGTAATAGTGCTATGAAAACAATAAAATGGGACAATATTATAGAGTGATTGAGAATGGGCTAGGGATGGGATGGTGTGGTCAGACATGGTCTCACTAAGGAGATAACATCTGAGCTAAGATTTACATGAGGACAAGAATCCAGCCATGTCAAATGCCAAGGTAGGAGAAACAACAGTGCAGAAGCCCTGCAGAAGGAATGAACTTTGTTTTTGGAAAACAGAAAGAAAACCAGAGTGCCTTGATAGTATTGAGTGAGATAAAGGAAGATGCAAGATAAAATCAGAGAGGTAAGCAGCATCCAGATCATATTCAGCCTTTTAGAGGTTTTCTTTCCTTTCCTTCTCTTTTTTTTCTCTCTTTCAACTTATAAATATTATCGAAACACTTTAGAGGTTTTTTAAGCAAGGAGGGGATATAATCTGGATTTTTTTTTTTCTAAAAGAATATCTATATAGAATGATTATGTGGACTTAAAAAACTCAAATAGGGCTTCCCTGGTGGTGCAGTGGTTGAGAGTCCGCCTGCCGATTCAGGGGACACAGGTTCGTGCCCCGGTCCGGGAGGATCCCACATGCCGCGGAGCAGCTGGGCCCGTGAGGCATGGCCGCTGAGCCTGCGCGTCCGGAGCCTGTGCTCCGCAACGGGAGAGGCCACAACAGAAGGAGGCCCGCCTACCGCAAAAGAAAAAACAAAAACAAAACTCAAATAGAACGTCTAGAAATAAAATATATAATTGAAGCTAACAATTCGATGAACTGGTTAAACAACAAATTTAGCACAGAGGAAGAAAGATTTAGTTGACTGTAAAATAGACTAGAAAAATATCAGCCAGAATGTAACTCGGAAAGACAAGATTGAAAATATGAAAGGACTGATATGTAGAAGGCAAGAATGAAAAGGTTTAACTAATTGCACTTCCAGAAAGGCAGAAACAGCAGGGGATGGAAGACTGGATCGGATTACTTCAGATTACTTAATGAAAGATAAGGCAGAGAATTTCAGAAATAATTTTAAAAATCCTGGTCCACAAAATCAGGAATTCTAACAACTCTTAAGCAAAATAAATAAAAAGAAATCTGCATCTAAATACATCATAGTGAAACTGCCCAACACCAGATAAAAAGAGAAACCCTTAAAAACCATAGAGAAAAGGACAAATTACCACCAATGGAATAGCTAAACCAACAGGTAACATTGACACCAAAGGATGGGAAAATCTCCTATGCACTGAGAGGAAAACTGTGTACCTAGAATTCTATACTCAGAAAAATATATTTTAAGCAGATATTAAGGAGAAATAAATATATTTAGTTTCAGGCAAACAAAAATGGAGAGAGGTTGTACTAGTAGAATTTCCCTGCCAAAGGAAATTCTGAAAAATCCAAGTCAGGCAGAAGGAGAATGGTTCCAGTATGAGATGCAAGATGGATTAAAGAGGAAGAGACTAGAAAATATGTGGATAAATCTAAATAAACAGCAATCATATAAAAATGTCTTGAAGGATTTAAAATTAAAATATAAAACCACAATAATAATATTAGGGTAGGGGTAAATGGAATTAAAGTGTTCTAAGTTATTGTAGTAACCAGAAAGTTGGTATGGATATTTCATAAGGCAAGTGTGAATATTTTTAGGAGTAAGTATTGAAAAAAGAGGAAGAAAATGTGTAAATTCCTAACTAGTAAAGGGGAAAATGCCACAGTTAAATTAATAAATCTTTAAAATGGAAAGACAAGATTAAAAAAATGAAACATAGAATAAGTGGGACAAATAGTTTGAAATTTGAGGGTAGAAATAAATTTTAAAAGTTCACTAGTGGGACTTCCCTGGTGGTCCAGTGGTAAAGAATCCGCCTTACAATGCAGGGGACATGGGTTCAATCCCTGGTCAGGGAACTAAGATCCCACATGCCACAGGACAACTAAGCCTGTGCGCCACAAGTACTGAGCATGCTTGCCTCAGCTAGAGAGCCCGCGTGCTGCAAACTACAGAGCCCATGTGCTCTGGAACCCGCATGACACAGCTACAGAGCCCATGCTCCCTGGAGTCTGTGCACCACAACCAGAGAGAAGCTTATATGCCACAACTAGAGAGAAACCAGTGTGCCGCAACTAAAGTTCCCGCATGCCTCAATGAAGATCCCGCAAGCCGCAACTAAGACCTGATGCAGCCAAAAATAAATTAAATAAATAAATAAATAATAAATCTTAAAAAAAAAAATAGTTCACTAGTTACATTAAATGTAAATGAATTAATGCTCCTGGCAAAAGAGAAACATTGTCAGACTGGAGTTTTAAAAATCCAAATACTTGTTGTCTAAAGGAAACATGTAAAGTAAGAGGATACAAAAAGGCAGAAGTAAAAGGATGAAAGTAGAATACCAGGAAAATTTAAAAGACAGTAACTACATTAATTTCAGGTTAGTAGAAACTTTAAGGCCAAAAGCATTATTAACCATAGCATCCTAAAGAATTCACCATAACCAATTTCTTTATTTCAATTCACCATAACCAATTTTCTTTATTTCCCTTTCTCCTTTTTCTTCCTAATTCTCTCTCTCTCTGTCTTAGAGGCAGATAATTTTGTTGCCTGTTTTTCTCTATTTCAGTACTCTTTGCTCTTCTCTTGGTTTCCTAGGGCAGAGTGCACACCAGTTGGACCCATGATTCCCATTATGATAATGTGAGAAGCAGTTCTAAAGAATTATTGTTTGAAGACTTTTTCATAGGATGAAAGAGATTGTACTGGGGTTAGGCTGATCACCTGTCAGTTTGGGCCACCAACACCCATAGACTCCACAGTCTGCTTTTTTAG
The DNA here is from genome assembly GCF_002837175.3 of Physeter macrocephalus. Lineage (NCBI taxonomy): Eukaryota > Metazoa > Chordata > Mammalia > Artiodactyla > Physeteridae > Physeter > Physeter macrocephalus. The sequence continues at coordinate 62,925,882 of NC_041218.1, forward strand.
GGATTCTGTGAGTGATCTTGAACAGGTAACTTACCTCATTTCTCCTCACTTGTTATATTTAAAATAAGAAGTCATATCTGCAACTAGATAAGCAAAGACGCTGATAATAAAAAGCCAATAATTATAAAGTTCTTAAGATGTCTGTAAAAGCAATAAAAAGTTTAGATTACAGACCAGTTGGCCACTCACTGACTTGTCACAGAAGTTTGCAGTACAAAAGAGTATGTAGTTCAACCACCCAAACCGGAAAGGACTTGATAAGCCTTTGAATGTGTGACTAGTATAGTGGTTATAACAGCTTCGCCCCACAGCAGCTACGCATGCCAGCCCAGATCCTGCTATAATTCCTAGCCTTATGCCTGGTGATTGATTTCAAAATGTCACCAAGTACAACCCCTGGCTTCGGACAGAACTGTGCTCAGGGAAAAAGAAGTACTTTTTATGCTTCTTTCTTTTAAAAAATTTTAGATTATCAAGAAAAAAGACCTCACAGTACTTATCTCACCTCTCAAAGGGCCAACTTTACATCGCAAGGTGCAAATAAAAGTTTTGAGTGGCATTTAATTTTGAAAGTGTTAAACTGATCTTTTTCCTCTCTCTGACGTCTACCTTGACTTGATTACTACCCAAAACACATGATTATTTCAGGGAGGCCGCCTGGAGGAGTAGCTGTGAGCAACCTTGGTTCATGACTTAACATCTCTGTGCCCTAGTTTCCTAAAGCCTACCTCATAGGCTGGTGAGGCTTGCATAAGATAACACATGGAATTTAGAGAATATAATATGGCCCTAGATCTCTCCCCAGGCTCAAAGCTCTGAGTAGTAAAGATGTCTCTTACCTTGCTGAATAGAGAAGGGAAAACATATATACTAGTAACTTATTTCTAACCAAGCATTGAGAAGTGGGAAAAAGATAAAATACATTTTATAAATTTTTAACAGTGAAAGTCATGGGCTATCAAGATGGTTGCAGCAACTAAGGGTAATTTATCCATGTCCTTTACTCAACTTGGTTTTATATGGACAATATCTGTTACAAGGATGAAAAGAGATACATATATAGTATTTACATCTTTGTAAATTAGACAGATATGAACAGGTGGGCAGGAGGCAGGGAGGAAGGAAAGGGAGAGAAAAACAATCTAAAATGGCCGCATGCTCACATAATTATAAATTATGTAGTACTATAGCAAAATGACTAGTTTTAGCATATAACTGCTCAAATGAAATCTTTCATATAATTTTCTAACTTAAAATATTTTTTTTAAATATTCAGCATCAGCATATGGCATTAGATACTGTCTTATCTTTATTACCAAGTCTTTTGTCCTTTTGACTTTCCTTTCAAAGTTGGGGAAACCATATTAAACCTTGGGGCAGGATACAATACATACTTTGGAAAAAATGATTTAGAAAATAGTTTTTCCTTTTAGGTTCATAGTAGTGTAAGGAGTCTGGTAGATATCAAACAGACTTCTGTGATGGCCACTAGTCACTGAGCAGGGCCTTGTTCATGGTAACTAGACAATAAATATAAGCTGGTAATGATGATTCAAGCCCCACTAAATTAAGAGCCTAACATTTCCATTCCAATTCTGATTGGGGAAATAGGCTATTAAAAAAGGACATTTTAATAATGAGATTAACAGAGGAAAATGCCATACCATATCCTCAGATTCAGATTCAGAAATTCAAAAAAAGGATACCATCCTGTTTCCTAATTGGCTTGAAGGAATGAAAGCTCCTTGGCCCAGGAGGAAAATGAAAGCATGAACCAGTAAGTGAGATATACAAATGGGCTCAGAGCCAGCCCCAGTTAATAAATGCAAAACTTTCCCTGACCTATTCAACGTATAGTTTAGAGAATATTATGGGATCAGTGCTTTTAGCTTGGTTTGTAACCCATGTAATTATTTTTAATTTGGTTTAAAAAGTAATAAAATGTATAAAGTGTATGTATATGTATAGCTTATTCACTTTGTTATACAGCAGAAACTAACACACCATTGTAAAGCAATTATACTCCAATAAAGATTTTTTTAAAAAAAGAAGAATAAATAAAAGGTATAAAAGTATGAAGATGACTTCAATGTCTGAAAATAGGTTTGTGGACTTCGATGACCAGAATCAATTTTAGCCACAGCCCTCCACTGCCACAGGCATTTTGACAGGTGTAATCCCAAAACAACAAACTATTTTAAGGTTTAAACTCTCAGATGGTTCTGATGACTCCTTTCTACATAGAGGAATAATTATGGGAATTTGAAAATTACAATACAGGAAAGTATTAGAAGTTATTTCAAAGATGGTTTCTGGCATAAAGACACACAATCTATGTTATGCTGTCAACTATATACCTTATTGTTTCAATTTAATTTCTAAGGTGTGCTCAGTTTGAATGCAGTGATCATACTATTACCAAGGGTGGTTTTGTTTTCTATTTTTGATGCTGTTGTTAGATCGTGGTCAGGAGGAGGAAAGAAAACTTTAAATTGAAACACCAGAAACTCACCATATTAAAATGTGTGTGTGTGTGTGTGTGTGTGTGTGTGTGTGTGTGTGTATTGCTCCCTTAGTAATATTAATACATCATATGCATGGTTGTGAATTGAGAAGACTAGAAAAACTTCCCAATGTCAATACATCTTAGCCTTTCTGCAGGTATTTGAAACTTAGTGTTTATTGAACCCACCCCTGACTTTTTATAAGTGAGACTCTTTTTTCCCCTTAAGTCATTTATTTCAATGAATAAATCATTTCTGTTTGGCCTTTAGGGAGGGCAATTTCCCATGCTGTAATAGGTCCACTCTAATCAAAAATCTAGTCATATGGATTCTGGAAACACTTTCAATGTGATCAGGTCACAGGTGGGAGCCAAATGGAAAGCTGGCAGGCTCCCTGTGAGATTTCCACCTCAGCATGCTGACATCTGTCAAGCTTCAGCCTTTCTGGTAGAGGGACACCAGAAGGTGGCCCACATACTTGATGCAGTTAAAAGAGCACATGGAATTTACAGAACCACAGTTACTTAAATATAGTTGAAAAAACAAACAAAAAACTACCTAAGAAATGACATTAACCTTAAACATTGAGCCAAGAATCTTACAAAGTTCTGGGTTCTACTCTGAATTGCTAATCAGAGAGCTTTGGTGGGAGAAGCTGTTTTCTTTCTGGCTGTCCCTATGCAAGCTGGACTGACTCACCCATCATCACACCCCTGCTGATTTCCAATGCTACTGGCATCCCATGTAATCCCCTAGGACTCCAACCCTTCCCTTATTCTCCACCTGAGCCTAATCGCTGGCTTCTCTGTCTCCTGATATGAGGTTCATTGTATCAGCTCTGCTTCCCTCCTCCGATGCCATCCCTGCCTCTCTCCAGCCTTTCGACCACAGCTCTCCTGCCAGGTTTCAGGTGTCCCTCATCCTTTGGCCCTGGCTCTGTAAAAGACAAGAATGAGCATTTCTTGTTTGTTTCCTGGTCTCACTAAACCCCAAGCCTGCTCTGCTTCTTTGGCTGGTTGGTACTCAGCCTGTCTACTCAAGGCAGTTTCTAAATTATCCAGTGGTACTTCTGATGTTTCTTGAAATAAGAAGATAGCAAGACTCTGAGGGGTTTTTTTTTTTTTTTTCTTTTTTTTTAAGATAGGATAAAAAGAATGATAAAGCTGAACCCAGTCCTTGTAAGCCAGATCACTGTGCCCGACAGTATCAGGAGAGTGACAGGCATTCTGGAAGTTGCCATGGAGACCACTCTTGTTTTCTGTTTTCTTCTGGAAGCACCAACATACTTCAGAATAACATATAGCTTTTAAATTTCCATCTTTCCTGGAGGCAGGTTAAATTTTTCATGGCAATTGCCAGCTCTTTACCAAACCCCTGGTTCCCCTTCTTTCTGGTCACACAGTTAGACTACCTTTCCATGAGACTAGTTTTCCACTAAAATGTGGGCAGAGGTGCTGTGTGTCACCTCTTGGCTAAGACTCTTAAGAAGCAGGTGTGCCTCTTCCACACTCTCCCCTTTCTGCTTGCTGGGTGTAAGTGGTAAAGGGGCCCATCCAATGGAGGACACATGAATGGAAGTTGAGGTTCTCTGAAATTCTATGTGGAAGAAAATTGCCCACCAGTTAGGAAGACTCCCATTGGCCTGCCATGTGAACAGAAACCTCTGTTGTGTTTGACCCATTATACATTTGGTGGTCTTTTTGGTACAGGTGCCAGGCCTACACTAATTAATGCAACCAATATTTTATGTTTTAGAGCATTACATCACATGACTGTCAAAATTCTGGGCCTTCATTCTGGAAAATATAAGAGGGACTAGTAGAAAAGGAAGGGAAGCAAGAAGAAATTATAATGGGAATAACTACAAACATTTATTGCATGTGTAACCATGTGTCAACCTTGTTTTAGATACATTACACATACTGTCTCATTTAATTTCATTTATTCCTCATAACAACTTTAGAAAATAGTACTATTATTATCCTCACTATCATTATTCCTCAGATGTGGAAACTGAGGCAGAGGTGTAGTACTCAGGAAGCCATGATTCAAATCTGTTGACTCCATAGCCCAGGCTCTGGTTGAGTATCCACTACCATGTACTAGGCAGTTTGTACAATTTTATCTTTACAACACCTTGTAAAATAGGCTTTATTATCCCCATTTTAAAGACGAGTACGTTTTAAGGTTCGACAAAGATAAATAAGGTGTGCAAGCTTACACAACTAGACAGATTCAGGCAGAGGTCCGAGTGGCTCTCAAGCTCATTCTCTTTCCATCAGATCATTAAGATCAAAATCTAGATCGAGGGAAGAGGTCATTGGGACTAAGTTTGCCTCCATTTCTGGGCCCCAGGATTCTCGGAAGTTGATCTGTTAGCTCTGTGACCATGGAACCACTGCAGTCATCACACTTTGTCAACTTTGGAGACACTGGGATTTCTACCAGGTAGTGTTCACTGGATTCCCCCAGCACGTCATTGAGGCTGTTTGTTCACACTGATAACAAACTGGCGAGGTCTGAAATATCAGTCAGCCCATCCTTTGCCACAACCGAAACACAGGGAGCGTTTCCTCAGCCAGTAAGAGATCAGTCATGTTCAGGCCTAAACAGAGAATGGAAGCCAGTGGCATGGAAGCTCATTTTTGTAATGAATGAAGGGTTTATGCATAGCAGGAGTCATAGTCCAGTCCACACATCTGTTTCAGAAACTCCTAAGGTAATGGAGGGCCATCAGGAATCCTATTTTTATAAGGACCTCCTGATCCTCTGAGAATGTCAGGGCTGATCAGGCCACAGGAACTGACTTGAACAAAGATGGAGAGAGGAAAACAGGCACAGCTCCTGAGTAGAAATGACGGGGGAGAAGCCATTTCTGTCTGTCCTCATACTTGGCTTTTTAACCTGGATGACCCATCCTCTCTTTCCATCTCTCTTGGCCCTTCAAGGGCTAGATGACACATCAAGCAATCCCTCAAGACCAAGCCCCAGCCCTTCTCCCTCCTGACTTAATCTGAGGATTACTGGCATATCTAGGGAAAATGGTCAGTGCTGGAGGCTCACGTGGGACAAGATGGTGGCATCGTGTAACCTCCTGACCTACGCTGTGAACCCGAATGGCCAAGGCCACCTTGGGACAAAAGAGCCACGGTCTTGTATTCATCCATACAATCAGTAGACATGTGTGGTTGAGAAAAAGCACTGAGGCCCCTGGAGGAGCTGGATCTCCTCTGCAGCATGGAGCAGCTGGGCCACAGTGGGGACTGCAGAGCAATGGCAAGTCTTGTCTAAATACCTGCCCGATCATGTCACCCTGCTCTTTCAGTTGCCCTTAGGATTAAGACCACTCATTACTGTGGCCTATAGGACCCTACAGGGCTCTTGCCTACCCCTGTAACCCAATTCATTTCACCGTGCCACCCCTCCATATGCTCTGAAGCTCAAAAAGTGATTATTTTATGTCTAACCCCATAAGGACAGAATTCACATCTTTTTACTCATTGTTTTGTGATGCACTTAGCCTATTTCCCTGACATAGATGGTGCTCAGTCAGTATTGGTTGGTTTGTTGGTTGGCCGGTCTGTTGGTTGGCTGAATGAATAACTGACTGAAAAGTCAATATTCTAGCAACGAAGTTAGGTCAGTGCTCGAGCAAATCACTTCTGTGATTGCAGCCCGAGCCCTTATTTTCCCCGTGGTTGGGATGGCATAGAGAGACGGGGTACAAGTCAGGCCCTGATGTTAAAGGTTAACAACAAGGGCGTCCATCATAGTCTCACCAACAGACGTACCAATTAAAGCAAGTTTCACTGATTCAAATGGATTTTAGAAAGGGGTGTGAAATAAATTCAACAAAGGAACATAAGAAATGAAATTTCACTAAATATGTAGCCTTAAAATGACTCAGAGGAACACCACCAATTCGATTTTTCAGTTCCCTCCCTTTTGCAGTGATGGTACAAGCCAGGGTCAGACAAACGAGGTAGGCATCCTAAGGGATGTTGCCAACAGGATGCCAGGCTGTCTAGAGAGGTTTTGTGAGGCAGCCTTGGTCAAGGCTCACTGCCAAGTAGCATCGGGCCACAACCCTCAGTGGAGAAAAGGTTATCTCATTTCTGATAGGACTGGATACGTGGCAGTTTTCATTTTGGTTCTTTCCTTATTATGGTAGATTTCCCACCATAGTTTCACTCAGGAGGGACTTTGAACGTGGCATAACCTGGAGGGCATAAGGAAGAGCAGAGTTGGTAAGGATAAGTTAAGTGCAGCCCAAGAGGCCCCTATGTAAATAAGGAAATAGTTCCCAGATAACAAAGGGAAAAAGCTGGCACAGGATTTAACAAGGTAGTGATAATGAACTCACAGCACATGTGAACTGAGCTTGGTGACCAGCCGGCGGTCAATTATGGGTTCATTGCTAAAGCAAACGCATAAATACAAAACTGTCTTTTAACTGTAGAATTGAAAGATTAAGTACGAAAGATGCTGTTTACAAGGAAGCAGGTTTTTGCTGTATTTTCCTGTGCTTGTTCACTATCAGCAGTATTAACTGGCCTTTGCTTGGATACTCAGCCTGAAAGGTGAGCAACTGTTATGTAAAAGGCCTGCAGTGGAAGCCCTAGACTCTGTGTGATAGATTGGAAGATTTATCACAGATTCAATGAGTTTTGCTCTTGACAAAGCTCACTCTTAACACAGGTAGGTGGTTTAATTTCAGCACAGCATTTTCACATTTATTATCTTCAGCTCCTACTGTCTCCTGCTTACGAAGAAATTCTGCTATCTGAAAAAGAGTTTATTTTGAATGCTTCCCCTTTTTTAGAGCCAATATCAATTAGCCAGGAGGGAATTATTTTTGAAGCTTAACCACAGAAGTTTATTTGGGGGTTAACAAATAGAATGAGAGGGAGCCAGTAACAAAATAAAAAAAAATCATATTAGAAGTAGAAGAGGGAATTGTTTGAAATTACACAGCAGACTGTAGATGCCAAATTTTGTCTACTGAGACAGGGGAGACCCTGGGAGTCCCATCTTGATAGATAGGCTTGTCATGGCTGAGACAGAAATCAAGCAGAATGGGTGGTGGTGAACTCAGGTAGCACAGAGTCAGGGTTCTCACCTGGATGCTCAGGAGAATCATGTGGGGGGCTTTTAAACCCACAGTACTCAAGCTCTACCCCCAGAGATTCAGATTTCCTTCTTCTGGGGTAGGGCAGCAGCATTATTCAAAAGCTCCCTGGGTGAGTCCATTGTGAGCTAAAACTGGGAACTTGGGAAGCCCTGGGCAAAGAACAGAGGCTACAGGTGAGGAAGGTAAGGGAGACAGAACACATGCGGTGGGGCACAGACTCTCCGTTCAGCTCAGAAACCGGAGGAACGGCAAACCACTGTAACCGTTCAATTTTTCTCCAAGCTTCTTATGTAATGATTAGCGTTTGTGAAGCTGTCGGACTTACACCATGTTTCCACTTTTGGATGATGCCTCTAGAAACTGCTAAGCTTACATTAAGTCCATTTCATAATAGTCGTATTTTGTATTATCCACAACCTCTTCTCCCCATCGCCCTGGTGAATTGAGAGGCGACCCTGGCACACTCCTGTTCACTTAGTTTGTTTCCTTGTAATCCATAGCCAGGGGGGGCCAGGAGCCCCAGGCAAGCCTTTCTGCCCAGTATCACCCTGTTAGAAGACAGAGAGAAATCGGAGAGAAGGTTAAGGAGATTTAGAAAGAAACAACAGACTACTGCTCTCAGCTACATTCTCACTTCAGTCTGATGAAGACCTACATCCACACCGCCCATATTGATATAAAGTAGTGTTTTCACAAAAATTTCAAGCCACAGAATCCTTTGCAAAAATTTTACATGTAATCCAGTTGTAAAGAGATAAGGCAGAGCTGCTTGGCGTAAGCAGAAGCGTTGGACCCGTGGCCTCGTCTGCTTGGGCTCCTCCAAGCTGCTCTACCGTCAAACCCCTAGAACACCAGGGGTTCGAAGACCACTCATACCTAATTCTATGTAGACTTCACTGTGTTGCTCCATTTCAATAGGGCATATTCATTCACAGGGGTTGCAGTTAAAGATTCAGCAGCTCTTGATGTGGATCAGAGTTGAATTTTTAAGAAAATATGTAAATGAAGCAAAATGGGCATCATTTCCCAGTATATGTTCCTTACAGCTTAAGTTGACCCCATGTTTCTTGAGGAAAGACTTCTGTGATCAAATAAGACTGGAAAATGTTCTACACCACGGTATGAATATATTAAAGCCTCTAAGAAGTCCCACAATAGAAAGATTAGTTTAACTTTGTTTATTCCAGAAGTTCCCAAATTAACATTTTTTAAACATCTTTTATTGGCGTATAATTGCTTTACAATGGTGTGTTAGTTTCTGCTTTACAACAAAGTGAATCAGTTCCAAATTAACATTTTGATGAAACAAACTTTGAGAAATCCTGAGTTAATAAAAGTTACTGTATAAGTCAGTCTTTTTCTTCCAATATGGGAAAAAGCTTTATTTTTTTCTGATTGTAAGGGGAACTCATTGGAAAAAAAAAAAAAGTAGAAAAAGAAATAAAAATGACAAAGAAGAAAAAAAAATAGACCCATCATTGCATCACCCAGTGATAAAAACTACTAACATCTTGGAGGGATCTTTATCCATATAAAGGGATCTGTAAGGTTAAGAAATAGCCCACTGTCAAAATGGAGTTGATGGACAAAAATGGATAAACTAAGTATCTTGGTAATTCTAGGATCCTCAGTCAAATCTCTGACTCATAAAGCCCTTTCCCTTTCCTCTCTGATAATAGGATTCTAATTCACTTCTGTGCATTTTGGATGTAAATATACGTGTTTGACATTTGAATTTGTGATGGGTGGCTCGCTGAAACCTGTTTGCCCTATGAACGTGCCTGATACTTTACCTTCCTTTTTGAACAAATCAAAGGAATATTTGTTAAGCAAATGAGTGAACAATTGAAACAGGGCTCCTCAACCTCAGCATAATTAACATTTTGAGCTGGATAATTCTTCACTATGGGAGGCTGTCCTGTGCATTGAAGGGTGTTGTTTAGCAGCATCCTTGGCGTCTACCCACTAGATGCCAGTAGCACTCCTTCCCCAGTGTGACGTAACGACCCAAAATGATTCCAGACACTGCCAGATGTCCCCCTGGGGTGGAGAGGGGAAGACAAAATCTCCCTCATTGAGAAACACTGGATTAAAAGAATAAAAGGATAAATAATCACCAAATTGGAGGCAACAAAAGGAAGAGAAATAGAAGTGAGAGCAAAGGGAGCCAAAGGAAGTTCCTCTCACCTTCCACGGGGACAGTAAATCAGGCCCTTGCACTGGGGACAGAGTGGACTGCGTGCACAGCACGCAATAGATCCATCAGCTGGTGTCCTGTTAAAAGGCGACCTGAGGCACCTCTGGCCAAAGTAAACACGTGCTTCTTAATGATGGCACAGCCTCTAAGGAACCTGGGAATACTTTGAGCACTTTGCAATCACTTTTTAAAAAGACATTAACTTTCTAATTTCTTTGGGGGACGCGAATGGCCTTATAAACCTAAATGTTCTATTTTACTGAAAGTTCACATGATATGAGAAAATAAGACTCTTCATCAACAATCAAGAAAAAACTAAGTCAGCGTCAGAATGAGCACTTCCTATGCATCGTCATGGGTGGTACCTGACCCTCACCCAGAGCACAGACCTGAGGACTCACCTTTGGCCCTTGGGTTCTTATGCCCCGAGGCCCAGGGAGGCCTGGAGGGCCTCTGACACCAGGCTCTCCCTGAAAGGCACAATGAATGACAAGTTATTGATTAAAAGAAACTTTATGTTGTATGATATTTCATAAAATTTCATATTTCATGTTAAAATATTTCATATGAATTTTCATATTCAGAAATATATTTTAAAATCCCAAACCCTTGAATTTGACTAAGATCATAATTGAGCCCTTTTCTTCCATATCACTTTTTTTTTTTTTTTTTTTTTTTTTTTTTTTTTTTTTGTGGTACTCGGGCCTC
>NC_041218.1:62936442-62947684 GCF_002837175.3 Physeter macrocephalus
CCCAGCCGCTCCGCGGCACGTGGGACCTTCCCGGACCGGGGCACGAACCCGCGTCCCCTGCATCGGCAGGCGGGCTCTCAACCACTGCGCCACCAGGGAAGCCCCCATATCACTTTTCTATACTTGGTCCAGGGAGTGTTATCCCTCTTTGTTTTCATTTCTTATTGCCAGTTATCAAGCCAACCGATAATGGTTCATTTCAGAGCAATAAAGTCAATTAAATTCTTGGCAACCTTAATATATACTTTTCGGAACTCCCTTCTCAGGAATTTGGAAAATAATTCCTGCCATTGTGAAGAGAGGGAGAAAGAAGAGACAAGAATAAAAAACAAGGGTTAAAAGATATAACCCTCTCCTGAACTGGTTGCTCTCATGTTTTTATGCGACTTGGGTTAGGGATTGGCTTTAGGATACGCCTGCCCCTAGTGTGGTTATGACTGCAGGGTGGGTTCTCTAAAGGCTTTTAGATTTGCCAATGCATGACAGTTTCATAATAGGCAACTATCACCAGAAAGTTGGTGGGGCCTGATTGGCGTGGGTCAGGCCCTGTGGTTAGACCTATTTGAGATGGGAATGATGGGAAGAAGCAGAGAAATGAAAATCTCTTTATTAACCACCTTCTGTGTCCCCAACGCTGTGCTCTGCATGTTCGTATATGAGACTTGATATAATTTAGTATTCACAAGAATCCCGTATGACAGTGACTAACTTACCTAACTTCTCTGAACCTCTGTAAATTCATCAGATACATAGAAAATCATATCTACCTTTCATGGAGATGACAGTGGAGGCAGACAAAGAATGCCATGCTTCTGCCGCCATGTCTAGCACAGAGCAGGTGCTTGGTAAGTCTTAACTCCCCACCCCACCTGGTTTTTTACAGAGGGGACTAAAGTTTGCCCAAAGCTTCACAGCTATTGAGAGGCAGGGCTAGGAGGATGTGGAGAAATAGGAACCCTTGTGTGTTGCTGGTACAGCCATTTTGGAAAACAGTTTGGCAGTTTCTTAAAAAGTTCAACATAATTTTACCATTTGATCAAGTAATTTCACTCCTAGGTGTACACCCAAAGAAAATGAAAACATATGTCCACACAAAGACTTACGTATGAATGCTCTTCGCAGAATTATTCATAATAGCACAAAACTGGGAACAACCAAAATATCCATCAACTGCTAAATGGATAGACAAAATGTGGTATATTCAGCAATAAAAAGGAATGAACTATAGCTACATGCTACAACATGGATGAACCTCAAAAATTATTCTTAAAGAAATCAAATATTTGAGACTACATATTGTTGGAGTCCATGTACATGAAATGTCCAGAAAAGGCAAATCGATAGAGACAGAAAGTAAGTCAGTGGTTGCCTGGGGCCAGGAATAGGAACTAAGAAGGGGAATTAACTGTAAATGGGCACGAGGGGTCTTGTTGGGGGGATGAAAATGTCCTAAAACTGATTTGTGATGATGGCTGTACAACGTGGTAAATGTACTAAAAAAAATCATTGAATTCTACACTTAAAATAGGTGAATTCTATGATAAGTAAAATATGCCTCAATAAAGTTATAAAGAAAAAAAAAGGCCAGAACCAGGCTTTGAACCTAGACTTCCAAGCTCTTAGGCCAAGGTTCTGTTTTGTCCATGTCCTGTTAGGAGCTAAGTAGCTTATATCAATAGCTTTCAACAGTGCAAAAATCATAAATGATAAGAAATGATTAAATTGCTTATGTAGAAAAAAATCCCATCTTTTATTTAGCTTTGCTTTCTACTTCCAAACCCTAAAATACTTCTAGAGAAAACAAGGCCTTTAAAAATGGGGAAAACTTTAAACTTTATTACTGAGTTAATTATTTTAATCTCTACTTCATAATTATGTATTCCCTTTTGCTTGCAGGCTACTGTTATGATTCTGGTTTTCTCTATCCATCTCTTCCACTTAATACTTAGCTGCTTTTGAGACCACAGGTACTAATTATCTCTTTAACACCTCTCCCCTTCTGACTGCCAACTTTTAGTGACCCCAAGTTTCTCCCAGCTTAAATGATCACTCCTATCATCAAGAATTCCAAGTAGAGAACATGAACTTGTCCTATATTATATACATTTCTATTTTCTCTTCTTTCTTGAGTACTTCTGAGGTACCTTTAAAAGGAGTATCTATAAATTCACCAGGTATGGGTCTCCAATTATACCTTACTCTTTCACACACTTGCTCCATTTTCTCTCTTATTCAGTTCCCCCAGCCGTCACCCTTCAGGAGTGTCTAAAGGCTAAATGCAATAGAATAGCTGCCTCTGGACACCTTATTGCCCTCTGTATATTTGAACCTTGGCCAGTGAGCTTTAAGGGTGTGATCCATGTTAACTGTGGTACTGCAGTGTCTACTTCAAACAAGCCATCCATCCTTTTCTATGTAATTGTTGACATATAACTATGTCTTACCTATCAAAGTTGTCTTTTGTAATCTCTTGATCTATGTTAATATAACCTGATATATGCTTTATGAATCTGATAGACTTTAAACCAAGACTTATCTTAACACATTCTGCGAGGGTTAGAGTTGGTCAGTAACAGGTTTTAGGGTGGTTCCTTGGTGTTTATGGATCATACTTTTCAGTAGATGGGAATATCAAGCCCTTAATAAGCTGTGTAAGTCCACAGAGATAGTGTCCCTCCACCATGGTGGGTTCTTGAAAATGTATAGTGTCTTTTGTTCCACAGGCCATGCATCCATGCTAGACCACAACAAGGTGAATGAGCACAAGAGGACCATGGTCAGGACTCATTTCATCCCTTGATAACTCTGGTTTTGCTACAGTGCATCACCAATGGTACCTAAGAGGTGCATTTACTATGATATTTTCAGATATGTAGTTTTATTGTCTGTGGATAGAGTGACATTCACAAATAAGATTTTACAATAGGTACTTGCATAGCTGGACTTCGCTTCTCACGCAGGATCCAAGGTTATTGGAGCCTGCAGAGGGAGCCCTTGCATTAGGAGATAATGAACAGACCTGAAAGCAAATTCTGGAGTTGCCATTTTTAACTTTGTCCATCAATTTCATAAGACCAGAAGTCTTATAAATCCTACCCCTCCCCTCTCATCTCCACTCCCTCAAAAAAAGAATAATTATTTAGATTGCCTACAGACTCCTCTTGGCCCACAAAAGGGATTCTGGATGGGAGATACTCCTTTCAATTTCATAGAAAATGGCCAAGTTTAGGACTCTCTGCAGTGCTTGCATATATGAACTTAGCAAATGATTCAGTAAAGGTTTTACCTAGACCATAACCCTGCAGTGTGGTTAGTTTCAACCTCATTAAAATCATACATAATCTTATGATGGCCCTAGTAATCATTCATTGAACATTTTATATTTTGAAAGAAAAGAAGAAAAAGAAAGCAAAGGCACTATCACATGCATTCATTTTCTCTTTGGCAAATATTTGCTTTGGTTAATATTAAACTGATTATAATTAATTTTTAATAAAAGAACTCATAATTAAAATTTATTTTTTATCATGTGGCAGGAGCATTTTAGCCATTATCTTATCTGAACTTCTTAACATCAGCTTACTGCATAAGGAAACTGAGGCCTAAGAGGATACATGATTTGCCAAAAACCATGCAGCTGGAAGCAATTCAAACCCAGGTCTGACTCCAGAGTCTGTCTCCCAGCTTGCTGTTGGCTGGAGCTAGATGCAAGATGACAACTTCTCCCCAGACTTGTTTCCAGCTGCCATTTAATGCAAAGACCATGGCTATGTGGCTGTGAAAGTCCTTTTCCTACATTGAGTCAATCACACTCTCTTAAAAAGAAGAAAGAAAACATCCTGATTGTAAGATTCCCAAGAGGCCCACACAACCTACACAAGTACCCAGCTGTCTAAGGCTTCCCTTTCCCTTTGCCTCTATTGTCATTCCTCAGTTTTGTAGTTTTCCCCGATGTTTCAATTGGTTTCATTCCAGATCTCCTAGCTACACAAATTCTTACTCTTTTTATCCATACTGCAAATATACTTCATTTGGCATAGTAATGCATACCCCGACTACTACTACTATTACTACTACTACTACTACTACTACTACTACTACTTTAGTGTGTTAGAATTCATAAAAATATTTTGTAGACATTATTCCACTCACTTCGCAGAATAACCTTTTGATGTAGGCTTATTATCCCAAGTTACAGATGAGGAGGCTAAGTCTGAGGGAGATTAAATGACTTGCTGAGGTTACAGAACTAATAAGTGGTAAAGGTTTCAAGTGGACCAGTGATCAGGAAATAGTTTGTTATACCTTTTATGTTTTATAAGATTTAAATATAATATTTGAGAAGATAGTACTCTTAGAGACAAGAGAGCCCGTTAGACTTTCTCCCCCTACATATATTAATAAAGCTTTAATCACCATTTCTTCCTTTGTTTGTGCCAGTTAAGTCTCTGTCACTCTATGAGAGGGCTGTGGAAGCAGGTTACAGTTGTTCTAAAAGTGATTTCATGCTTTTCTACTTTGGGACAATAAAAAACAAATTGAATTCACTGTGAAAAGAATTAGCCTCTCAAGGATTTTCCCCCCAAAAATGTTACTCTGAAGAGTCCACTAAATGATGAAACCAAGGAATGACTGAGTTTTAAAATAAGGTAGAAGAAGTCAAAGTGATGATTAGCGGTTGCTTAATGTTTCTTTCTGGCTTTTAAATAAAATTAAGGTATAACTACTAAGGCTCCAACTACCACAAATATAAGCACCACTCTGGAATGAATTATGTAACGAGTATATGTAACGGTTTGGTGACTCCTGAATACCTCACTTTTGGTTGCCAGGATGTCAATGGAAATTTTAGAGGCCTTCTTCTAAGCTTATGGACAGACAACCCAGATACTGATAATGTGTATTAATTATAGACTGGCCATTGTCATACAACGCGGTTGCTTTTCACTGACACCCTTTAAGATGAAAAGGGAGACAGTAACAATTACCAGCACACTTCTCAGGGGGATGGGGAAACAAGAAGGTGTTAGAAAACAAAAACTCAAGTCGCTATAACATTTCCTTTAGTGTACTTTCCCAGCTTTAAATTTCAAAATATTTAAAATAATTTCAATTCTTCAAATCAATTTCTCTCCTAGAACTTTAATATTTACCCCAAAGCAACAGTATCTTAAATGATAACTTTAAAACTTGCTTTAGGATTTGGTAGGATTTGTTGTTGACTGTTTCTTCCTTTTCTCAAAATCAACTCATCAAAGATGAGCAAATGATTCCCCTATACCGAGAATCTCACTGGAAAGGGACACTCTTTCTTATTTAGTTGAGTTAGAAACCTCAAAAATAGAAACGTTGACAGCGCCCTTAATGTCAGGGAGAAGAGAAGGCTCTCTTGTACAGATATTCAATATAATTTTCCACTGGGGGAAAGTTCCTCCAGTCTGCATGATTAAAAATAAAATTGCATTGGTGGTGATGTGGGTGTTGAATGATAAGAGGATTTAGTGTGCATCCTTAAGGCTGAAGGGAAGGTATGTATGCACTCTGGGGAAGAGAAATGCAGAGCTAGGAAAACAGCAAGGAGAAATGAAAGCAATACTGAAAATTATAAGGTAGACTACATTCCAACTCTGATTTCAGAGATCATGCATGGAACTGAATTGGGGAGTAACCTTGAAAAGTCACCTAGTCAAGTGACCTTTTCTGGCATCTAAAGGTCAAATTGCCTGGTATTTAAACTTGATATGGCTCTGGCTTTAATTAGTCCTGTTTTCAAGCTGATTGTCCTGCCTGTAGCAATTTTGCAGTCATATTATAAAAGGTGGGTTTTTCAACTTCAGTTTGGAATCACGGACCCTCAACTTTACTAGCATTAAGTCTGTATCCTAGGCCAGCCCTCCTGTCAGACACAGTTCAAAATGGAGCTCCTTGTCCAGTCCATGTCTGCCAATGGAATCCACAAATTCCTAATGCATCTCTGTGTGAATCGTTCCTCTGTTCCACCACTGCCTGTTGGTGGTGTGCACATATGTGAGCCATTGCAGAGAACAGAGGGACGATTCAGATGCTGGGAACATTTTTAGAATAATGATACTCAGTGGAATTTCACATAGACTTCCATTTTAATTTATGAGTATGGGTCACCTCTGTCAAATAAAGCATGTATTTATAATATTCAAACATTTAAAGCTTTTGGAAAATGTTTTAACTCTTTGGGTTTTAGGTTTATGCTTCTGCTTAATGTTTACATAATTAAAGTTTTGACAATGGAAAAACTAGAATGGAAAGAGAAACAATCTAAGTGTACACTAAACAGTGCCGAGGTAGTTGGAAAATGGACAGTATTGAAGACTGAGCATCTGTAGATCAGGACAAGTCATTCTACCTGCTCTGATTTATTCATGCACTTAGTTTTTCATTCATTCATCCATATTTATAGACTCCCTCTCACACTCAACACAATATAGTATCAACACTGTTTATATCATAAAGGGGCAAGTTGCTCAACCTCTCTGGCTCTTGATTTCCTTATCTGTAAAATAAGAGAGTAGTTAAAAATGCCATGAGCTTCTGGAAATATTTAGGTAACATATAATATTTAGGTAGTACACAATCATGATAACAACAATAATAACCCAACAAGCCTTTTCTGCCCAGACTTTATTCCAACCACTTTATGGTTAAAAGATCCCTCGAGGGCTCCAAAGCCAGGTTAAAGTTCCTCTTTGCAAGAATTGGCCTAAGCTCAACTGCCGCAAAGCTTTGGGGAAGGCCTTGGCTTTCTCTGTGATGGACTAGCACACTGATGGGGGCTGAAAGAGCTGAGAGGGGTGCCTGGCAAGATGCTCCTGCCCTTCTGGAGCTCAGGAGAGCCACTCCTTTAGTCCTCTTCCAGGAGGCCAAGAATAAACTCTCACGCTCAGAGATGTCAGTGAATCAGCCCTGGGGTGATTCACTAGCCTATGGGGTGAAACTACAGAAGCAAAGAATTATCTGGGCTTCTCAAAGGGAGATGAGATTTATATAATGATGGTCCCCAAATCACAAAGGGTCCTTCTAGTCTTTCTGGGCCCAGTAGAGAAATGGCAGCAGTGTTAGGTAGAATCTTTGAGCTTACCCTCCCCATCATCGTGCAGACAATTTGGGTCTAGGGTTCAGGGAACTGGATGAGCACTTCCAACTTAGCAAAAAACCCCTGAATTGTCAGTTCCTCTTTCTGGCATGTTTCCAAAGTAGATTTTAGGGACTTCCCTGGTGGTCCAGTGGTTAAGACTCCACGCTTCCCCTGCAGGAGGCATGGGTTGCATCCCTGGTCAGGGAACTAAGATCCCGCATGCCCGGCGGTGCGGCCAAAAAACTAAAAAAAAAAAAAAAAAAAAAAGATTTTAAAACTGTATCTACTATCTCCTTGGAAATTGTAGTTTTTACAAGAATTTTAGAAATCTCTCAGAAGTGTATAGAGAAGTACGGTAACCACTGATGTCATAATGGAATTCTTCCACTTGGAAAAAAGCCATGGAGTGCCACAAGGGTGCAAGATGTCAGGGACTGCTTTTTATATGTTTTGAAACATAGAAGCTTTGATTCTAATGTCTGTGTCAAATGCTAAACACATGTGACCTTAACTAAATATCGCAAACCCCACCATAAATTAATCGTCAACCTTAACGGTTTCCTCATTTCAAAACACATTCGTTTTGTAAGTTAATGCCCTAAGGCCAATATTTTAAGGTGACAACACAGAATTTAAATAAGAAACATGTCTGATATATATGTCTATACAATTACACACACATGCGTGCACATGCACACAAACCCACACATTTCCATGCACTTACAATTTCTCTGCCATTTTAAGAAAAAATGGAAGGAGGGGTATTTTGCACACATTTGAGTCCTGTGCTTCTGCTACCATTGGCAACCTTAGGTTTTTTGAGAGTCTCACCTCCACTTTACCAAACCAAAAGGACAAAGTTAAATGGAATTAGACTTTTCCAAATATTTCCCTGTCTTTACCAGCTTCTGTTGGGCTGTGTGTGCTTGTGTGTGTGTCCAAAAGTTTTCTTCGGGAAAAAAAAATGAAAAAGGGCCCATAAAGTCTCTAAGCCTTCTATAAAAGAAGAGAGGTGATTTTGAAAGTTATTAAAAGCTGGTGTTTGCTTTTGGAATTTCCTTTATTTTCAAGTTCATGATCCACAGGTTCTTTGATTCTAAGGCTAGCTTGCACTCTTGACATCTCCTTCCAGAGCTAGAGAGGGCCAGGGTAATGCATTTTCCCAGCATCCACAGGAAGGGGGCGACAGAGAGAAGGAGAAGGGAGCGGGATGGAGGCAGGTCCTCGCTCGTGTTTCCATCTCCCCTCAGTAGACGTGAGCTGGAGGCTACAGCTTCCACTCCGCCTCCTGTGTGAGTTAGCAGAGGGAATACGAGTTTCGCTTAAGACATCTTCTGGCAACATGCTGTTAACAACAACAGAAAAGAGGCAGGATAACATTTTGAAAGAACATTTTTTTTTTCCCTGTGATTTTTCCCCTTAAAATGTGTATGAAAAAAATACAAGGGACTTTTAGAGGGAAATGATAAATGAACTCATTTTGTAAATGTTTAGTCTGCATGTTAAATAACCTGACATGGTGGAACATGCACAAGAGTCAAATTTTTTTTTTTTTTTTTTTTTTTTTTTTTTTGTGGTATGTGGGCCTTCCTCTGTTGTGGCCTCTCCCGTTGCGGGGCACAGGCTCCGGACGCGCAGGCTCAGCGGCCATGGCTCACGGGCCCAGCCGCTCCGCGGCATGCGGGATCCTCCCAGACCGGGGCGCGAACCCGGTTCCCCTGCATCGGCAGGCGGACGCGCAACCACTGCGCCACCAGGGAGGCCCAAGAGTCAAATTTTTAAGTGCTCACCATCTGTGCTTAAGTGCCCGTCTTTATTATTACCGCTAAATGTAAAGCAGTAATGCAATGGTATAATTTAATATAATACAATGTATACTTATATAAAATATTTTAAATAATCTACTCTGTGGAAATGTAAATGGTTACATGCTTCCATTGGAATACAAATGCATTCCAGTATATTTAACACATGCCTCCTTTTGAATAGGAATAAGCTTCTAGTTCCATAACTAAAGGAATGTTTAGTGTAAAAACAAAAGTTTTTACCAATGTTTTGCTCAGCAGAAAGTAATGCGGCTTACATATTGAAGTTCCTCTTTCTGTTTTTAAATTTTAACATTTTGACAGACACTTTGCCTTAAAGATAAAAGAATATTTCAATACCCAAATTCAAATGAGGATCAGATGATTCAGTCCTGAGTCAGACAAGCCAGAACCTTGACAAAAGCACCTAGGGTGTCTGTCCTCAGCACAGCCTACTCAGCACTTTTAGACACGTCTCCCTGACCTTCCTGATTACCCTAACACACAGAGATGGGCAGGAATCAAGATCTCCTTTAGAGACGAATTGAGTGCCATGGGTCTTCAGTCTTTCATTCTACCTGGGAGAGGCCAAAAGGGTACTTGCCCCACTGTACAGAAGCAGTATCAAGGTGTCAACACTCCCAAGTGCTGGGGCAGAGGCCAGAAACTCAAGACAAAAAGTTGACGTTAGGCACTTCCAACCTCTTTCTCTAATGACCTGGAAGCATTTGAAAAACTAAGTGAGTAGGTATATTTCTAAGGAGAATTTCACTCTGTAGGGTAACACTGATTATTCATTTTCCATTCATTCAACATGTTATAGAGTCCCTACTGGGTAGCACATCTAGTTCTGGTACCAAGAATTTAGTACGACAAAGAGCCGGCCTGCAGGAAAATTTAGACTCTTGTGAAGTATGCAGAGCAGTAAATAAGCAAGATGATTTCGGAAATGCTGCGTGCTATGGAGGAAACACACTGGGGGACGTGACAGTGGTGGCGGGGGGTGGGGGGTGGGGGAGAGGATTGCCCTTTGTATGGCAGACAGGGAGGCAAGATCTGAGACCTGAGAAGGAGCTGTGCTGACAAAGCCGAGGTCTGGAAGCAGGAAGGAGCTGAAGGAGGGCAGGCCAGTGCGGCTAGAGGTGGGTAGCAAGGGAGCAAGGGGCGGGAGTGGCAGCCACGTTGTGAAGGGCCCCGGAGGCTGTGGAAAGTGCTTGGAGTTTGTTCTCTGTACAAAGAGAAGCCATTAGAGAGTTTTTTTGAGAAGGAGAAGGATGTGATCTGATTTATGGTTTTAAAAGATCAATTTGCCTGCTAGGTAATAGAAGGGCCGAGGTGGAAGGGGGAAGACCAGTGAAGAGGTTTGAATAGCCCAGGTGAGAGATAATGGTGGGCTGCCTGATGGAAGCAGCAGGAGAAAAGCAGCCAGAAGCAAAGATATATTTTGAAGGTAGAACTGATGGGATTTACCATAGGACTAACACGGGGAGGGAAGAGAGGGAAAGGAAGGACCAAGAATGACTCAGGTATCATGGCATGAGCAAAGGGTGCTCGGTAGCACCATTTCCAGGCTTAAGGAGTGAAAATCAAAGGCTTTATTTTGGATGTTAGGTTAGAGTTGTCTGTGAGAAATCTAAGAGGAGGTGTGTGGTAAGAAACTAGACGTGTGAAAGCAGGGCTTAGAGGAGGGAAGATAGAAACGAAACAAAACAAAGCAGTAACTGCTCCCTGGTTAAGTTGAAAGGAAAAAAATTGGTAACAAAATTCACCTTCAGTTTTCATTTCTAAGTTCCAAGCCTATAACAAATTATCAGCAGCTGTTACTGTTTATCCTCTGTGGCACCCAGAGTGGGGGAAAAGCCATTGAAACATTCATAGTTTTTGAACATTTTTTTTCCCAGGGAAATTTGTCCTCTCTCCTACAAAAATTTCAGTTAACTTGTTTCTTCTAATGCTAATGGGGGTGGGGAAAGGGCAGTGTTCTTGCTCAGATTTTTATTTTGGACGCCTCACAGTATTTCTATGGATGGAATTTTGCCACTTGGTGTTTCTGCCCTGGATTCAAGAAAATGTCTTGCAGAGTGATTCACTTTGAAGTGTCTCTCACATTCAACAGAAATTAGGGTAGAAATCTTAATCAGGTGTTTCGAAATGGGCTTTAAAAAAAATCTGGGAGGTCCCTGAAGTGACACACAAAACTGAATTTAACGTGCCAAAACTTTTATCAGAATGAAACTGAGTTATTTGTAATGAGGTGGATAGACCTGGAGTCTGTCATACAGAGTGAAGTAAGTCAGAAGGAGAAAAACAAATACTGTATGCTAAC
>NC_041218.1:62947961-62959483 GCF_002837175.3 Physeter macrocephalus
ATGTATATGTATAACTGATTCACTTTGTTGTAAAGCAGAAACTAACACACCATTGTAAAACAGTTATACTCCAATAAAGATGTTAAAAAAAAAAAACTTTTATCAGACATTTAACCCTCCAAGAGCTTAAAAATCAATGCATTAGGGAAGAATGGCAGAAGGAGTATCATTAGAGGCCAAGGGATTAGAAAATTGATTGAAGAGCCAAGTAACTTTAAATACTGTCACCAACGATGCCTAATAATGATCAGTAGAAAACAGGTGGTGCTTTTAAACCCCGGCTGCACATTTAATTAGATTTTATTTCTATTGTAAAGAATAGTATAAGTAGAGAGAAGTTACTTTAAATCACGGACCTAGGAATACACAGATTCAGGAAGTTATCAAACAATATGAAAAATGTCACCCAAATGTTCTTGGTTGAGGTCATATCTGTAGTTTTAGCATTAGGAAATTTGGAATTTTTTCCTTGAGTCATACGTAACTTGGTTTTCCATAGAATTTTTACATATCTTGGGTTCCTATGTGCCTCAGAGTCTGGGAAGTAGGATGACCATCTTGTTCTGGTTTGCCCAGTACATTCTCTGTTTTAGCTTGAAAATGCCACATCCCAGAAACCTCTTCTGTCTCAAATAAGCCAGAAGATCATCACTCTAGGAAGGAGGACTCTTAAAGTGATTAAAAACAGCAGAGGTCAGGATCTTACCTCACCCTTCAAAAAGAACCACTCCAACTTATGTCAGTATATAATAGTTTTTGCATTATATTTCAAAGATGTTTCTAAGTTTTCTTTTTTGAAGTTTGAAAATCACTGACGTTAGTACTTGAACCCTTTCATCTAGAAGAGACAATCTGATAGAGTAAAGCCAGCTTCAAAGCTACATAACAACATGCTACTAATTTAATAAGTGCTGATTATGGAACCCTAAAGCCTGTTCTCGTAAACAGGGATGTGCTTGTTGACATTTGGAATGTAAAATTTGGTTGATGCTGGGTTTTATGTGAGGAGGGAAATGGTACTTTGTTGCCATGGGAAAAAAGTGTTGATTACTAAAAGCTGTCTTCTCCTATAATTATTTGCATTTTCATTTGAAATAACTCTGAAAGATGGACAACAAAGCAGGGAAATCTGATTCAGTAAAGTTTCCAAACATGAACTTTTTGGACAATGTTTTATAGAAGAGATATATTGGCCATTAATATGTAAATGAAGGAGGCTAGAGGCCATATAATCTCGTATCAAAGTTATTACAAAAAGCATTTTCAATCAACTGTTTAGTCAGCAAACATTTTACCAGAGGAGCTATCGTCCCCCACATTTATGAAAAATAAATGATCTGCTAGCTTGATTTTTTAAAAAGGAAATAGTGTATTCTTACATTTCAGTTCATCAACGTAGAGACTTCAAGTAGAACAATCACAATCATCAACTTATGATGCATTAAATCTACTTTCACTTCTCTCACATACAGGAAAAAAAAAAAAAACGAAAGAACATGAATAAAGGATACCTTTGGTGCTCGAATAGCAATTCCAGGTTCTCCTTTAAATCCAGAAAACCCAGGTCCTCCTCTGTCTCCCTGTACATTTCAAATAATGTTCACAGTTTCAGGCTTTAGATTTTATGAGAAACCGTAATGGCACAGAGCAAAAAAGCCATTGGCCAATTATAAAGGGCTTAATCTATTAAAATCAGATCCTGAGAGAGTACATCTTCTAATGTATTTGAGGGGAGTTTCAAATCTTAAGCAAATAAAAACTGTCAGTAAAGACTACTAAGCTGTTCAGAGAAAGGCCACTGAAATAATAGGTGGCTCTCTAGACTCAAATATTTAGACTGTGAAAATGTCCAGGAATGCTCTTACATCTGAGTGGATTTCTTTTCTGCCAGACTTTCTGATTAGCAGATTCTTCTGAACAAATGCAATAAATTCTTACATGCTTCAGGGTCTAGGATTTAAGGGAGGTAGTTCAAGGTAAAGTGACAAGTTCAAGACCAGGAGCAAGAAATCTGGTTTCTAATCTTAAATTTGCTGCTGGCCTTTCATCTGCTTAATTGTGAAATATCAGGGTTGAGCTATATAATATCTTTGGGTTCTTCCAAAACTGAAATTCTAGTTCACTGGTTTCATGAGTCTTTTACCCACTCCAACTGCCAAAGACCCAAGAAAAAGAAAAAAACTATTCCCAAGAATGCATACCTTTGGCCCAGGTGGTCCAAGAATTGATGTTCCAGGCATCCCAAAAGGGCTCGTAATCCCTGGATCACCCTAAAAAAAGGGCAAAATACTCATTACATGTCAAACAAGGAAACCATATACAGGAATTATATTAAAAAATATAAAAATGTATTTCTAGCATTTTAAAGTATTGTGACCTGTTTCACAGACCAATGTGAAAATATTTGAGCATCTTTGTTAAACCACTATTAAAGTTATTGATGGTTAAAATTTCACTCCCTTTAATAAATGCATTCAGTTAATTCCTGAGTAATAGGAAATTTCTCTCTCTTGTGCATCCTTTTATTAGCTCATAAAAATCATGCAATTCCTGGTGATTCACTTTTGTGTTTGTATGCCAGGAAGCTCAGAGGGAAATAATTGTTCCATTATAACAAATACCTTCAGAGTAAGTTTTTGAGTACACTTGGTAGGCAAATAATGTTCCTTCCAGTTTATAACTTTTTGCTTTGTTATTTTATTTTATGGTCCACAGTATATCAGTCTTCCATTGTGTGGTATCTCACGTCCCTTATTAAAAGGAGAGAGTTTATGGTTTAAAAAAATGAAATTTTGAACAGGAAAATTAAAACATTTCTCTTTTTTTTTTTTTTTTGTCTCAGTATGAGTCTCAATAAAGACTCAGTCTGGAACAACAAGCAATGTCTCTGTCCTACCTGGTTCTAGATCACTGATTTTCAAATTTTAGGGAACAGAGAAATCATTAGAGAAATCTGGTAAAATATAGGGTCCAGGGTTTCAGCCCTGGAGATTTTATTTCAATAGGTCTAGGGGCTGGGCCCAGGAATATGAATATTTATGAGGCACCTCTGGTGATTCTGATATAAGTACCACTACTGCACTTTAAAACAGTGTGCAAAGCAATTGTCTTTATTTTTTTAACTTATTTCATTGAAGTATGTTTGATTTATAATGTTGTGTTAATTTCTACAGTACAGCACCTATATAACCATCATTTTAAAATGGTTTTCACATTTTTGAATGATTGTTAAATAGGTGCCCACATAATATCCTCCATTTTGCTTCTTGGCCCAAAAAGCCTAAAATATTTGCTCACTGTACCTTTACCAAAAAATTGGCCTCCTCCTGCCTTACAGAATTGACTAATTGGTTCTCCTGCTTCCTCCAGGAGCGACTCTATCAATCAGACTCACTGGTGATGACTCCTGCCCGGAGCCACCTCCATCTTCACAGCTGAGGCCTCCCACTGTGCTGATTCCATAATACGACCAACAGGCTGAGCTCACTGGCCGCTGGGGCCAGTCCTTAATTCCAAACCTGTATGGCAATGGCACAGGACATGGCCAGGGTTCTGGCAACAGATAACCACCCTATTCAATCCCATGGCAAAGGGATAAAACATTAACCTGTTAAAATATTCACTAAAACCAGGTGAAGCAAAATTATGCTTCTAGATTTAATCTATTCTACTTTTTTTAAGAGAAGCCAATTACTTTTAAATACAAACTTGTATACACAGAAAGTATGCAATTCTTTTAAAGACCCTTATTTAGTTGTATGTTTTGAAATATGGCAATTCTTTATCAGAAAAAACTTCCTTTCAAATTACAGAAAAATATTCACGCTGAGTCAGTGTAACTAAGACATAGAGTAATCACTGTTGTTAATACTAATCCAACACATTTCCTATATAATGGCTTTTCTCATCATGTGCTCCTTGAACTACCTGCAGCAGAAGACACTTATTTAGGAAATGCAGATTCTTGGGACCCACCCACGTACTAAATCCAGATCTCTAGGCATGGCACCAAGAAATAGGGGTTTGTAACAAGCTCCCAGGCAATACTGATGACACGGAAGTTTAAGAATTACTGGTCTCTAGGGGATGCCTTTTTTTTTGTACCTGCTCATATATTGCTGGTGCCCCTTTTTTTTAGTTGTTCTTTAATCGTCTGGTCCGTGAACAGACTCCCTGTTTCTTTCTTACAGTTAGCATCTTCCTAGAGCCCTGAACACATCCAGGTGACCTCAATATTCTCTCCTGCTTAGTCAGGACACGTATCTAATTTCTTGCTTCACAATTTCCTTACTTCTTCCTCAGCACCCTGTCTCGGGCAGTTTATCAGGACATATATGCCCTACTTTCCATTTCACCTATTGATTATTTCCTCTCTGAATAACTCCATGTATTGAACACTTACGATGTGCCAGGAACCATGCTAAGTTCTTTATTCACTCTTTTAAGTCTTCACAACAACCCTGTGAAATAGATACTATTACTCTTTTCTTTCTACGATTGAAGTTGACTGGCCCCCAAAAGTTCCGGGCTGGAGCAGGACAAGAATCCCACTCTCCTGCCTTCGGAAGCACTGCCCCTCATCCTCACTGCATTGCAGCTCAGTCTGGGACTTTTTTGTTCTTATTCAGCAAAACAAGATGATGGAGAATTGATATCTTCTATGGTCCTAACTTTATCCCAACTACTGAATATTTTGCTGTTACTAGAGAGGACTGACACACAGATTCTTTCCTAGCAGAATAAATATTTCAATGAAGATCACATGTTTTATGCAATCTCTTTTTTTTTTTTTTTTTGCGGTACGCGGGCCTCTCACTGTTGTGGCCTCTCCCGTTGCGGAGCACAGGCTTCGGATGCGCAGGCTCAGCGGCCATGGCTCACGGGCCCAGCCGCTCCGCGGCATATGGGATCTTCCCGGACCGGGACACGAACTCGTGTCCCCTGCATCGGCAGGCGGACTCTCAACCACTGCGCCACCAGGGAAGCCCTATGCAATCTCTTTATTCCATTCTATTATGGTCTGAAATAGTGTGGTTTCTAAAGCCTTTTTCATTTGGGGGCTTTTGTTTTGTATTTGGTGAGAGGAAAACAGTGGAAATCTAATATTCCATTAAAACCAGGCACAATTACAATCTCCCCAAAGCACAAATGAGAATATAAGAAACACCTTTGGTCCTCCGGCCCTGGAAATGCCCTCTGTCCTTGGTTTCCTTTGCTCCCTTTCTTTCCTTCATCACCCTGACAAAAATTATAATAAAAATATAGTTCTGTTAACAGACCCTCCTTAATGTTATATCATGGCCAGATTGTCAATGAATACCTACTTTAAAGTGATGTTCCCCAAGCCCAGCTCAGCTGCACAGGGTTTGTTGATATTCCTGAGCAGATTGGATGACTTCAGAATTGTTCAGTCTTCATTTATTCAGTATGATTTAGTATTTTCTAAACTCTATGTTCAGTATCTTCCTTTGGGGCCTTTGATTTGACTTTACAGTTTTTTTTGCCCCCTTGGTCTATTAACAGATGATTTTCAGACAGTCAGTTTCAGAAAAGAAAGCCGTCTATGATTTGTCATGCTGTTTTTCAGCTTCTGTGCTATTTCAGTTTTAAAGCATAAAATAAGACTTTTTAAAAATCCAGCCTTGTTTCTTCCTCAGTGAAGAGTCTAGTTCTTTCTCCCAGAGGAGGCCAGTAATTCAACTGGTAGAAAGATGAGTGAGCAGTAACCTGGTGCAGAGCTAGAAATTGCCTAGCGTTCCCCAGCAGGGTTGTGTACACCAATGCTCCCCCCAAAGAATTGTATTACCTTCAGCCAGAAGCCTCAGAGAATTCCAGAACTATCCTTACACTAGGGTTCAACTGCAAGGCACCATACCTAAGTTTGTGCCTAGCTCAGCAAAAGAACTCCTTGGGGTTTGTAGCCGAGGCCATTCAATATATATGACATAAATGACTATACCACAGTTTTCCAGTTTTCAAACCGAAGCATGCATCACAATCACCTGGAGATTGCTGGGCCCACATCCAGGGTTTCTGATTTAATAGGTCTGGATTGGGGTCCAATAATTTACATTTCTGACAGCAGCAACAGGTGCTGCTGTTCCGGGACTGCACCTTGAGAACCACTGGACTATATCAAGGTCATCGGCAATGCAGACACTTCACTAAGAAGAAAAGGTGACCTGTAGAATCCACAGGCATGCAAAGAACTCCCTAATAGGCATACTAATCGAGAGTAGTGACACAGGTAATTAAAAAAAAACCTGTTGAATGTCCAAATATTGAATATAACTTATTGTATCCTTATTAATGCCAACAGAAATGAAATCTACCCACAACTATTTATTTTCTCCCATTAACTACCAAATTGAACTTCTTGACCTAAATCATCCCAGAAGCCAACAGTAAGAATCCAACTATTATTACAAAGTGCCAACACTGAACCATAACATACCTTGGATATGTAACATATTCCTACCACTCTTCTCCAATAGCCTTCCGTAAGCCCCGAATCACCTTAAAGCCACAAATCCAGTCAGTGCATATTCTCCTTGCTCTGCTGGTCTATTTGACACCACCCATTGCTTGCCTCTTGAAACCCTTTCTCCCTTGGTTTCTCTAACGTGGTACTACTACGCATTCTGCCTGTCTTCATGCTGTTCTGAATGCTCTTGCTCCAGCTACTGTAAAATGTGGGATTCAAACCTTAGCTGTCTTTCTCAGAGCTATCATTCATTCCCACAGCTTCAGTTATAACTCCAAGGGTCTGTTTTCCAAAAGTATATTCAAGAAAATGTTAGTTCTCATGAATGTTCATAGGCAATCATTTCTAAAAGTATTTTTTGCATCATGTTGAAAAGGGACTCTCTGTTCATGTTTTTACTCCCTGCTTCCCACCCCACCACAAATAGATCTCAGAGTCTGGTTAGTCAATTATTTAAAATGTTTGAAATTCTACAAATATATTTCAGTTTTTCACATTTAAGGTTAACAACGCAGTTTTAGACAATATTTTCACAAGGCATAGACATCTAAGCTATCAATTACTATTTTAATAGAATTATAAACAGAACACTAGTAAATATATGGATTTTATTTTTACTTTACTCATATATAATTCTTCAGAATCTTTATATGGTCATTGATGACCGCACATAAGAAATGCAGGAACATCTGACACCTTAGAGGCTATAGATAATGTCACTAATGGTCTTATTGATGAATTTGGATATTCTCATCTTGACATATAAAGATGTTATTCAACTAACATTTCTACAACGTATAAAATAAATGTATTCCATGTTGTGAAAGTACCACTTAATAAGGTTATATTTCTTATTACTCTGTGAGATTATATAAATATTTGAAAAAAAATTTATGGACTTTGATATCTCACTGATGTATCTCAAGTCTTCTTTTCCCTTACTATGTGTTTTTTAAATGTCAATTTGGCTGTTTATTAAGAAAATGTGTTGAACTCTTCCTCTAAGCTGGGACTTAATGACAGATGTTAGGAAAATGAAAATGAATAATACATACTTGCTGTCTTACAAAAGTTCAAAAGCTGGTATCCATAATTTTAAGCCAAAAGTAAACACCTTTGACATAGCAAGAATAACATCAAATTTCTCCTAAGATGGCTCCTTAGTATCAGGACCAGAACTCAGGCAGTCTGCTTCCCTTCCCCTACCACTGTCAATTCCATACCTTGAGGCCAGTTGTCCTTTTCCAGGTGGTCCTTCAGGGCCTCTTGCTTCTGGAAGCCCCGCTTCTCCCTAGAGAAAATGGCACTGATGTCTTAGCTGACCCTCCATAGACAGTATGTACACACCCACCTTGTCTCTTCTTACAGCCAGTAGAGTCTCTGCTGCAATCCTCCAATACAGACCAGACCTTCACTCTAGTCTCAAAATTAAGTTGGAAGTTTACCAACTTGAATAAATTAATATCAAACTCCAGTTTAGCTCAGAGCAGCTGAAATACCATGAAAAAGTCCAATTTCCCAGCCAATTGCCAAAGCAATAAGCTCACTTTCTTTTGGCTCTTCATTCAGATTTGGTGGTTTGTTTTTTTAAAAAACAAGAAATACCTTCAGCCTTTCCATCTGCTGTTTTCCACTACTTATATTGAAAAATGAGTGTTTCAAATGTCAACTCAAAATACTTCAGGAAATCTTTATAGTAGCCTTACTTCCTGAATGCATTTACAGACTCTCCTTTTGGAGGGGAAAAAAAAATGTTTTTCTGTAAGTTTAAATAAAAGTGCTTTCTAGGAATCCCAAAGGGACTAGGTCACTGGAGGATACCATGGCCAAAATACCAGAGAGAAGGCAGAGGGTGTGAGATACTACTCAGGCTTTGAATTGGCGCTCTTTTATCAGAACTAAGAGAAAAAGGAAATTAAGAGTTGTGGGATTTTTTTTTTCTTGGAAAGACTAAGTTTGTCTTGAATGGTTTAATTTGAGCTTCTGCAGGACGAAGATATAGTGTGGTTCAATAGTTTTACACCAATAATATGAAAAGCAGTGTTACCTTCTTCCCTGTATCTCTTTCTCTCCGTACTCCTGGCTGTCCTGGGAGCCCTGTTGAGCCTGGCTCCCCCTGGTGGATGAGCAAAGATTTTTATTTCCCAGAAGTTCATATTTATCATGGAACTCCCCTCTGAGGTACTCGAAATTGGTTACATCTTGTAATACCTGAGAAAAGCCTATGAGAAGGGAAATCTGAATAGTAATTAATAGTCATTAAACTATTTGGCCTTGGGCAAGTTCCTTAACCTCTCTGGGTCTCAGTTTTGGGTTATGTTGTTTGTTATGGGTTAAATTGTGACCAGCCCCCCTCCCCCAAAAGATATGTTGAAGTCTTAACCCTTGGCACCTGTGAATGGACCTTATTTTGTAATCAAGTTAAGATGTAATCAAGTTAAGATGAGGAAACTACGGTGGGTCCTAATCCAATGTGAGTGGTCTCCTTATAAGAGGAAAACATAATGTGAAGACAGGCACATATGGAGAACCCCATGTGAAAACAGAAGCCAAGATTAGAGTGATATAGCTGAAAGCCAAGGAATTCCAAGGATTGGCCACCACCAGAGGCTAAGAGGCAAGGAAAGATTCCCTATAGGTTTTGGAGGAAGTATGGCCCTGCAGACACCTTGAATTTTTACTTCTAGCCTCCAGAACTGTGAGACAATAAATTTCTATTATGTTAAGCCACAGTTTGTGGTAATTTGTGACAGCAATCCTGAAAAAAAACTAACATAAAAATGAAATGAAAACATTGGGACCCAAACATTGCTTCCAACTCTAATATTCAATAATTCTACTCACTTTCCAGTTAATTTGTGATTAAGAACAAGTCCTTTAAAATGTTCAGAGAAAACACATGCTACTTTCAAACAGTATACAAGTGTCCTTACTGCATTTATTAAGAGCAAAATATATTGAAAATAATTGAAAGTCATTTCAGCTAAATTATAAAAACTAGTGAAAAAAAAGCACAGTGAACCTACAAATAAATAGAAGGATATAATAAAGATGACAGCAGAAAATAATAAACTTGCAAGCAAAAAGCAAGAAGAGTAACAAAATTAAAAGGTAATACTTAAGGGCTTCCCTGGTGGCGCAGTGGTTGCGCGTCCGCCTGCCGATGCAGGGGAACCGGGTTCGCACCCCGGTCTGGGAGGATCCCACATGCCGCGGAGCGGCTGGGCCCGTGAGCCATGGCTAATGAGCCTGCGCGTCCGGAGCCTGTGCTCCGCAGCGGGAGAGGCCACAACAGAGGGAGGCCCGCATACCACAAAAAAAAAAAAAAAAAAGGGTAATACTTAAAAATACTAAGAAAATAAACTTCTAACAGTAATGATTAATATTAAAAAAGAAAAGTCATAAAAAACAGTATTAGGAATGAAAGGTGAATATAATTATATAGATAGTAGCATTTTTTTTGATCATAGAAAGTTTCTGTGACAATTTCAAATATATTGGAAACATTAATAAATGGATAATCTTCAAGAAAAATATAAATTACATAAATGACATAAGAAGGAATGAACAAACTAAATAAACCAACCATTAAATAAATTGAATCAGTAATTGTAAGTCTGGAACTTCCTCTCCCTTGCAGATCACAGACTTAGTTTTATAGTCAACCCTTACCAAATTTTTAA
Source organism: Physeter macrocephalus (assembly GCF_002837175.3). Lineage (NCBI taxonomy): Eukaryota > Metazoa > Chordata > Mammalia > Artiodactyla > Physeteridae > Physeter > Physeter macrocephalus. Next base: position 62,958,129 of record NC_041218.1, read on the forward strand.
ACATCTGAAGAAGAGATATTCCCTCTCTTATACAAATAGTTCTGAAAAATAGAAAAAGAGGGAAGTCTATCCAATTTATTTTATGAGGCTAATAAAACTTTGATTTAAAAAGTCACACAATAAGATAAGAAAACAAAATCACAGACCAGTCTACCTAAGAAAAAGGATGCAACTTAAGGTTCTCATCAAAATGGAGCAGTAGGGACTAGATTTAATTTCCCACCTGATGCAACTAAAAAAGCAGACAAAATATATGAAACAATGACTTTCAAGACATTAGACACTAAGTAATGAAGGATAATAATTCCTGAGAGAGGGGAAACAAAATAGGTGAAAATTACAATTTCCCAAGTTTACTGTTTGGGTAAAGTTCCCAGGCCATGGTGCAGGGAGAGAGAACCCAGGGAAAGTTCAGAAGTCTTTCTAATTTAAGGAGACAAAGGTAGGAATCTGGGTAAGCCAAGGTATCAAAAATTCACACAATAGATTACCAGAGAGGAAGGAGTGCCATGGCGAGAACTATGAAGATCTGCTGTGCATCCACCTTGAGTATTTAGGTGAGTACTGTTCAGCACAGAGTGGAGAAACTACCCAAGGCCAAGAAAACAACCAGTTTAAAGGATCAGAGAGAACTGACAGCAGGAGAGATAACAGTGCCTGCTCCCGGTGGCAAGAAAGAAAACTTCACAGTTCTGAGGGCATAGATTAGAGTTCTAAAAAGGGTCATGCCTCAGTCGTGGGGAAAAATTAACCCCAGACTCAATGCTGCTTTTGTCCCACCTAATAAAGCTTAAAAGCAAGACCAGAAGGCTCAAACTGTTTTCAAGTAGTATAGAAGCATCTAAGAGCAAAGCTCAAAAATATTTATAGGAATACAAAAATATCTAACACCTGAAAAGGTAAAATTCACAATGTTTGGCAGCTAATCAAAAATGATCAGGGATTAAAGAAAGCTGCAAAAACCTGACACAGGTGATAGAATCTGTATATAAGAACATTAAAACAGTTATTATACTGCATTCCATATGTTCAAGAAACTAAAGGAAAGTTAAAACTTGTTAAATAGAGCTATGAAAGATATAGAAGGACATAAATTGAACTGTTAGAGTTGAAAATTGCAAAGTATGAGATAAAAATACACTGGATAGAATTAAAAGCAGATTAGACATCACAGAAGTAAAGATAAACAATCTGAAAGATATAGCAATAAACTCTATTCAAAATGAAACACACAGAGAAAAGAGACTGAATAAGATTGAGCAGAGCGGGCTTCCCTGGTGGCGCAGTGGTTGAGAGTCCTCCTGCCGATGAAGGGGACACGGGTTCGTGCCCCGGTCTGGGAAGATCCCACATGC
>NC_041218.1:62959638-62997280 GCF_002837175.3 Physeter macrocephalus
GCAATGGGAGAGGCCACAACAGTGAGAGGCCCGCGTACCGCAAAAAAAAAAAAAAAAAGAGCAGAGCATCTGTGAACTGTGAGAAAACTCCAAGCACTTAAATTTAAGTGGGAATTTCCTGGGTGAAGGCTGAGGGTGGGAAATATTTCAAGATATGCTAACCTAATATTTTCAAAATTTGATGAAATCAGTAACTCATAGATCCGAGATCAATGAAACCCAAACACAAGAAATATGAAGAAAACTGAACTTAAGCACACTATAATCACATGGCTCAAAACCAGTGATAGAGAGAAAAATCTCAAAAGTAGCCAGAGAAAAGAGACATTATGTAGTGAAACAAATGTATAGATCACAGCAGATTTCTCATCAGAAATAGTGTGAGAAGACAGTGGACCAACATCATGAAAGTACTGGAAAAAAAAAGAAAGAGCCATTAATCTAGAATTCCATACTCAGTGAAAATGTAGACAGAATGCAGACTCTTTTGGAAACCGATTTGGCAGTTTCTTGAAAAGCTAAATACTAATCCTATGACCCAGCCATTTCACTCCTAGGTATTTACTCAAGAAAAATGTAAAACATTTGTCTATACAAAGATGTGTACACAAGTGTTCATAAGAGCTTTATCTATAATATTCAAAAGCTGGAGAAAACCAAAATTTCCATTAACAGATGAATAGATGAACAAATTGTGGTATATCCATACAATTGAATTCTATTTAGCAATAAATAATAACAAACTATTCATACATGTTAAACATAGATTTCAGGGACTTCCCTGGTGGTTAAGAATCTGCCTGCCCATGCAGGGGACATGGGCTCGAGCCCTGGTCCAGGAAGATCCCACGTGCCGCGGAGCAACTAAGCCCGTGCACCACAGCTACTGAGCCTGCTCTCTAGAGACCGCGAGCCGCAGCTACTGAGCCCACGCGCCACAACTACTGAAGCCCATGCTCCACAACAAGAGAAGCCACTGCAATGAGAAGCCCGCACATCGCAACGAAGAGTAGCCCCCGCTCACGGCAACTAGAGAAAGCCCGTGCACAGCAACGAAGACCCAATGCGGCCATAAATAAATTTATATTTAAAAAAAAACAAACAAACTTACAGCAAATGTCACACTTAAAAGTGAAATTTTAGGAGCATTTCCTCTGAAGTCACTTCCTTTAAATGTTGCACTGGAGACCCTAGCAGTGTAAAATGATAAAAAGTGAATAAGGAAAAGAACTAAAAAGGAAGAGGCAAAACTATTTTTATTTTCAGACAGTATGCTATGTACACAGGGAGTAGAAAAGCAAGAGACTTTACAAACAATTAGAAATAAGAGATTTTTATCAGCTGGCTGGATACAAAAATCAATATACCAAAACAAAACAAGACAATAACAATAACAAAATAATATTTTTCCTATACACCTGTTATAGTTAATTGGAAGGTACAGGAAAAAAAAAATTCACAATTGCAAAAATTTCTCCAAGGTGCCTTTTTAACTAAAAAAGTAGAAGATCTTTATGGATAAAATGACAAATATTTTCCTAAAAAAGGTACAGAGGTTTACTCTGTGGTTTGAAAGACTCAATAGTTAATCCAAAGATTCAATGCAATTAAAAAAACTCCAACAGGATATTTGTCAAATTTGACAAGCCAATTCTAAAATGTATATGTTAGAATTAAGAATAACCAGGGAAGAAAATGAGAGTGTTTTCTCTGTGGATGATAAAACATTATAAATCTATCATAATCAAGACAGAGAGGTAATAGCACTGAGATATATAAATAGACAAATGGAGCAGAATAGAGAACTCAGACCCTGATCCTCACAAATATAGAAACTTGATATATGACATAGGAGGTATTACAAATCAGTGTGGCAAAGATGGGCTACTTAATAACTGATGCTGGGATATTTGGTTATCCATATGGAGAAAAAATAGACTCCCAACATTGTCCTATCCATGAAAATAAATTCCAAGTGTATTAAAGACCTAAATTTTAAAAAGTAAAACACCAAATTTTTCAGAAGAAAATACATAAGAATATATTATGACTTTGGAGTCAAGAAATGTTTTTAAATAATATTCCAAAAGCCCAAACCATAAAGGGATAGAAACACATCAAAATCTAAAACTTCTATTGTATATGCTGAAAAGTACTCTAAGTGAAAAAGACAAGCCATAGCCTAAGAGATTTGCAACCCAAATAACAAAGGACTATTATCCAGATATATAAAGAACTATTAATTAATAAAAAAGGAACACCCCAAATCAAAAACAAAAAAAAAATCAGTATCTACAGGAATTTACAAAAGAGAAAAACCGAGGTCCATTAAGCACACAAAAACTGTTCAGTTAGTTATCAAGGAATAAAAACTGAACCAATGAGATGTATTTTTACACGCTTCATACTGGCAAGAATGTAGAGAAAAGAGCATTTTCACCTGTTGCTGGAAGGAGGGTAATCTGGTCCAAACATTTTACCCATTGTTTATTTTGGGCATGATTTTCACAGTATCAAAATTGAAAACTTGCATACTCTGTGATCTTCCAATCCTGCTAATGAGAGAAACTTGTATCCTTACAAAAGAGGAAACCCAGAGAATGTTTATGGCAGCATTGTTGGCAAATGCACAAAATGGAAAGCAATTTAAATGTCCATCAAGAGGAAAGCATAAATTTTAAATGAGGTATTCTCATACAATATAGTATCATAAAATAATTAAACTGAATGAATTAAAGGCATATAAAAACACAAATAACTAAGGCTGAGTATAAATATATTGCAGAATGATATGTAAAGTTCAAGAATACAAAAAAGCAATGTATGGCTTATGCATAAAAACATATGGGAAAATTATAAAAACTTCGAAAGAATGATAAACACCAAATTCATGATAATGATTACATCTGGGGAGGGAGGGGAGGGCAATTGGATTGCGGAGCACAGGCAGAGGCCTTTCAGCTATATCTGTAATGCTTCTTCTTAAAAAAATTCTAGAATACATGTGGCAAAATGTTGATATTTGATAAAGCTGGATTGTGGAATACATGGGTGTTCTTTGTTATTCCCTATAGTAGTGAGTATATTTTAAGTATTTCATTTTTTAAAATGAGAGAAGCTTAAGATTATATATCCATCTAGTGCAAGACTGGGATGTGAACTTAAGTAGTCTAACTGCCTAGTAGCCTTGTTACTCTATATGGCCTCTCTGAAATTGGCATTAGATGACATAATATGTATGTATACATATATACATACTATAGACATGTATAGACATAAATATAGTATATATATGTATGTACACACATATAGGTACTTAGCATATTTAGCACTTAGCACATTGTGTGACACATGAAAATCATTCAATAAATGGCAGCTATGATCACTATATTAGTACATTTTGTGTCTCTTGCAATTATATGTTTATAAATATGTAAAATGTATATTTGTTTTAGACCTGTGTCTTACATATTCTTCTAATACCCAAATTCTCATCAGAATCATGTCAATGAAAGCAGAACAATGATGGATTTTAACGCTCAGCATGGCTTGCCAGATTCTATATGCCTTCAGGATGAGTTATAGAAATTGTGAAGGGTAAAATAAGGATTCATTTATTTATTCAACAGCACTTATTGAGTACCTATTTTGTCCCCCAAACTGAGGATTCAGTAACAAAGAAGAAAAAAAGGAAACAAGATCCCTGCCCCAGTGGAGTAGCACTGTCCAATAGAATATAAAGCAAGCCATATATGTAATTATATTATTAACAGCCACATTTACAACATTAGAAGAAACAGATAAGTACAATTCTAATAATATATTTTAACTACTCTAATACAACTGAAATTTTGCCATTTCAAATGTAATCAATATACAAATGTATTAATCATATAGTTTACATTCTTTTTTTTGTACCAGGCTTTGTAATCCAGAGTGTATAGTACATTTATTTTATAGCACACCTCAGTTTATACCAGCCACATGTCAAGTATTCAGTAAACACTTGTGGCTAGCGGCTGCCATACTGGGCAGTGCGTTTCTAAAGGGTGTAGTAAGATGAAAAGTAATTCAAAAAACATGCAAGTTGAGGTAAGTGGTAAAAAGCAAGGGAAACGAACAGTGTACTTTTAAATAACAGTCTGGGGTAACAGTAGTGGGGTGGGCATACTTTATATTTAGGAAATGAATTTTGAGGAAGTAACTTTTGAGCTGAGATCTAAAGGATGAGAAGGAGCCAGCTACAAAACAAAAGAAGGGAAGTAAACTTTACTGAAATTCTCCTATGCTTTTATAATATGGCAGGCAATAATGTTCTTAAAGAATCACTCTGTGCCGAAAGAGGACCTCTAATGCTAATAAATAAATAAAAATATAAATAGTCATCACTACAATAAACTTAAGATTTTGGTTTTTCTTAAACAATATGAGTTAAGCATCAGACTTTTCTGATGAAATAACATGATACATACATGATATGTATTGCATTTGGATATAAATGAAACTTTACATAATATTACATAAATGCTTCCAAGCAGCTTAGACAACTCACCTTTGGACCTTGCACTCCAAGTCCCACTGGTCCTCTAGGATCTGTAGGTCCTGTCTGGCCTACTTCTCCCTAATGAGGTAAGAGTATTTGAATATAGCAGCAAAATAAAAATAATATATACCTACATTTGATCTCCTAAGAGCAAAACATATCAGCAAAATAAGATAAAACTGAGTTTCATATGCTCTATTCACATATGTGTGTGTATATTTGCATGTATCTATTCAAATATAAATATATTTCAGGCAAATATATATACATATATTTGGAAAAGATAGGCAGTTATATTCCAGAGCAACTAAAATTGACACATGAGAAGCCAAGGTTACTGCTGATCAAAAGCAGTATCATAACCAGAGAGAAAAACCTGAGCTTTCACCATTGAGCTCAAATCAGAAATCTCAAGGACAGTAACTGTACTCTATTGAGCTACTTCTCACATGGGACTCTCAAAGGAATCTACTGAAAGGGAGGTACTTTCAGAGGAGTATTTATTTAATAATGATCAGTGATTCTTTGAAGCAACATTAAGGACAGCAGGTTAAATAATAAGTGTCATGCCTCTCCCCAAGGGATAAATAATTGTTCTAATTTCGAAGGTAATTTGCTTCCAAGTTCGTAGAAAAATTTTTATTTGCTAGGTTATTTTTGACTCCATATCTTTATTTTTTTATTTTTAGAAATTTATTTATTTATTTTTGGCTGCATTGGGTCTTTGTTGCTGTGCGTGGGCTTTCTCTAGTTGTGGCGAGAGGTGGCTACTCTTCATTGTGGTGCGCAGGTTTCTCATTGCGGTGGCTTCTCTTGTTGTGGAGCATGGGCTCTAGGTGCACGGGCTTCAGTGGTTGTGGCGCGTGGGCTCAGTAGTTGTGGCTCACGGGCTCTAGGGCTCAGGTTCAGTAGTTGTGGCGCACGGGCTTAGTTGCTCTGCGGCATGTGGGATCTTCCCGGGCCAGGGCTTGCACGCGTGTCCCTGCATTGGCAGGTGGATTCTCAACCACTGCGCCACCAGGGAAGCCCCTGACTCCATATCTTTAACGAAACGTTTTGGTTGTTGGACCTACTGTGGGGAATGAAAACTAGCCAGCCCACAGGTAACCTCTACTGATATTACTGCTTGAGTTTCTAGAACAGGATCTCACAAGTAAAAGTAATAAAAGCGGTAAATTATGATGGTGTAAATATAGTCCGCCACCTTGGCAGCCACTGGTTCTGGGTCTGTGGATTTGAAACTGAGTCCCCATAAAATTGAGTTCCTCTGTTGAGTTTGTGATTAACCTCTCTATCCAAAACGTTATTCCATTTCTTGTCTGCCCTCAATCCCTTAGGATTGAGTAGTATAAAAGAAAAAGGGGGATTGAAATCGAGTAGGACCCTGTGAGGCCCTCCCAGGTACAAAAGCCCCTCCATTTCCCCCATTTCTTGTTTGTAGAAAAAGGCTTTAATTTCCTGGACCTTGCCTGAGTTCTAAGGAGCAGGCACAGGCAGTTACTAATTAGTGAAACGAGGGAATGCAAAAACAAAGAAAGAGGAGTTAAACAAAAAAAGTAATGACAATAGTTCAGCGATAAAACAGAGTACTAGTTCCTCCATAAGGGACAGACATAACAATCTGATGAATATCCCTGAGTTGTTCTTCAGGAACTAAGATCCCCCTCCACCGCCTGCCTCTTGTTTATAGAAGCTTGGCATCTCTGACTCCATATTGTACCTGTCTGTTCTGCTGCTTTAACCTCTGAGTCATAAGCCTCTGCTCAGCCCTGCATGTAGACATGTTAATCACTAAAGGGACTCAGGTTAAGATTTGTGCAAACAGTCCCTTACTCGAAACTTACCTCCCATGAGGAGATAAGGAAGTATGAACAAAAATAACGATTGTCGTATCAAGATTTATAGGAACATCAGGAACAGACTCAGGTCAACTGAAGTCAACTAACCAAGAACAAAATGTTTTCACAACCCTCCTCGGACCCTTGCTGACGCCCAGATATCTGTGGTCGTCCTTCTCTTCTTGTTCTTAACTCCCTCCTGCTTCCCCCTTCCCTAGCATAAAAGAAACTTGAATTCTACCCCAAATTAAGATGGTTCTTTAGAACATTAGTATGCCATCTTCTTGGTTTGCTGGCTTTCCGAATGAAGTTGCTTTTCCTCTCCCCAGCACTGTGTCTCTCGACTTACTGGCCTGTAGTGCAGCAAATGGTATGAGCTTGGACTCGGTTGCAGATTCAACCAATCTTGGATGGAAAATGTTCAAGGAAAAATATTCCAAAAATATCCAAAAGAAAGACCTGAATTTGCTTCATGCTGGCAAATATTTACATAGCATTTACATTGTATTTGGTATTAGCAGTTATCTAGAGATGATTTTTAAAATACAGGAGGATGTGAGTAGGTTATATGCAAATCCTACACCATTTATATAAAGGATGTGAGCATCCTCAGCTTTTGGTATAGGAAAGGGGTGGGAGTGCTGGAATCAACCTTCCAGCAGATACTGAGGGATGGATGTAAAAGCCTCTAAGAGAATAAAGAATACATATAACATTTTCTAAACCATTAGGAATACTAGTACATTTTACATTAAATAGAGATCTCTCATTTTTAAGTTAATTTCCTCTGCTGCCTTCCAAATGCACTGGCCACTGACCAGAAAACACCAATCAGGATATAGATAGATTAAACTCTTCTCTCATTTAGAAAGTTACCTTGGGACCAGGTGAGCCTTGTCCTGGGGGCCCTTGTGGGCCAGGTGGACCAATAGGACCTTGGATTACCTTTAAAATGAAAAATTTAAAAATAATATTAGTGAAATTAAGAAGAAATTTAAAGAGTAGTTTCAAATCCTCTAAAGTAAAAGTTTAGTTCACATCCCATAATTGATTACTTAATTAATACTTGTTGAATGGGTGGCAGAGGCTGCTAGTAGAACCATAATATGCATTCTACCATTTTTCCATAGTAAGAGAATTTTTAACTGGCCTGCATGGCTGCCTAGAATAAAGAACATATTTCCTAATCCCTGTTGCATCCAGGTGAACTGGATGCTGGCCAATGGGATGTGAATGAAGTGATTTGGGCAATTTCTGATTCATGCTAAAGGAAGGATATGCCTTCTCTTTCCTTGTTCCCCTCCCCCCTTGCTGAAGTGAAGACATAGTTGCTATCCTGGATTATGTGGATGAGGAAAGCACCCTTGGAATGTCAGACTAACAAGAATGAAGAAGCCTGAAACTCTGAAGTCCCTGACGAATGGAGCCAACATGCCAGCTTGGAGTTTTAAATAAGAGAAACAAAAATTCCATCTTATTAACCTATTTCACCTCAGTCATATGCAGGCAAACCTATATCCTAGCTGTACCAGGCAATATCTCTCAGGATGTGAAATTGACAATTTGACCTAGGCTCTAAGAAGCGATAGCCTGCAAACACCAAACTGAAGAATGATCTAATACTTGACTCTCATTCACATTGTGGGTATAAACAGGGAGAAGAGACAGGATGTAATAAGGTCTTCTTTGGAGAAAATAGTCTCATAAAGTGTTTTCCTTGGAGAAAATGGAAGGGGTTTGGCTTGCTTCTCTCTTTACCACATTCTAGACAGGGAACATTAATGAAGCGACTTGGAGACCTTGATTTTTATTTTTGGAACACAATGGACCAGTGTCTGACTCATGCCTGAGAAAGTTAAAATGGGCTGTGATAGCCAGCAGAGGGCTGGGGTGGGATTAGCCTGTGCATCCAGAGTTTGTCAGTGCAAAGGACACATGAATTTTTTCTTGTGGCCCAGATGTACTCTAGATGCTTTGAGTTGACCTGGAACTGCTTTGAATCCTGTCCAAGAGGACATAGAAGAATAATGGAACTCCAACAGAGAGAGTCAGTATAGAATAAAGCCCCAGAAAAGCAGAGGCTGATGGGGAGAAACAGCTGGAGGGAAAGAGTCCTTCATCCATGTCCCAGGAGAGGCAGTCTCAGGCGCAGTGCAGGAGCCCCACCAGGAAGAGTGTCAGCATCAAACATCTGCCAAGACCAGAGGACCCAAAGCCATCTGACAATAGACCAGCCAAGAAAGAACCTCCATGCCTCCTCCCATCCCCCCATCCTTGATTCAGCCTGGGAGGATAAGAAGCACATTCCATCCCATGGTCAACAGATTCTCCCTGCCTCTCGTACAAGATAAATGAAGATTAAAAGGAAGATTAATACATAGACTAGATAGTTTTTATTAGACAATTAAAACTGATTTGAAACTTAGAGGTGATCCTATAACTTATTATAACCTAAAAGTGATAAGGAAAGTCTGTAGCCTGCTGGTAATTTTTTTCTGTGGTAAGAAAAAGAAAAAACTTTACCCACTGAAAAAAATTTAAAGTGATGATGAGAGAAAAAACTAAGATTTTGTTTTGTTTACACCCCACAGGCCATGATTGTGCAAATAATGGTTACAGATACATGATTATTTTATTACAAATGCTATCTCATTTTCTCCAGCTAGATGATACAACTGTTTGTTCATTTTTAAATTGTTGATGAAGATGAAGCAGTCTAAACAACTTAAGGAAGCTAAGATCCAATATTTATATTGAACCATTATAAGAAGGAATCCTTCCTGACTTATACAACAGTCTACAAGTAGCATGCAAGACCCCCCAAAATTCAAAGGATATGTGTGCATATACGAGTGTACACAGGTATATGTGGTTATTTATATTTTGATTCATTTTTAAGAGATTTGAAGTAGTCAAGCCTCCAAATATTTAGTGAAAATCTGCAGGCCACTTGAGAAATACTGTAAACATGTTGCTGGAAACAGAAGTTCCCCCAGAAACAGATGAGTGGGAAAATTAATATCTATAAGAGAAATGGGAAGATCTAATTATAACAGTAATTCAATGGGTAAACATGTTAAATTAAGGATAAGAAGAAAAATGGGGAACTGCCTACATAGAGGTTAAATTGAAGTAGAATTTAAATCATTTGTCTTAAAAAGGTAAACAAATTCTCTTCTTGTTCAGACAGTTTACAAATGACACATTCCATTCAATTTCCTATCCAATAGGGGCCAGCTCCATATGGTCACATATACCGTAAAAGGTTTTTTCTCTTGGAAAAGAAGAGAAGGGGGTGAGAAAACAAAAGTCAAAGAGGTCTTTTCTTTTTCTTTTGTTTTCTTTTCAAGCTGTAGAACAACAGCTTCCACCAAGAAACAGTATTAAAGGCATCAGGGAGTTGCAGGTGGGAGGTCCAAGATTCATGGGCCATCTGGAAAGGCTTGGCTTTCTTTGAACCTCATTTTCAGCTTCACAGTGGTGACTCAGCACCAGGAACACCACAAGACCCAGGATGTGACAGCGCTGTCACTTCCAAGATCAGAAACTAGCTGAAACGGTTGTGCTGAAACCAGCAAAAAAACCTACAAAGTCTGAGAATGCCTGGCAGCATAGTCAAACCATGATCCTTGTGTAGTCCAAACAAACCAGCTCTTAATTATTATCTAAATATTATATAAATATTTATCCTGGCTTCTTCTGCACCCTAATTCACCTAATGTATTATACTAGGACCTCTACCAAGGGGAAGGAAATAGAAAAAGGAGTAATACCCAACTCGGCTGTTGCTTGGATTAACAACAATAAAAATACTGATTAATTAGAATATGATTAGAAATACACTCAGAGTTAATGTCAACAGTGAGATTTGGAGTTATCTCCTTATTTATCCTTCCCTTCTCTCACTACCCTAGATAAAGGAAGTACTATTTGTTTGCTAAGCAGAAGAATAATTCAAACCGTAATCATAAATTTTAATCAAACTGTTTTGCCACTTTCTACACAGGAGGACATTCAGCATAAATTTGGATTTGTTGGTCACTTTGATTAAATGAGATTATGTAGGTAGATAGTACTGTTATATTATCTTCACAATATTTCTTTTTAAAAATTAATTAATTAATTTACTTTTGGCTGTGTCGGGTCTTCGTTGCTGTGCGCGGGCTTTCTCTAGTTGCGGCACAAGGGCTCAGTTGCTCCGCGGCATATGGGATCTTCCCGGACCAGGGCTCAAACCCTGTCCCTTGCATTGGCAGGGGGATTCTTAACTACTGCGCCACCAGGGAAGCCCTCTTCATATTATTTCAATCTAACAAAATTGCCTTGCTTTTCCAAAAGTTGTGATCAGAAGAATTTGGAAGTCATTCCAGCCATAAATTTAGACACAGCCTCACAGATCTTTCCTTTGTTCTGACCAAGAGGGTCCAAGAGCTATTTGTAAACTCTATCTGTGGTTTGCTTCTGTTCAGGAACAGCGCCCCCTCAGTAAAGTGGTTCCCTCTGATTCTGGTCCTTGTTTTAAGTTTAATAGTTTTTTAGAATGCTACGTGGCTGGGGGTGGGAAACACTAATCTACTGGCATCAGAAGAGAGTGGGATTTCATCATTCACAAAGCTTCAAGGGGAAAAACACACACAAACCAACAGGTAAATAAATTATCACTCCCAAGGGAAACTAAAAATGTAAGATAATGCTCCAAAACTCTTGTCCTGTAAATTAGGCTTTAATGTTAAAAGTCACAACCCCAAGAAACATACAATTTATTTTTTAAGTCTTTAGAAGTTCTAAAAACTAAAATCTCATGAAACCATCTTATCCTTCCCTACATGCACTTTTGGATATATATTCCATTGCAATATCACTATCAAATGTTCTTATAGCAGTTTGCAGTACTGACCTTCAGTGAACACCAGGTTTAAGCCAGAATGTTCTGTACAAAAGGGAAAGAGAGAAAGCGTTGATTACCTGTTCCCCTTGACTCCCAATTCCGGGGATGCCCATTGGTCCTTGGGGACCCACAGGTCCCATATCCCACTGTGTAGAAAATAAGTCAGAAGTGTAACAACTAACCTCATTATTTCATACTATGCTGATCTGGAATTATGCTGGATTAAAGTCTATCTTTAAACCATAAAGAAGCTCCACATGGAAAGTTAGAAAACACCGTTCCTTTTAAATAGTTTGTAGTTCAAATTTGCCAAAATAGTGAATGATGTTTTCACTATTTGGTCTAAATTGGTGACTCTTTGCCCCAGTTTACATTTATTTTTCACACAAGAACCCAGAATTCCTGAATTGTTATTATAATGTCACAAACACTTCTTGTTAGGATCATAACAGAAATATTTAGAAGTATAAAATTCATAGGGTGCAAGAAAATTAATATTTGAGAGAGAAATTAAAGAAAAAATTTTTTAAAATTTCTAAATACCTTTTCCCTCTGAATCTTACTAAAATGCATTTTAAAAATTAAGAAATTATCTAAGGTAAGTGCAGCAAAATTAAAGAACCTCACCTTCTCTTTCCATGAATAAATTTGGGAAATAAAGTGAGAGTTATCAGTAAGAAGAACAATATCATTCATCCGTTCTCTGTGTGTTTCAACAAATATTTGTTGAGTGCTCATTACGTGCCAGGAACTGTTCCAGACACAGGGAAACAGCCGGGACCAAAACAGTCAAAACTCTCTTTCCTCATAGAGCTTTCATTTTTGTAGAGGAAACAGAAGATAATAAACAAGACGGATAGAAGAAATAAATAGTATGATGAATAATGATAAGTGCTAAGGAGAAAAATAAATGGAGGGACGGGGAGACAGCTGCAGTCTTGGAAAAGGTGACCAGGGATGGTCTCACTGATGAGAGGGAATGAGCCAGGTAGGAACTTGGAGGAAAAGCATTCCTGGCAGAGCAAACATCCAGTGCAAGGGTGGTGCCTGGCACATTCCAGAAATAGCAAGGAGGCAATGTGGCTGGAGCTAGTGAGCACGAGGGGAAGTGGTAGAGGATGAAGTCAGGGAAGTGTGGCAGTGGGCTCAGGCAGAACAATCAGTAGGGTGTTTTAGGCCATAGTAAGAACTTTGGCTTTTTGCTGAGTGAGATGAGACACCACTAGAGGGTTTTGAGCAGAGGAGTGAAAGATCTGACTTAGTCTTGAAAGGCTCACTCTGGAAGCCGTACTGGGAACAAACTGAAGAGATGTCCCTATGAGAGATGATGGGGGCCTGCACCAGGCTGTTGAGTGAAGGTGGTGGGGGGTGCTCAGATCCTAAATAGATTTTGAAAATAGTGCCAACAGGATTTGTTACAGATTGAGAGGACCCTAGGATGTCTTTGAGGTTTGTGGAAGAATAGACTTATCATTTATTGACAAGGAGAAGACTGAGATGAAGCAAGGTTGGGGGATGGTATACCAGGAGCTGAGTTTTGTATATGTTAAGCCTGAGATGCCTAAAATAGACATCCAAATGGAGGTATCAAGTAGGCAAGAGGGGCCTGAGCTGGAGACATGGTAAATTTGGGAACCCTCAGTATATAGATGGCATTGAAAGCCATGACTGGGTGAGTTTACAAGTAGATAGGGAAGAGAGAAGGTTCAAGGACTGAGCCCTTTGGAGGCTCCAAGTACTAGAGATCAGAGAGATGAAGAACAACCAGCAGTAGAGACTGATAAGGTGCAGCCAGAGAGATCAGGTGAAGAGATTGTTTCAAGAAGGTGAAGATCCTAGCAGAGGTCGCTACTGATAGGTCAAGTAAGTTGGCAGCTGAGAATTGACGACTGGATTAGGCAACATGAATAAATACTCTTATTTTAATGTCAGTTGTATTTAGACTACATCAGGGTTTACAAACTTTTTCTTAAACAGTTGGATAGTAAATATTTTATGCTTTGGGGTCATAATAAGGTCTCTTTCATAACGAATGAATGCTGTTTTGGTAGTACAAAACCAGCCATAGACAATACCCAAATGAACAGGTGTGCCTGTGTTCTAGTAACACTTTATTTACAAAAACAGGCAGCCTGCCCTGTAGTTTGCCAATGCTTGGGCTAAAATAAATATGTTTTTATGAACAAAAGCACATCGTTAGATCCTACTTTATATAATATTAAAAACCTGAACCTGGCATTAAGACACGTCCTGGCATATGCTTCTCAGTGTTTCACTTTGTGTCAATCCCTAGTCTAAATAAATATCATGGATGGAAGCATATAAAGGACTCAAGTTCTACTTCAAAGCTGGGCTATCCTGATTCACAACTTGATTGCTTATCATGTGGCAGAGAGTGCACTAAATGCTTTTCATGCTTTATCTCATTTAATCCTCACAACAACCCTCTGAAAGTAAGTGTCTCCATTTTCCAGATGAGGTTAAGTAACTACCAGTCACACATCTGATAGATGGCAGAAGCAAGATTCAAGTTCACTCCCCCTAACTCCAAACCCAACTCATATCACTCTTCTGCAAATATTTAGTAAAATAAGAGAGATCCTCTTTGGGGTATTCTTACTTACATTTAATATCTATATTAAAGCCACTTCCTTGTGCTGTAACAATTGTGTGTATTTGAGAGTCCTTATCATAGAGGTGTTTATCTAGCCTCTTGAATCACAGAATATAAAAGAATAGGAAAGGAAGAAAGGGGAAGGGAAAGGGAAGACAGTATTGACTTGGTAAGGGAATAGCAGACAAAAGTTTTGCAATTACTATATGATAATGTTCTGATATTTAATGTGTTTTCTTTGCATGAGCTCCAGATGTAAAACCACGAATGCCATTTCAACAACACCTGGATAAGTTAATTTACTAATCTCATAACACAACAGTTCTCTTGTACTCAGTACTCCAAAGGAAGAAAGAGCATCTTACATATTTTTCAGGTACTTTGGAAGTGGAGTTACACCACCAGTGCTGAGCTATTTGAACCAAGAATCGTATGACATCTAAAATTTGTATAATTCACTATTTACCACTGTCTCTACTACTTAAATACAGATGCCCAGAAGAGACAGCTACCAGTAAATAGTAAATAAAAGGAATAAGTAATTCAAGTAGAAATACAACACCCAAGATAATTATCAATGTCAATCGTTATTTTAATATAATATATAATATAATGATATGCTTAGATATTGACATATAAATGACTCCAAACTGATTTGAGGTCTCTGTTTTTTGCACATTTCTTATATCTCTTCCCCTTCTGGCAGCTTTCCCTTTGCACTCGTCTTTAAGGCCTTTATAATTAACTGGATACCTGTGGTGTATGATCATCAGGTTGTACGTAGTTCATAAATGTACATACATAAAGAACAATGAAAAAAATAATTGTATTGGCATCCTTTCTATTATACACCCTTTTACAGTACCTTGTCCCCTTCGATTGACGGGCCTTCTAATCCTTGTGGGCCAACTGGTCCTTCAGAACCTTTCTCACCCTGAAAGCATATGGAAGGGATATCAACGCGCTAATAAAATTCAGGATTTTAAAACAGTTCAAGCATTCAAAGCATCTAAATTCACTGCTAACGACAAATGGGTAATTCTAACTCCAAGATTTGTGAATTGCCAAAGAAAATTAGCATTAACATTCCTAAATAGAATCTTTCCAAGCAGAATGCATGCAGCATCACTAAAGTTGGAAAAGCGCTCCATTCCTAATATAATCAGATATATCTGGAAATGGGAGATCTGATCAATCACATATTATAACTAACAGAATCAGTCTTCCATTTCCTCAACATTTCTATAACTGGATCCATTATACAATGAAAATTTGTCTCTCAGTATATGAAATAATATTTGCTAAGATTGAATTATTTATTACATGTTTTATACCAGAAGTTATAATCATTTATTGAAAACTTAGTTTTAGAAGAATTCATGGAAAATCTTCTTGGATACGATTCTAGAGTCACATGACCTATGTGAATAGCTCTGGTTGTAATGCAGTATCAATGGAGTCATAACACTGTGCATTTGTATGAAAAACAAACCATGTAATCAATCAGAAATAGCACACATTTCATGAACCGAGAGCAAAATCAAAGAACATTTGCAGGAAACCCAGGAAACAGGAAAACACACCTTAATGTCCCTCTATATTCATAATTTCTTCACTTAAGCCCTACGTCCTTGCAAAGTAGCCCCAAGAAGAACATACAGAAAACTCCGATTTGGTCTTGCTGGTTGGGGAGTGAAGTATTCTGACTAATGGGTTCTTCTGATTGTTACCACAGAGTATATTTGTGTCCAGTCAACCCTAAAACAACACTGAATATAATGAGTTCTTTCTTTGATGAGTCAGAGTGGGTTATTACGAAGGAGTGTATCATTATATCATACAGTTGAAAATGTCACTAAGACATGCCCTGAAATATGCTTCGCAGTGTTTCATTTATTCCTTTCTCACTTATTTCTTATTTTTTAAACCCCACAGATTATAAGGAGAAATAATTCTGGCTATGTGAATTTTCAGGTTGTTTGGGCTACACATAAATAGAAATTTACTCTGTGCCAAAAAAAATTTCAAAAAATTATGTATTATAAAACTTTCCGAAATGTAGTGCCAAATTGCTGGCCTCTGCCTTCTCATGATATTTTGGTTAGTCAAGAGCATTAGTAATGTCCCCTTCATCCAACATATTATTTCCATTTACTATAACAAATTAAAATTTGTTAGTTAACAAGGGCTTCTTTTAAAATTCAATCCAGCAGTTACAACTTCGTGTGAATTATTTGTTTTAACTAATTGATTTCCCTTTAGTTGAGATTTAGGTTTCTCATAGATAACTGAATATTGATCATGGTGGAAGAGGCTGAAAATGAGAAGCAATTTTAGAGTGTAAAGCCGTACTGAGCAGGTTGGATCTCAGTGACTCGACTGAATGACTGAAGTGGAAGGTCTTAGACACTTAGAAAGCAGCACATGCTTCTCTGGGTAGTGTGTATGCATGCATGTGTCTCTGGGGGAAAGATTTTAGAAAAGAAGGAAAAAGGACCCCGAAGTTTATCCTTACTTACTCTGAAATTTTGTTGATGCTTCCCAAAGTGTCTTGGAAAATCATTTCCTTGGTGGCCTTTGGCAAATGAGCCATATATTATGGGTAAAGAGTCTAGAGCAGGGATCAGCAAAGTACAGACCATTGGCCAAATTCAGCCCACTGCACGTTTTTTGTAGATACAGCTTTATTGGAACACAGCCAAGTTCATTTATTAATACATTGTTTAGGGCTGCTTTCATGCTGCAGCAGCAGAAGTTAAGTAGCTGCAACAGATACCGTATGGCTCACAAAGCCTAAGATATTTACTGCCTGGTCCTTTACAGAAAAAGTTTGCCAAGCCCTGGTCTAGAGGAACCCGAGCTCCAAGAATTACATATGGGAGGCAGTGGAAACATTCAAATTCTCAATTGCCAAGTAAAAGGTAGGTCTTGCATAACATTTTGCTCCTACTGCTAATATGGTAACTCCAATTCCCTCCACCCACGTTTCCTTTCTTATGTTAATGGAAGTACTATGACAAATTGTTTCATTAGACTGTTTCTTCTGTACCTTTCACAAAACAAAGCTGTGGGTAAAGCTTGGTATAGCCACGTTCAATAACTTAATTTCTGTGCATAAAGATGCTATTTATCACTGTGACTTTAATGACTACAAACTACTTTAAGAGATTTCTCTAATTTCATATGCAGTAATTATATGAAGAAGCAGCCTTTCAGTTACTTATTTATATTTGCAAATGTCACTATAGCTTCATGTTAAGGGGAAATTTACATATTACTTCGTTTAACAGGGTGAAGATGGTCAGGAGAATACTTGACCTGGGATAACTGGCTAGGACACATTTTTTTAAATCTGTAATTCATGACCATGCAATACAAAGCATTTTTCCTCAGTGTAGAAGGTGTTGTTGTTACCTTTGGTCCTGGAGGTCTTTCTCCTGGTAAGCCCCTCTCTCCTGGTGCTCCCTCAGGCCCACCGGGACCCTGGTTAGGATACGAGGCGATGAGGAGCAAGAGAAAAGAGAGAGAGAGAGAAAGAGAGAGAATCGGGGGAGAGGGAAGGGAGGAGACAGGAAGAAAGAAAATGGTCATATTTCACTTCACATGGGCACAGTCCTGTTCATGTGATTAGTGAGAATCCTTCTAGTAAACTCCATACTGATCAGTAGAATCATAGAGTTGTGAAGAATAATATTCTCATTGTATTAAATACTTGTTCCATTTGATTGGCATAAGATGTTCTATTCCGGTGTTCTCAAATTGGAGGAAAATGGAAATTAAGTGATGCTTCAGAATAAGGATGAGGAAATCAATCCTATGAGGAAAGGCTAAAAATCTAGGACTGTGTGGCCCGGAGAAGGATGTGAAGTGATTAATAATTTAATTCGGTATCAGGGGAGCCCTGTGAAGAAATCACTACACAACTGTTTTAAAGCACTGAATTCTATTCATATGTTGTTTTAATTTCCATCCTGATAAATTTAGATTCAAACTTGAATTCTTTCAGGAACTGATTGAATCCACTGGAGGTTTATGTGCAAGTAGGAATCGTGATAGAATCATTAAGGAGGAACAGGATTTTCCATCTCAGTGTTTAAAAGTAAGAAGTCCATGTGGCTATTCCGCAAAAAGGCACTCAGATAGGTGAGGACTTCTCACATAAGGAAAGAAAAACAACACAGTCCCAGGCTTTGAAATGGACTGACAGGAAACATACTCATTGAAAAATAACAGCAAAATAGTCACTTAAACCTGGAATTTTAAAAGGTTATAAAGTTTTCCCCTCTTTCTTCTTGGCCAGAAGGCAAAAAAAAAAAAAAAAAAAAGTAGAAAAGGGACTAACAACAAGAATTGTAGAAGCATGAACTGGAGCTTTTCCTCTAATGGACCTAGAAAGATAATTAGGGCTTTCTTGCCATGGCAGTAAATCTTTGATGGAACAAGGTCTACTGAGTTGCCCAGAGCCCCAAAGCCAGCTGGCTGCAGACACTGAGTGATCTTGGGACTCAGTATACAGTAATCCAGGGTAATTTAAGAGATACTTTCTAGTCAAGCCTGGTAGCAGAACTAGGATACAGCATTATGCTCATCAGTGACTGATCACAGCTACAGATTTGTGAGAGAGAAAGCTAACTGTATCCCATATTTAATTTTTTTGCCTTTCCCTAATACTGTATATTTAAAAGAGTCTTCTTTAGTATTTGTGCATAGCCAATTTAATAAAGACTTTAATTGAAGGAAAAAGCTAGCATTTAATTCAACTTAAATTGCTATGCTTGTGGGAAAACTAGCTTTTAACCATCCAAGACCTTAATCAAAGCTCTAATATCCATGACAGCTTACTCTAATGTTAGAGCAATTAACGAGGGGGAAAATAAACATAAGCATGAAAACTAGATTGCAAGCTAAACAGACAAGCCCTAGCTAATATCACACACAATACCAAAAATATTAACAAATTATTCTTCTTCCCCACCGATATGACAAGTGAAAATAATTCAATTTACATTGAATGCAAAGGAATCTTTTTCCAGTTCATTCAATTTTTTTTCCCCATTCGTTCAACAAATGTTTACCAAAAGCCTGGTAGGTGCGAGTCACTGTGCTAGGGTCTGAAAACAGTAGGCAGCCCTGCTCCCTGTCTCATAAAGTTTACAGTCTTGCATGATAACTAAAAGCAGATTTGGGTGTCATTTGCACTGAGGTTCCAGCCCCCGCTCTGCTACATATTAGCAATGTGATCTTAAGCAAATAATTCAATCTCTCTAAAGTTCAGCATTGTCATCAGAATGGTGGTAACAATAGTACCTACCTCAACCACAAGTATTAATATAAAGATTAGCTCAGAGAGATTTAAAGCTCTTACATATTAAGCACTCAATAAATATCTGCTATCACTAACAAAATTATTTCCCTTGAATCCTGCAGTTGCTAAGAATGTCCTTTTATAAAGTTTTTACAGATTAGGTAGTCTCAGAGTGAATGGCTTTATGTTAAGCAATATGGAGAGAGGCATGCTGCACAGAGTAAGCACAGACCCTTCCTTCGTCTCTGCATTTCTAGAATACATTAGCCAAGGTGAAAATGAAAATAATGAAGGCTTTTAGGAGTCATGTGTTCCGGGCTGCTGAGAACACAGTTAATGCTTGTGAACAATCACTTAGGGGCATTAAAAAAAAGAGTGGTTCAAGGTGTAATTACTGGAAACTGTCAGAGTAATATTCTACACCGTCAGTATATTCTCAAGTTTTCCAGTTAAACAGTCAAGATGAAAGACGACTGCCAACCAGAGAAGAGAAAGAGAAAGTACTTGGGTTAGATGAACTATACTGTTAATTTATTAAGACGGTACCAACAGATTATTTTTTAAAAGACAAAAAATGCTCTGTAAAAAATAGTGTCCTTTTCAAAGGCCATGAGAACTAATTATAGCTATGACATTCTTATTTGGCTTCTAATGAACACTTCTAATTTAAAAATATCTGGTGGAAGGAACTAATTATCAGCTAACAGAGTCTGATCAGAAATGCTTTATATGAGACATTAACAAGATAAAATATGACTGTCCATTATCTGATTATCTTCCTTAATAATCTCAATAGTGTGGGTAATCAATAAAAGTGGTTTCAATATACGTTGCAAGCATATGCTACATATAAATATGCTCAATAATAATAAAAATTATCCTTAATATTAAAACAGTGAAATCTACTTTACTTTAAACTTCAAAATAATTATAGTTTTGTTTCAGGGGATATTTTTCACGGATAGTGCTCTGAGTATCCTTGCACAAAAAAAACAAAAAGATCACCCTGAGAATCTGAATCAATTTATTATTTATGAATCAGTCATCTGTCAGACCAACACAAAACTAGTGGTAATCATATAATTAAAGAAGGTAGCTGACAGTTCAAAGTTAGGTCATGGAGCTGCAATATTAATTCAGTCGATCAGATTTATTTATCACTGTTATATAAAAAGAGTAGTTAGTACTAAACCTGAAACCACTTGAAATGATTCAGGCAAAGAAACAAAGGTTCTTTCAGCAGAAACTTTGTCAGTCCTAAGGTAAGTCTTTATGTTACTTTGAAATAATTAAAAAGCTCTCATTGTTGATTTTTTATTATGACATTTTGGGAGAATATTTTCATGTATTACTTGAGATCCTTCCCATCTTTGTTATGATTTTAGTTCCCAATTAAATCAAAGACTTCACAGTGTCACTCTAATTTGTGTAATTGTGATTGGATAGCAAGAAAACAAACAAGAATTTCATGTTCTGGCAATATCATGAAAAGTCTCTAGCTACAAACAGAAAGGCAAGTAATACACATTTTTCTTTAAAATGAAGGCCCCAAAAATCAATAAATAAGGGAAATCACAGGGTTCCAAAACAAAAAGAGCACTGAACACTAGAGGTAAGCATGTAGGCTGACACTGTAACTGTTCTGGGTAAAAACTGTGGTTGTATGGTAGGACAAAGTCTTGTAGTCTAAGAGGGAGAACCAGGAGCAAAGACTTTGGCTCACTCAATGGAAAACAAGGAGAAAATTAGAACTAAGATCCCCCCCCATAAAGCTAGGACCTTCAAAGTTATATATCTTCAATGAAAGGGCAGGGTAGAAAAAAGTCATCCCATAAACACAGTGTTATGAATGACAAGAATCTTGTCTACCTTCACTTGAGCTCTAAATGGGCCCGAAAACTCCTAACCTGGTTCTGTGCCGTGTATGGGTTTGTAGTTTCAAGTGACACTCTGTTGGTGGTCTGGGGACACCTTAATCAAGACAATAGCATCAAGGATGTGCCTGGAGTACATAAGAGATGCAAATGCACACTTCTCTCAAACATGCTCCACACAGAATACTTGGGATTTCACAATTAAACCTGGCTCACAATGAGTTCAGATGCGAGAGTACAAAACATACAAGAAAATAATTCTCAGTGAGTAAAAGTGAGCCAATATAATGTAAACTTCCCCAAGGCTGCCAAATAATAGGATAAAATAATAGAGACCAAAAAAGGAAGTATACTTTAATGGTCTTAAGAAAAGAATAGAAATATAAGAAGCAAAGAGGACAGTATAGCAAAAACATATTAGTAAAAAAAAAAAGCATATTTTTAAAATTAGCTTTAAGAATTTTAAAAAATACTCATTAAGTTAAAAATACAAGGTATGATTTCAGGACATTTTATAACCAGAAAAAGATTAATTTGTGAATTATGAGTTAGATTTGAGGAAATCACCTTAAAATGCAACTAAATACCTAACAGAATTTCTGAATAAATAGAGAATGGAAAAATAAAATATCTGAAGAGGTAACAACTAAGAACTTTCAAAATTGTTGAATTCTCAGATTCATGAAACCCATGAATTTGAAGCACACAAATATATCCATATTTATATGCATCATAGTAGATCTATGGAGACATTCAGTAAGTCCTTCAATGGTGGACAGTAATGGCAAATCCTTACTTGATTAATTGCCTGCCCCTGCTCCCCACCAATTATGGCCATCATCATGACCCTCTCCATTATGAAAGAGTTCCAGCTAGTCAACATATTGATACTACCAGTGTGACTGGCCCTTTCCAGAGAAAGATGACATCAGGCTTGCTTGTACCTTTTGCAGGTTGGTCACTCAGCAGTGGCAGTATCCATATTAGGTTTGTTAAAAGGAAGTTTATGTTGATCCTGTGTATAACCTCCATCCCAGCCACTCATTAAAACTGAGTGGATGGTAGTAGAGCTGGGAAAATAGATTGATTGACATCCTGTCTACTTGTTTATTTAGAGCCTTCTTTAAAATGGATGTGGTTTGGTGAGCATTCACCTAGGACACAAATATCTTCATACTCTGTGTTCATGAAGAGAACAGGAGTCTATTTCCAGCTAGGCCAGCAAAACATGCTCAGTTTTGTTCTTCCTTTGTCTGTTCATATGGGGCTATAGGTATGGTTTGTGGGAAAAGTAGCAATGGAGTAGAAGCCATAGGAGTCTAAGCCAATTACTCATGAAACTATTTGTATCTTCAAGAATAATGATGAACTTCTATGACACGTAGCCTAGATGGCTTGTATAACACCCAGTTCATGATGAATAATTCAACATAGACTTCCCTGGTGGCGCAGTGGTTAAGAATCTGCCTGTCAATGCAGGGGACACGGGTTCGATCCTTGGTCCCAGAAGATCCCACATGTCGCGGAGCAACTAAGCCCGTGCGCCACAACTACTGAAGCCCGCGAGCTCTAGGGCCCGTGTGCCACAACTACTGAGCCCGCATGCTGCAACTACTGAAGCCCATGTGCCTAGAGCCCATGCTCCGCAACAAGAGAAGCCACTGCAATGAGAAGCCCGTGCACCACAACAAAGAGTAGGCCCCACTCGCCACAACTACAGAAAGCCAGCATGCAGCAACAAAGACCTAACGCAGCCAAAAAAAAAAAATTCAACGTGCATGGTCGTGTATTGTCCCATGATTAGCCATGCAGTCTCTCCTAGGATCCAGCAGCAAGGCAGAGCTGTTTATTAAGTTTATTAAGTTAAAAGTAGGCATGTGGAAGAAAAAGAAGAGATCTTATGCTTGCTTCAAAAATCTCAGGTTCTTTTGGACAGTTCATAAAGGCTTTGCAATGAAACACGAAGCTCATTTTTATTCCCACTTATTCAGAACATTGTGAAAAGATTTTTTCATTTCTGTCTAAAACTTCCCAAATTCTCTGCTGTACTCCCTCTATACATGGCAGCCTATCTGGGCCTGTATATTTCTAGCTGATGTCATTTTGGTTTTCTAGGTTTCTAGCCTCTCCAGTGTAGAACCAGCAGTGTCTGCAGGGAGCTCATGTTCTTCTTTCTCAGTGGTTTAGCTTTAAGAGACCTATCTAGTTAGCGGAAACACAGTAGATAATTAGACCAGTGTATTTTTCCTTTATATGATGTTCTCTTTTTTGAATTAGTGTATCGAGACATTGGTGAAAAGGCTAGCCCTCAGATAGTATGGTACCATTTCATTCTCAGAGTACAGCAAGGAAGCACATGTTTCTGTTAATATTATATGTGAGGAACTATGCAATGCAAAGCCCAATTGGGTGACCAACTATTCACAATCGGTTGTTTTTATTTGTACCCCAGCAAGTCAGCTACTGTTCTTTCCTGGGAGAAAAATGATTACTTGAAAAGTTAAAAAGCTTCTTATTCCAGAATAGTCATGTTTTATTCATTTCCTCTCCAGCTCTCTTTTGACAGAATTTTTTTCTTTTCCAACCATAGTAAATATCAAAGCTACATAAGGTAGAAGCTGCAAATAACACAGGTATTACCTGTCTACCATGATCAATTCTAGCTTTAGAGTATACTCACGGGTTAGGTAATGAGCAGGGTCCTTATTCTCAGTGATTTTCTCATGGTTACAGGAAAGTCAGTTACAAAGTATAGACATTAGGTATGAATCTAGATCTCCTGTCTCCTAGGAAATTTTGACATATGAGAACTCCTTCCTTCTAGGACAAACTGATTAATCTCACAAAAGATTACAGTAAGAGAGAGCCTGTTGTACATATCCTATAAATATAAATAGATAGATAGATAGATATCCCTATTTCAAGTGTTATGAAATGTAACACTTGGATCTGGTCTTTATATATTTATCATCTTTTGTTGTTTAAAAAGATGAAGATGGCTTAGTTTAACCATTTATTCTAACCCAAAAGAGCACATAAGAACTATATTTGTCCTTTTAATTCCACCTAGAATTTCTTGCTACTCATTGTCTGGCCCAGCTCACTGACACCAATCGGTCCTGGAGGCCCAGTTCTTCCTTCCTGGCCTCTTTCTCCCTAAGAGGAAGAAATAATGAATGAAAGCTTTGCTTTTTTAAATGAAGAATACACATAGCACAAAATACTCTGGAGATTTCAACAAAGATAAATAGCAAAATTGTCAAACTTTTCAAACCGTTAAAGATTTTTAAAAAACCTAGA
The DNA here is from genome assembly GCF_002837175.3 of Physeter macrocephalus. Taxonomy (NCBI): domain Eukaryota; kingdom Metazoa; phylum Chordata; class Mammalia; order Artiodactyla; family Physeteridae; genus Physeter; species Physeter macrocephalus. The sequence goes on from NC_041218.1 coordinate 62,984,001, forward strand.
GGAGGAAAAATGCCTTGAATTTAAGTGAACAAATTACCCCCAAACGTTCCTCATTCCTTCTTGTCTAAATGCAATTTCAGCTTTCAGAAACAATTACGTAGCAATTGATAGGTCAGACTGTGTACGGCTCTTTTTGGTTACTGAAATGACCAAGTTAACAATGCCCGTGCTGTTCTCTGCCCCCTCACCACCATCCAGGGATGCGTCCCCTGCCACCCTGCCCTGTTCCATTTCACCTCGCCTTTCAGTTCTGTTTCACATTTCTTCTCCTTCAGAACCCTTCTCCAGTAACTCTGCCAGTATAAATTCCACCTTCCCTGGAATCTCAATGTGCTTATTGTCTAAATGCATTCCATGGTGACACCTGATTACATTCGAAGTGCACAGCTTTGTACTGCTCTCTGGTTTAGCCCTACGTCGAAGTCTTACTGTCCCAATGACATAGAAAAGCCATTTAAAATAAGCACTTCTGCTCTAGTACATCCTGCATGATGTAGAGCACCCAAGGTTGTTGGGTGTTCTAGTCCTTTCTAGTTCCCTACAAACCTCTCCGTCAACATTTACTTATTCAGTGTCATGGTTCTTCTGGTTTCTGCCCCTCTGTGCTTATTTGATGTGAGCAGATGATAGTTGACATGTTAAGGTGTTTCACTTCCCAGTAACATTTTTGCATGCCAACATTTAAAATCCATGAAAACTCAACAGAACTAGATGTATGTTGGCAAGAGGGTGGGTATTTGGAGACAAGCAAAATTTTCATTCCAACCAAATCAAAAAATACATAGAGTATTCTTGTGGTAACTGCCCCTGACCAGGGCATTGCAGTGTCCAAGAATCCAGTCTGTAAGTAACTCATACAGACAGCCTCCTTGTATCCATGAGGGTAACACTGAGCAGAGTTCAAATCACAGCTCCCCCAGCCCTACAATAAATTCAGTAGTCATCAATGGGCCGAGAGACCAGCATCTTTACCTTAATACCTGGCTGTCCAATACCAGGGGCTCCTGGAGGACCATAAGGACCAGGAGGACCAGGTTCACCCTAAAGGAAGAAACAGTGATATGTTAGGTCAACTCCGTAGTATTTGTTGAGCAGCTCTTAGACGTATAGTGATGTGATAGGGGCTTTGAGGGCATCAACAAAACCTAGCACACAGTCTCCACCCTCAAGTGTTCACCATCCAGTTGGACAGACGGCACAGACCCAGGATGGACTTAGCCATGACCCAGTATCTAGGGTTCATGAAAATGTCTCCATTTTAATTTTAAAAATCAGAATAAAAAATAAACATAATAATAGTGTATATAATAATGAATACAGTCTGGACTACATTTTTCTTTATACCAACTCAGTTGTAAAATATAATTTTAAACATTTTTATGGAGGAAAGTACCTAGAAAGGCAAAAGTTTTTAGGATCTGTGAAAGTCATAACGTGGCCCTCGCTCATTTGTTCAATACATCTTTATTAAGTGCTTCTGGCAGACACATTTGTTTTCTACCCAATGATCATCCTCTCCCTTCTTTCTTCCCTGCTGTTAGAACTCTGACCTGTTCAGGTCAGTGGGCAACTATTCTTCGCCCTCAGATGTGTAGGATGAATGATAATCCGTCTAAAACAAGGGTAGAATCTTTCCCTTTGCCACTGATTAATCTAGGTTAATCCTTTGACTCAGTTCTGATAAATGAGATGTGGGGACCTTACTGGATGCAAAGGGAAAGTTTTGCCTCTGCTTCTTTGTTCCTACTTGGAGGTGTGATAGCTAACTTGTAACCGTGAGGCAACAGTCTCTCAGATGAATGCCAACAGTTGAAGAGGATGATGCAGAAAAAATTTAAAAGAGCCTGGCTCCTAGACAACCTCACTGGGCTCCTGATCCAGTCCTAGACTACCTACCTTCAAGCATTCTGTTTACTCAACAAGAAGCGTTCTTATGATTTAAGCCACTATTAGTCGAGATGTTTGTTACTAGAAACCAGAAGCATTTTCAGTTAATATAGTCTATGATGTGGCAAGCCCATCATAGAATTCAGGCATTATAGAACTGAGACCACGGCACTCAAACTCCTGCATTTCACAGGTGAGGAACCTGAGTCCCAGAGGGGTTACCTGGTCTGCACAAACTCACACCTCAGTATCACCCACAGGGATATGGGTCTTTAGGTCTCTCAAGCTTCTGGTCCTTTGGCATGTTGATAGAGGAAAGGAGAGTGGCTATTGATTACCATTTCTTTTTTTATAATGCTAATTTTTTCTGTTTATCAAAATAATGTATCTTCACTGTAGAAAATCTGCCATATATTGAAAAGCATACAAAGAAAATTTTATATTATCTATCTATAACAACTGTTAATTTTTGGTGTGTTTCCTTCGGTTTTTTTTATTGTTTTTTTTTAGAATTCTATTGAAGTATAGTTGATTGACAATGTTGTGCTAATTTCTGCTGTACCACAAAGTGACTCAGTTACACATATATATATTCTTTTTCATTATGGTTTATCACAGGATAGTATATAGTGAATATAGTTCCATGTGCTATACAGTAGGACTTTCTTGTTTATCCATTCTCTATAAAATAGTTTGCATCCGCTAATCCCAAACTCCCACTCCATCCCTCTGTCACGCCCCTCCCCCTTGGCAACCACAAGTCTGTTCTGTATGTCTGTGAGTCTGTATCTGTTTCATAGATATGTTCATTTGTGTCATGTTTTAGATTCCACATATAGGTGATATCATATGGTATTTGTCTTTCTCTTTACATACATGCATGTACCTCTAATTTATGTTAAGAAAAATTTCAAAGTATGCTTGTGTTGGAGTTAATGAATACTTGCTATTTAAGATTTCACTAAACTTACAGATTTTTCTCTTCTCTTCATCCTTTTATAAGCCGACAGACAGGAAGTGGAGACAAACATTCTCCCAGGTTGAGGGGAACAAAGGAATTTTCACTAAGCTAAAGCCTCAGTTCTCCCCAGAGGCTTGTGATTTTGGAGGGGACTCTTAGTAACTAGAGCAATGTTCTATTGATATGGTAGAGGCATTACTTGAAAGAAGTCTGTTGACTTTAGCCAAATGCAAAGGGGAACAGAAGAGAAAGGAGAAGGGTCATAGTTAAATCGCCTCCCCAAAAGATATGTCGAGGCTCAAGATAACTCAAACAAAGAAAACCTGTCTCAAAATCAGTTGATTGTAAGAGTTCATGATGCTTTGGCGTTTCAATGGATTGAATTGAAAAGTACCTTCTGTTTATCATTGTGAGTACAAGTCAGTCTGGCAGATAAATCAACCTGAATTTTTCCCTTTAAAATTCAAGGCTCTAGTTATCTTTTAATATAGGTTAAATTTTCTGGAGCATCCAAGTAATTGCCATTCTTATCTTTTACATGTTCTTGGCCATAGAATTTCTCTCTGTATAATATCAGACAAATATTCTCTCTTTGGGGAGAATATAAAATTTCTCCCCAAATTTGAAGTTGTTTTCTTAATCTCAAGTTTAAGTGCTAGAGAATATTCAGTTTCCTAAAGATTCCAAATTTTAACTTCAAAGAATCTTTCCTTATAACTTCTTGTGCTCTCCATTCAAGCTGGAATCTCCTTGTCCGTTACACGGCATAAGGGTGAATGTTTCCATCACGTAGCAAAAGAACACCAAGTACTTGCTATGTGGATGGTAATAAATACAGAGAAGTTTAAAACAAAGGCCCTAAACTCAAAGGGGTAGTTTGAGAGGTAAAACACACCATTAAAATAATGATAGGGCTTCCCTGGTGGCGCAGTGGTTGAGAGTCCGCCTGCCGATGCAGGGGACACGGGTTCGTGCCCCGGTCCGGGAAGATCCCACATGCCGCGGAGCGGCTGGGCCCGTGAGCCATGGCCGCTGAGCCTGCGCGCCCGGAGCCTGTGCTCCGCAACGGGAGAGGCCACAGCAGTGAGAGTACCGCGTACTGCAAAAAAAAAAAAAAAAAAAAAGATAATGATAATAATAATAATGGTATAAGGCTCTAAGTTCCCTATTCTCTTCATTCCCTGCCCTTTGGTATGTAGTTTGGTTCTGTAATGGATCAGAAGGCTTTTAAATATATTATGTATTTGGAGGAGAATTTGAGTGTTTTATAGTGGAAGCTCTGCCCTACTGTGTACTTGTCTCTATGTTTGATCTAAAACAAACAAGAGCACAGGTTGGTGAGAAAGTTTCCCAACTCTGGACAAGGCACTGGTTCTGCTGTTAACTTGAAGTGAGGGAGCCAGGAGAGCCAAGAGGATAAAGAACTATATTACCCTTGAGGGCATGAGCTCCCTTTAGCCTTGGTCCCCCACCAACAGCAACTGAGAGACTTCTTAATATTGCTTTTTCAGGGGAATTACAGGGATCTGAGGTTATAGAGGGGCCACTTTCCCTTACCTGAACACAGCCCCATAGCAACATATCTTCACACTTTACCTGCTTAAATTTATTTCCTGGGAGCCTTGCATCTCAACCTAGGACCTGCAGAACAGTATTGGTCCACAATTAATGTCTATCCTTGTCACACTTCCCCTTTCCCTTTCCTACAGAGATTCCTGAGATGGTAAAGAAAGTGGTTCTGATTATAAAATACCATAGCTGGATAAGACCGAACAGGAAGAAAAGAGTCAGCACTCTACTACAAATGATTTTCCTGGAATGCACCAAGGGAACATAGCCTTGAAAGACTCCAGGCTTGATTCCTTTTTTGCTATTATTCCTGCCCTAATCCTCACCAACAAACACACCCACAGATTGAATACCCTCAGTACTACTTATTATTTCTCTACTCCACTTTCTTTAAACATCAGGGGGATATACAAAGAAGACTGGGTTAAAGTCGATAGCCCCAGAGAAGTCTGTGTCTCATGACCTTTGGATGAGTGTGAATGAAAGTGAACATGAGTGTAAGCATGTGAGGGGCATCAAGGAGGTTAGGTAAACCACTTCGATCCTTCTCAGAAACTAAGGATGCCTACGCTATGGACCTCAAGATGGAAGAAAGCCAATGTTTAATAAAACCTGCTGTTTTCAAGCACCGCCCCGACACTTCATATAGATTATCACATTTAATCTTCTAACAGTCTTAGGAAATTGGTGTTTTTTCCTATTTTGTGATGTAGGAATATAATCTCCATTTTAAAATTGATTTTTCAGTATGCATGGTATCACAGGGAAAAAAACCATGGCTTTTTCATTCAGTCAGTGTAGTTGAATTCTGGTTCTATAGTTTACTAACAGTTTGAGCTTTTGCAAGATCCCCGTATGCGAAATGAGGGTCATTATATCTACCTTGCAGCTTTGTTGAGAGGATTTGAAATATTGTCTTAAAACATCTAAGTCATAACCAGTCACATGGTAGCTGTATGATATGTGTAGAGCAATTGTTATTCACTAGACTTTCACTGAGTAGCAACCTGGTACCCAGTACCGCCTAACATAATTATAGACATAAATCAGTTTGCACCTGCACTTTGCAGACACTTAGAATCTGGCTGGAGAGGCAAATGAATATAAAGCAAAATATAAGCATGTGAATTAGCTATAAAAAAGGTATTAACAGAGCATGTAAGACTGAGGCAGAAGTGTTTAATTCTACCTTAAGGAACTGGGAAAGTTTTATACAGTAGTGGAGATATTTGCTCTGAACAAACATGTATGAATCATATTTAATCTAGTAAGAAAGAAGGGGGACGAAAGTTCTGGAAAAGGAGAGAGTATGAGGCATAAAATGATGTGAAACGTTCTGGGGACAGTAAGCAGCTCTGTGTGGCAAGCAAACAGGTATGAGGTGACAACAGGGTCACTGTCTGGAGCTGCACTGTCCACTGGAAATATACCGTGAGCCACATTTGTCATTTTAAATTTTCTAGTAGCCACACTAAGGAAGTAATAACAGGTTTTACTTAACCCAATGTACCCCAAATATTATCATTGCAACATATAAGCAATATAAAACTCTTATTAATGATTTTATTTTTCATTATTATTTTTTAATATCTTTATTGGAGTATAATTGCTTTACAATGGTGCGTTACTTTCTGCTTTACAACAAAGTGAATCAGTTATACATATACCTATGTCCCCATATCTCTTCCCTCTTGCGTCTCCCTCCCTCCCATCCTCCCTATCCCACCCCTCTAGGTGGTCACAAACCACCTAACTGATCTCCCTGTGCTATGCGGCTGCTTCCCACTAGCTATCCACTCTACGTTTGGTAGTGTATATATGTCCATGCCACTCTCTCACTTTGTCACAGCTTACCCTTCCCCCTCCCCATATCCTCAAGTCCATGCTCTAGTAGGTCTGTGTTTTATTCCCATCCTACCTTTTTCTTAGATTCCATATATATGTGTTAGCATACGGTATTTGTTTTTCTCCTTCTGACTTACTTCACTCAGTATGACAGACTCCAGGTCCATCGACCTCACTACAAATAACTCAATTTCAGTTCTTTTTATGGTTGAGTAATATTCCGTTGTATATATGTGTCACATCTTCTTTATCCATTCGTCTGTTGATGGACACTTAGGTTGCTTCCATGTCCTGGCTATTGTAAATAGAGTTGCAATGAACGTCATGCCTTTGAAATCCTACATGTATTTAACACTTATAGCACATTTCAATTCCGACTAGCCACATTTCAAGTGCTCAATAGCCACGTATAGCTACTCTATTGGACAGTGCAGCTTTAGAGTGACTAAAGAGGCTGGAGGCTTGGGTCAGAACCATGGAGAGTACCAGCATTTAAGTTGGGTGGGAGTGAAAGAACACAGAGATGTCTTGTGGGGATTTGGGGAAGACAGTGGCCCAGAAAAAAAGGGGGGGGCAGGGAGAGCTGACAAAGGCAGTATAAAAGAAGTCAGGAAAAAGAGAATTTCAGAAGTAACTCATCCTTTCCAAAGACAAAGTCATATTCTTTGACTCGCAGACCTGATCATCTTCCAGCATTCTCTATTTCAAGGAAGGGCATCAAGATCCCTCCACATGTCAAGCCAGAACTTAGAAGTCATTCTTAATGTATCTCACTCCCTTATCCATCATATGCAATGCATCACCAACACCTAACAATATGCTCATAAATCTCAAATCCATCCATCTCTGTGTCCTCTACCATGCCTCTACAGTCTACCCCAAATTAATATCATCTCTTGCTCAGACTATAGCAAAGTCCTTAATACTCTACATGCATCCATTCTAGCACATTCTAATTTATTCCCCCACCCATCCATTGCTGTCAGAGCAATCTTCTAATTTTAACCTGAGTAAAACCCTTCAAGTCCTTTCCTTTTGCTCTTAGGGTAAAGACAGAGCTCCTTCCAAGGCTTGTGAGCCCCTGCATGGTGTGGTCCTGTGGCCTTTTCAAAACTATTTGTTATTAGCTGCCTCTTCTCTAGCCACCCTAGCACCATTGGCCTTTGTTCAGTTCCTTGTACTCGCCATGTTCCCTCCTGCCACAGGGTCTTTGCATGTGCTGTTGTATCTATCTGGGATGTGGTTACCTCTCTCTTTTCCTAGTTAATCCTTATTCATCCCTCAGATCTTATTTTAAACAGCATGGCTTCAGGGAAGGCCTCTCTGGTCAGGTAAAATCCCTATTCTAGAGGCACTGATAACATCATTTTCCTCTTTTTCTGAACATTCATTACAGTTGCAACTTTGCATTTCTGCATGTGTTACTATGTCTCCCCACAGATTGTGGGAAGATGTCATGTGATTTTGCTCAGCTCTCCATTCTCAATGTTTAGCTAATTGATATTATCTACACAACCATCCAGGCCTCAAACATTTACTGAACAGTGACTAAGGAGCAGATATTGTGCCAGCTGCTAGAGGTGAACAAAACAGGAAACCTGGTCTAGATGGGGGGAACTGGGGGTTTGGAATTGCTCCTCTGGCATTCCCACTGGTTTACTTACGTTTTTAACTAAGAGCGACTGTGCATACATTACATAGTGATATAAAGTACTTATCGCACAGTTTTTGCTACAAACTTACCCAGATACAATTAATCATTTTTGTTTTTCAGTTGAAAGCCAACAGATGGCCTAAGGTTACACTGTATGGAAAGTTCAGCTAGAGAAACCCAACACTTCTTATTCCTGGCACTGGCCCTAACCAAAGTCAACATCTTTCCTTTCCCTAAAATTATAAATAATGAATGTTTGTCCAAGACTCTGAATTTTTTGAGGACAGAACTTTACCTTTTCTTGAATAATACAATTATAAATAATTTAGTCATACCTTGGGCTCTTAACATTAGATAGATGTTTTAGCAACTTCTTTTTATTGTTTCCCAGATATGTATAGCACCAACTGTAATACTTTAAGTCTTGTGACAAATAGTCTCATACTTTCCCAGTGGAAGAAAATGATGAATGAGCATTTTGTAGGTGCAAAATGGTTCAAGTATGGACAAAATACATTCTTAGCTGAAACTCAATGAAGTGATTACTGTATACAAAGCCTTGGGAGAAAAGTCAAGAAAAGCCCTTTTTTTTGGAAAGAAGGCAAAGCAGGGGTGTGGTGGACGCATGAAAATAACATTTATCAAGTTGTTGTTAAATCAAGCTCTATTTTTAGTTCCTAATTTCTCTTATTTCAGAGAAGTGTTATGTAATAAGAGGCATATTTTTAGAAAACATATCAGGCTAGCTTTGTTCTATATTAATGAAAAGAGGGTTGTCAAAATACTTAACTGCTCAATTATTGACGATACATATGGCACTTACTATGTAACAGGTGCTGTTCTAAGTGCTTTTCATGTATTAACTCATGTAATCCTCAGAACAACTCTATTTTTAACCCATTACATTAATGAGAAAACTGAGTTATGGGGAGGAAAAGTGAGTTTCCCAAATCACAGAACTAATACAATATAGGGCTGGGTTTGAACCCCAGCAGTCTGGCTTTAGAGCCAGTCCTCTAACCACCATGCGAAACTGCCTCTTGGGACTTTCCCGTTCTTAAAGTATTTCAAAAATCATTTGATTGCAGACTAAATTTATATCTTTGTTACAGGATGAAAAACACAAAAATCAGATAGTTACAATCTACCCATAGTTGAAGAATCATCATATGAAGACAAAGAATCTCTAAAATAAAAATAAGTCACGTGAAAGTACATACTATTACAAGCCAACTTACATGCCCTTTCAGGCACATAAAGTCTACCTGGATCAATGTTGTCACTGAATTAGCGGTAAAGTTAACATAAATAATAATTGGCAATACTGTAATCACACAATGTAACGCTACATATAAAGCAGTTATTAAGCAACTGCACTGTTGGAACCATCATTATTTAAAATCTCCAATTGCAATCTTTTTTTAATAACATCTACTTGGGTCAGAGAAAAGATCACTGTTCACATACTCTACCCACTTATGCTTTTCAAAGAAGAAGAAAAACTCCATAATAACAGCAAAGAATTGGTGGAGAATGTGATGAAAATTGTAGTGTTGTACCAGATTTTAGTAACTCAACTCCTTTTCTTGATTGCTATTAGGTTAAAGCGAATGAAATTGACAATATACAGCTAGGTTTGACTTACAAAAAGGATGATTCATATGTTTCAATCTAATAGGAAAGTCATATTTCATTATGTATAATAAAACCTAAGAAATTGTGTGTCATTTTCCCTAAAAGGAAGGACTGTTCCACGGCCCATCAGGAGAGCTTTTAAGAATCTAGGCTCTGGTGGACACTCTTAGGACTCCTCTAGCACAAAATGCGTGGCTGGAAACTATTCAGGGTGAACCGTCTCCGTAAATCCGAGAAGAAGGACACCAATTTACCAGAGAAGAGAGGTTCATAACAGCGTGATATGTTTCCTAAAAACCTGCTCTTGGAGGGCTTCCCTGGTGGCGCAGTGGTTGAGAGTCCGCCCGCCGACGCAGGGGACACGGGTTCGTGCCCGGGTTCGGGAAGATCCCACGTGCCGCGGAGCGGCTGGGCCCGTGAGCCATGGCCGCTGAGCCTGCGCGCCCGGAGCCTGTGCTCCGCAACGGGAGAGGCCACGGCAGTGAGAGGCCCGCGTACCGCAAAAACAACAACAACAGCAACAAAAACCTACTCCTGGAGACTGGAGCAGAGGAAAGTGAGGAGAGTTATTGTTGATAGAGTACAAAGTTTACGTTAGAATGATGGAAAAGTTTTGAGCACAGATAGTGATGATGGATACACAATATTGTGAGTGTATTTAATACCACTGAATTGTACGCTTAAAATGATAAATATTATGTATATTTTACCACAATTTAAAAAAAAAACTTCCTCTTAGAATAAACTTAATATTCCCTGCTGCACTGTTGCTGCTGCAACTTAGTTGAATTAATTAAGAGCACTGATATAAGTATTAAAAAACAAATTCTGACAACGCTCTGAAGACATTGCAGTAACTCACTGTGTTCCACATTAGCGCCCCACTTGACTGGGCCTGTGGGTTAGACTCAGCACCTTTGTGGGAAATGTTGGCAGCATTTTGGGTGCCTTGATCCACCGGAGTTTTCGTCTTGGCAGGCTCTGCACACGCATGCGCACATACACACGCACGCAGGGTGTACCGCATCTGCTGAGGACCATATGTGTCAGAGATTTGGGGAGGAAAATCATCTCTCTTGAAGCCAATGGCTGACACGCCACATGTTCTGGCAGCCACTTCAAGCTGTCACTATTAGTTGTCTCACATCAAATGAGTTAATAAGCTCATTTAGAATCCTGGTGGGCAGATAGGCATGTAGGTCAAAGCCCTTTCCACAACAAGAATCGCTGGATTACTAATGATTCTTTCCCTTTATTAGGCCCAGGACAGAAATAGCATTTAGAATTTGACATCCCCGAAGAAAAACAGCCACATAGTTTGGCAGCTTGGCTCTGATTCTGCATTAGACAGATATTTGTAATTAAAATTGTGAAGGGATTCTTCTCTTCGCACTGCTATACACTGAGCAGTCGCAACCATGTTCAAAGGTGTTAGCCTGCCAGGAGAACCAGAAGGCCTATTATTGGTTTTGGACAACTGCAAAAGCTGGTGTGTTTGAATACCCTGGACTTAAAAATACTTTTCATGAAGCCAAAAATATAGTCATTCTGTACTGAGAGCTGTGAACTTAAAAAAGTTTTCTGTTTGATTATTCTGTACTAGAAATTGTTGATGTCTACATGTTTCACCTGATTTCCTTCCCATCAAGTTATAAGGAATTATATCCTATTAGAAATCATGATTTCTTTTTTTAGTGGTTGAAAGCAACATCATGATGTTAGGGGATTTTTAGGCTTTTGAGTTGTGTGAGAGCTGAAATAAAACTACACAACATTCTAGTTTGAGGAGAAAGTTTCAGCTTCTTCGTAGTTGTTCATATTTGTGGTATTTGAACTCTTTCCAAACCACAGTTGAAATATTATTTTTGTTCAGTAGGTTGACCTACTAAAGCTGCTAAGCTAACTTTAAGTCAAATCAAGCATCGATATTCAAATAATGGCAAAACTAAAGAATGAATTTTTAAAACTACTAAATCTTCATTAATGATATATCTGTTCTAGTGAAAATAGTGACATTATAGAAAACATAAGACTCTAGCTTGTATATCTGAAACTGTAAAAAAAAAAAAAATTAAGTTCCAAGCCTCCATGCCTCTCTTAGAAGAAAGCGGAATTATAAATAACGCATTAGGTTATTAAATGCACAAGAAGCTTCTGATGGATTACATCTACATTCTCCTGTTTCTTTTCTTCTTATTATTATTTTTTATTTTTTGTGGTACGTGGGCCTCTCACTGTTGTGGCCTCTCCCGTTGCGGAGCACAGGCTCCGGACGCGCAGGCTCAGCGGCCATGGCTCACGGGCCCAGCCGCTCCGCGGCACGTGGGATCTTCCCGGACCGGGGCACGAACCCGTGTCCCCTGCATCGGCAGGCGGATTCTCAACCACTGCTCCACCAGGGAAGCCCTCTCCTGTTTCTTTTATTATCCAAATATCTTGGAAGAATGGTCAAAATTCCTGGCTATTGCAAACTTCTCTCTGATTCCTTCCACAATCCATTGTCACCTCCCCAGTCTCTCAAAGGTTTCCAAAACCTGCAAAATTGACAATCTAAGTGACTGCATAGGTCCTGCCTATTTGACCTGTCTGCAGTATGATACTGTTGACAGCTCATTCCATTTAAGACTATTTCCTCATTCATTCATTCATTCAACAAATATTTATTTGTTGCTTATCTTAAACATGTGTGGGTGTAGATATAATAATTTTTTTTCTCTCTCAGATATGATAGCAGTACTCCTGACCCATTGTCACTAGATTTTCTGCTTTGGATTTTTCAAAAACAGTGATGGACGTGTACATATCTATCTAATTCTCCTGCCAATGGTTCATATTTGAAAGAAGACTGGCAATGTCTAAAGGTATAATGCACGGAAACTAAAAGGAAACTTGATTAGTATTCTTTCAGTTACCAAAATACATATGCATTCCTAATAGCTATGTCAAAGGTTGACAGCCATCCCTATTTTAAAAACTAACCTCTTTTCATAGAGCATTTTGAAGAAAACAGGATGATGTGTAGGTATGTTTACTAGGTTTATAATTTTAATTTCAGGATCTGTACATTTAGCTCTCGTTTACTTAATTTCTTTATAAGAACACCAACTACTAAAAAAAATTATCTACCATGCTGGGGAACCTCAAAAAATGGGATGGAAGTATGACAGAGCTAGGTAAGGAGGAGTAGGGTGTCCAAGGATCATGTGCAGTGCAGAGCTTTGGAGTGGGCTAAGTGCTTCACTTGCCCTCATTTACTTCCTTTAAAACGTTAAGTTTCACTTATTCACTAATACTAGGTCTGTTGTTTATTTTGGATGTGGGCTGGATGTTTGATTCACTGGAGATTATTTACCCTGACCATATACATTTATTAAACTGGACCAGACTGGTGCTATTTCTCTATGAGTTTTCTTAACATCTCAGAAGCTAAACTGAACATAAAGTAAGAGGACTTTGAGTTTCTTATACTTGAGTGTAGTACAAGAAGAAAACACTTAGGGGGGAAAAGCCCTGCAGAAAATGTATGAACGTCCTAGAGTAGAACAATGGAAGAAGTTAGAAGAAGGGAGGCAATACATCTATTAAGATAAATTACTGGTCTTCCCTGGTGGCGCAGTGGTTGAGAGTTCGCATGCCGATGCAGGGGACACGGATTCGTGCCCCGGTCCGGGAAGATCCCACATGCCGCGGAGCGGCTGGGCCCGTGAGCCATGGCCGCTGAGCCTTTGC
>NC_041218.1:62997395-63007604 GCF_002837175.3 Physeter macrocephalus
GTCCGGAGCCTGTGCTCCGCAACGGGAGAGGCCGCGACAGTGAGAGGCCCGCGTACAAAAAAAAAAAAAAAAAGATAAATTACTATATAACATAAGTATCACAATATTTTTTAATTGTTTGAGGATTAACACGTGCTGCTTTGCCTTGGAGAAATATATCAGGGATAATTCCTAATGCCCTTTTGGCCCTAGCACCGGAGCACTCATGCTAGGATGCTTCAAACGTGTCACAAGCTATTTCCTGCTCAGGCCACAGTGAGCAGTCCCTCCTCCCAGAGCACAAAAAGGGTCTTGGAAAGAGTAGATTTGGATGAGATTTGAGAAGAAAACACCCTTCAGAAATAAGCTCAGAAGGACATCAAGAAAAGGCAAAAATTACCTAATGTGGGCCTGGCACATCCAGCATTCTACTGTGTTTATTTGTTCAAAACTAATTTTGGTGACTTGTTCTCTGTGATTTGAGAGGCCTGCCAGTCTTGAGCCATTCTTTCTCGTTATTGGAGGGCCCATTCTATGGCCAGGTGGGATTGCTGCCTGAACCACCACACCAGCCCTTGGAAGGTGGTGTAGGGTTCTTAGGCCCTCAGTTTTTACTGAGGAGAAGCACCGTGCTCTCTTGTTAGGGACATTGCCAGTTTGGTCCTAGGGATATGGCTTCTCAGGTACTTGCGTGATGATAGTTCTAACTGGTTTTAGAGACCGATGGGATGTTCTTCTTATGAATACCACTCTTGACCCTCATGTATGGGAGAGGCTGAGGTGGCTTCCTTCTGAGAAACATCTATATTTTGTTTCTAAGGCAACAAGGTCATTTAGGACAGAATACTACTTTACATATGGAAAATACTAATGACAGAAATGATTTGTGAAATAGGGCCAGAATCACATTTTTCCTTAATTTCTCACATGCTCTTTTTTCCTTGTATTCTTTGGCCACGTTTTCTGCAAACCCTTTGATGAAGAAAATCCAACGAAGAAAATCCATCCACTAGAGCAACAGAATGGGACTGTCGCTCATGAGAGAGACTATTCATAAATTCAAATTCATAGGCAGGCCCTATCTAGAAACTCCCATGGAATCTTTGCAAATGTTACAAGTCCAAATTTTCTATTTTAAGGTCTCATAAGAGACAAAATATTTGAAAATGCACATTACTGGTTTCTTTTTCCCATGAGATTCCTTTCCTTCTTTTCCTGCATTTTCAGATGAACATTATAACCAAGTAGAAGTGCACTCTCAACAGACTTTTGTTTCCGGCCAGAGTACACTAGAGGGGGGAGACAGATGCAAGTTCCATACTGTCCAAAAGAAAGGCATTTATCTCAGGTTGACTATCTAGGAAATTCAGCAGTTTTCCTAAGGAGATAGATATAATATGGTGGTTAAGAGCAGACTGGCTGGGTTTGAATCCTGGCTCTGTCCCTTACCAACTGTGTAGACTTGAATCCATTGCTTAAACTCTCTGTGCCGTAGTAGCCTAATCTATACCATGGGAGTAAGAATAGATCATGCCTCAGAAGGTGTGTTATCTTAAATGGGTATTTAGAGCTGTATCTGTGTATAGTAAATATACACTAAATAAGTGCTATCTGTTATTTTAGAAGCTTCAAAATAATAATCCTCCCTGTGCCCATTGGAAAATACAGAATTACTGAATTTTAAAGGTTTTTTTTTTTTGGCACGAATTGCAATAGTAATATCGTAAAACCATTTTGTAATAAAATGGTAATGGATAAAAAGAAATGTCACTATAAAACATTGTTTCCAGATTGAGCAAAAAAATAAAATAGTTTATTAAGTTTTTAAGATTTAGAATTACATTCTGGGATGCAAGATGAAGTCATTCCCTGAAACCTGACTTTTAAGACAATACAAGGATAAATGTATAAAACCTAAGACAATTAATGAATGTGACATGCGTCTCTGGTTGACAGATGCAGAGGGGTAGAAATTAGTAATAGTCTCCAAGTAACAGTCAAGAGACCATTAAATCTGTGACCTTAAGCCAAAAATATAACTAGGAGAAAAATGAGAAGCTTATTCCCATCTCATTCCCTCCCAAGAACCCCCAATATTCTTTAGATACTGACATCTTTTTATCTGACAATGAATTTTTTGTGTTCACCTGGCAGTGAATTTTGTGATTTTTAAAACTGTGATAATTTTACATTAAATATCTTCACCAAAATTTTTGAAAAAAAGAATTTTTTAAAAGAGAGGCCCTTGGAAAGTTGAAGTCGTCAGATACTTTTGGAAAAGTGACTCCTTTTATGCTGATGATGTGAAAGTCGAGCATGAAGTGTTATGTCAGAAAATTACAGCCTCCCCCAATATACTTGATTCATTATTTATTCAAAGAATTAATACCTTCTTAGAATTAAAAGCTAAATTCTGTGGAAATAAATTCACTTTAAAAGAAAAATCTAAGTAGTAATTGTATAAGACATGAAGAGAAGTGATCAAACGATGGCACATTTTTATGAACTGCCATCACCCATCTCCCGAAGCTGCGTGCCCTGCTCCCAGCCCAGCACCTCCACAGACGCCCTGATTTCCAGACTTCTCATTTTCCAAAAGGAAAACTTTGGGCCAGTATGATTTCTAACATCCCTTGTGGCTCGAACAATCTATAATTCTATCACTGTTGCAAACTCCAAACCTGATCCCTGATTTTAAGCCTCTTTTTCACAAACGTGAAAATTATCAGCTTAGGTAACCAAAGAATCGTCGAAATAAGTGTGGACTGTCAAAATATTTTATTTTCGTTGCTGCAGGATTTTACCTACAGCCAAAGCAATTTTGTAAAAACTTCTACTCAGCATTCGGAAGAGCCAGTTCTTTCCCCCAGAGAGAATTAATCATAGGCAAGGACTGGAAAAGACAGTTTCCCCAGACAACCTTAAGCACACGCCCACTGAGAAGCTCATTCTATTTTAATTTGCCAATTAAAACTGCCCCAGGAAATCACACATTGTCATTATCTCATTAAAAATAGTATACGTGTCACTCCCTTACCTCTCTCTGGAAGAAAGAACAGTCAAGTAGCCCAACTGCTCCCCACAACTTAAATTTAATAGCACCCTTAAAAGATTGGCTGTATCTAGGGTCCTCTGGGGACAGTACCGTCTGCTGTTATTACTGCCACAAATTCCACAGATCTCCAGTCACTAACTCAACACCGTTTATTAGATATTTACTAAACTGTGGAATTTACTAAGCACTGAGAAGTGTTAAAAAGGCACTAAAACGCTTGTTTTCAGCAAATTAATGGCCACTCTCATTGGAAAATGGAGTCTTATAAACAGGTCTTTTAAAGATCCCTTCTAAAAAAAAAAAAAAGATCCCTTCTATCTCAACTTTTGGTTCCATCTGGCTCTTATTCAACCCCTCCCTATATGTCTTGCCTGGTTACCTGTGGAATGACATTACAAGGCTGGTATTGATAGAGATTACACCCTCGCAATTTAAAAAAATTTAATTTTTGTTGGTATGACAGTTATAAATCCCCTTCTCTTATAAACTGTGTATTGAGTTGACATTACCTGTGGGAAATAGAGTGATTTGAATTGTGTTGCTTATTACTACTTTTCAGTTTCTAGTGAGGCATAAAATGACTAAAAGGGCGGGAGTAAGATGGAAACACTGCAGAAATAATGGCTTATATTTAATAATGCCCCTTTGAATAAAATAATAATAATAAATGAAAAGACTATGACACTGACTTCCTGCATGTACTTAAACATGATTCTGTGTATAACACCTGCAGGTTATTATGTATTTCCAAAGATTTGTCCTCAAAGAATCCATTGACTTCTGCCTAATAAAAATGTGTATTACCATAGCTCACTAGGGGAAAGGCACTCTGCCTGTCTATAATCAACGGGTATGATTACCTTATTGCCTTGAAACCCCTTCGGGCCTGGATCCCCTGGAGGTCCAGTAATGCCCTGCTCCAAGATGAAAACCAAGAATTAGTTCTGTGTACAGAAGGCCAATCAGGAATGAATCATTCATTAGGGTCCCTAGAGATCCTGGAGTTAGAAGTCAGACTAACTCAGAGTTAAGTTGGGGTTACACATGATTGAGAAATGGAATGAGATAAAATTCCTTGTGTCAAACACACAACTTCTAAAATAGTACCTAAACTGAGAGCAAACATTTATTAATGAGGTTTTTGTTTTCTAAACCTGCTTTTCCAACATTATTCCTGTGCTGGACCCCCTTTTGGAAAGAATAAACAACTTTAAAAATATATATCTAAGGCATATATAACTGTAAGTTGGAGTTTCCAATGACCTGTGATAATCAGAGTTACTCCCCTGTCCTGACAGAATTTCAGACCAGAACAAAGGCGTTGATGGTCAACTAGATGCCATCTAGGAAATTTTGGGTAAAGGTATAATTTTCAGTAGACTTTTTGGAATGCTTCCCATTACAGCTTTAGACAAGACAAGTCCCCAGACTGGAAAAACTGATCCAATTATTTTCTGAAATCCCTGGGATAAGCCTAAAGTAAATGCTTTAAAGAATCATTCCATGTTATTGAGCAGTTACTACTTATCATGATGGAACAATACAAATGCTGTAATTTAGATAAGATGCATAGCTTTTCCTACTGCATTAGAGCAGCAATGCAAACATTGTTACATCCTGCTTTTAACTGCTTTGACTTTATTCGTCTTCCTAAACTCTAATTTTTAAACTTTTATCCCTTCAGCTACTCACTAAGTAGACTCACCTGACGGCACCTATCTTTGAAGGAGCCTGAGTTAGTTATTCAAAATATTAGAGCACCAGTTTCCAGACTTTGTTTCACATTGGAATCACCTGAGAATCTTTAAAAATACTGATGCCTGACTCCAATCCCCGGACATTCTGACTGAATTGGTAGAGGGTGCAAGTGGGCACAGAGATTTTAAAAGCTCCCTAGGTATTCTAATACAGACTTAGATTTGGTTTGCGCCTCCTTACCTGAAGTCCTCCGGGTCCCTTTGGTCCATTTGGTGCTGGGGATCCCTGTGGAATACAATTAACGGTAAGTTGCTCTAAATATCCATTCAATTTGCAATGATTTTACGTGGAAGAGAGGGAACTGTGTGCCCAGTAATGGCCAATCTTCCCAGGTTATCCAAACATCAAAGCCAACAAATTCACTGTTAACAAAACGATCCTAATTAACAAGCCAACTTGTTAGTTACCTTTTCTCTAGTAAACAAACTCCATGAAAACACGATTTTAGGTTAAGTCCTTTGCCTGTATATTGACATTTTGATCAGAATTTTTAAAATTTATTTCTTAAGAATCCTTAGAAAGCAATAAACTTGGTGGAATATTGTTTCCTTCCAGCAAGGCAATGTCAGTTAAATTAACAATTCAGTGGGCTTCCCTGGTGGTGCAGTGGTTAAGAATCCGCCTGCCAGTGCAGGGGACACGGGTTCGAGCCCTGGTCCGGGAAGATCCCACGTGCCACGGAGCAACTAAGCCCGTGCACCACGACTACTGAGCCTATGCTCTAGAGCCCCCATGTCACAACTACTGAGCCCGCGTGCCACAACTACTGAAGCCTGTGCGCCTAGAGCCCGTGCTCCGCAACAAGAGAAACCACCGCAGTGAGAAGCCCGCACACCAACCACTACGAAGAGTAGCCCCCGCTCGACGCAACTAGAGAAAGCCCACGAGCAGTATCAAACACCCAGTGCAGCCAAAAATAAATAAATAAAATAAATTTTTAAAAAAACAACAAACAATTTAGCGAGTTTCCACAATGTCTAGATCACTTTCTTGCCCATCTTCTATACATAGAACTTGGCAAAACACAACTTATACTCAACACTCTTCTAACAGAAAGTATTTCAATATGTCCCATAACTAGGAAGCCCTTTAAAGTTTGTTTTTATGACAGTATAATATTATCTAGTCTCTCTTTTCTCAGATTTCCACTTTTTTTCTGATTACCAAAATGTAACCTGTTTATAATAGGCATACCTTGACAATTATAGAAAAAAGTAAATTTCTAACAGCAACAGCTGTTAACATTTTAGGCATATTTTCATCCAATATTATTATTTCATCCAGTAGGTCTTTCTTTAAATAATTTGATCAAAGTGTATATCCAATTTTGTGTCCTACTTATCTGGTCTTCCATTCTATCAAAAATATTTTTCCATGTCATTAAAAACTCTTAGTAAACTGAATAATATCAAGAATATGATTGTCATAGCTACTCATTTCCCTAATTTTGACACTTAAGTTGTTTCTGATGATTTCTATTGTTAACAATAGTATAGTGAATATCTTTGTGTATAAATCTTTGTTCAACTTCTGATTCATTCCTAAGGATAATCTCCTAGAAGAAAATGACTGACACAGAGACTGTAAGCACATTTAAGGCTCTCATTCACCCTCTTTTGTCTCTCACACGATATATGGAAAGAAAAAGTAAAAATTTCCTCCATAAATTTTGTTCAGATTTCCATTCTCACTACCTGAGTACAGAGAGTGCATCTTCATCTTACAATATCTCCATCAATACTGAGTATTATATATTATCTCAGTGCTTGCTAATTTGATAGGTGAAGTAATATTTTAATGTTTTAATTTTACTTACCTGATTGCTTATGTGTTTGGACAGTTTTTTCATTTATTACCCATTTATATTTCCTCTTTTATGTTGCTTTGTGTTCTTTGTACGTTTTTTGTGTAAACTTACATGAACTCTTCACATCAAGGGCACTATATTTCATTGACCTTAGACATCCATTTTTTCAGATTTTTACATCTCTGAAATTGGGATACATCGTACAATCAGTTGCACCTTACATTTATAATGGGCAGTATTTTTTCTTTCTTTTTAGCACAGAAAATAATAGGGCATTTAACAATCCCTGCCATCTTAGTCAATGAACTGTATTAAATCTTTGTCAGCCATTTTTATTTCAAATAGTTTCTCCAGTTATTTTCTGACTCATTTTTGTTCTATTCTATGTGTCCATTCTTCTGTATTTTCAAGTCTATGTCCATCTCCCATTTTCAGTTATTCTCCAGGAAGAATCCATTCATTATCACACCTTTCATTTTGTGCAGGGATAATTACCAAGCCTACATTTTTCAGATTCATCTGACCTTTAACTCTACGGTAGTTTAAAAGCTTTCAGAAAGTCTCAGCCTATTTAAAGTGTTTAGTTACATAGGCCAGCGTCACTATTTTATCCTTTTCTTTTCACCTTCCTCCTCGTTTTCTCTCCTTGACTCTTCCCATAATTAAAAAATAGACATTGAAAGACTTTGGTATCTTGGTGGCATGCTGGTAACAGTTCTTAACTAAAATGAAAACTATTTACTTTTACTCTGTACTTTTTTGGACCCTTTATCATGTTTCAGATATACTCTCTATGTATTTCTGGTCCATTAAGGAACTCCTTAACATTTTAATATTGTCTCCAGTTTACACATTTTATTCATATTTATTTTTTAAAGAAAGGTAAATAACTACCCAATTATCTGTGGCTTGCTGCATTTTCAAATCTTTATCTGTGTCTAGTTCTTACACATTACTGAAAAGTATTTCATTAACCTATTTCATAGAGTTCTTCACTCTACTTTGGAAGATGCTTCTTCTCAGCGTTTACATCTGGAAAACAGTTCTCCTTTGACCCAACTGGAGCTTGAATTGACTTTGCTGGTTAAGTTATTCTTTTCACCATAACATTTAGTGGGCCTGGCCTCAAAGGTTAGGGTGCCACAAGGCAAAGTCTTAATGGTCTGTAAGAAAGGCCTTTGGGGGCTCCATTAAATAAAGTTAGGGATGGCTTTGTTTTTTGCTTCATGTTTTACAGACGTGAAAATTGAGCCGATGACTCTAATTCCAGTAGTGAGAGCAACATAATGAATCCAGGAATTTCTTCTTAAGGAAACTCAGTCCCAAAGGGATCACAGATGTTAGCATTTTAAAAACAAGTTCCTTACTTTGTCACCTTTTATTCCTGGTTTACCGCATTCTCCACGTTCACCCTAAAAAAATGAATACATGAAATAAGAAGACATTTGCAGTCATTCAGTGTTCGGATTCTTTTTAAAAGATTCCCAGCAGAATCTTATGACATGAGCAGTCTGATGAGTTATACACAATTTTATCCTCAATACTGTGGGTTGTTTGGGCATTGAACTCTGAAAAATTTTATCCATGAGTCATTCTTAACACAATCAAATTAGTGATACCACCTAATGAGGTTTAACATTTTTGAGACATGGAGCAAATTAAGAGGAAAGAAACTAAGGTTTAATGAGCATCTACCATATTTTATGTGCCCTTTGCATATGTGATTTAATTGAATCCACATTATAGCCCAATGAGATTAGTTTTACAATTCCTTTCTTTTTTCTTTTTTTAAAAAAATTTTTATTTTTATTTTATTTTATTTTCTCTTTTTTTTTCTCTTTTTTCAATTTGATCCATAGATGTCTTTTTTTATTGAAGTATAGTTGACTTGCAATATCATATTCGTTTCAGGTGTACAACATAGTGATTCAATATTTTTTTAGATTACACACCATCCAAAGTTACTACAAAATATTGGCTATATTCCCTGTGCTGTACATTACATCCCTGTGACTTATTTATTTTATAACTGGCAGTGTGTACCTCATAATCACCTTCACCTTCATCTTATTTTATAAATGGGGAAACTTAAGCTCAACAAGGTAACTTTGCTCCATCCTAAAGCTAGTAAGAAGAATCAGGTCTCAACCCAGGTCTACTCAGACTCCGAGTCCCTATTCTTTCCACAACACCACATGCTCCAGCCTGAGCACCAACTTTAATCAATCAGTAGTGTTCGCCTAGAGAACTGTGAGAGAAAGATTCTGAGAGCATGTCCAGACTTGGTGGAGAAAGGAGCCATGATGAATGATCAAGGTCTGCGGTGAGAGAGAGAGTTGGGCATGGCGACAAGCATGCCGTGTATTTTCCATCACCACAGACTGCGGTCCTGCCTTTCCTGGAATATTAACGGAAAAACAAATTAACATTGAAATTATGCTTTCCTGTTTATTATTAATGTTATTTTACAGACATTATGTCAGTTAATCTGGCATTAACTGTCTGAGGTAGATATTATTAGCCCAATATCACAGACTGAAAATTTGTGATTTAAAAAGGTTAAGTAGGGCTGGGCTTCCCTGGGGGCGCAGTTGTTGAGAGTCCGCCTGCCGATGCAGGGGACAGGGGTTCGTGCCCCGGTCCGGGAAGATCCCACATGCCGCGGAGCGGCTGGGCCCGTGAGCCATGGCCGCTGAGCCTGCGCGTCCAGAGCCTGTGCTCCGCAACGGGAGAGGCCACAACAGTGAGAGGCCCGTGTACCGCAAAAAAATTAAATAAATAAAAATAAAAAAAAAATAAAAAGGTTAAGTAACTTGTTCAGATAGAATGAGAATTGGGGCCTCTGAATACAAATCCACTATATCAGACTTTCAAGACTTCTAATAATTAGAACTAAAAAGTAACAAGGTCAATTAGGAAAACAACTGAAGTTAGACTTCTCAAAGTGTATTCATACACATCTATATTTATTCTGAGCCTCGGAGCAATTCATATTTTTAAGATAGGGCAGTTCAACTCTCACCACTCTTATTCAACATAGTTTTGGAAGTTCTAGCCACAGCAATCAGAGAAGAAAAAGAAATAAAAGGAATCCAAATAGGAAAAGAAGAAGTAAAGCTGTCACTGTTTGCAGATGACATGATACTATACATAGAGAATACTAAAGATGCCACCAGAAAACTACTAGAGCTAATCAATGAATTTGGCAAAGTAGCAGGATACAAAATTAATGCACAGAAATCTCTGGCATTCTTATACACTAATGATGAAAAATCTGAGAGTGAAATTAAGAAAACACTCCCATTTACCATTGCAACAAAAAGAATAAAATATCTAGGAATAAACCTACCTAAGGAGACAAAAGACTTGTATGCAGAAAACTATAAGACACTGATGAAAGAAATTAAAGATGATACAAATAGGTGGAGAAATATACCATGTTCTTGGATTGGAAGAATCAACATTGTGAAAATGACTCTACTACCCAAAGCAATCTACAGATTCAATGCAATCCCTATCAAACTACCACTAGCATTTTTTACAGAACTAGAAAAAAAAATTTCACAATTTGTATGGAAACACAAAAGACCCCAAATAGCAAAAGCAATCT
>NC_041218.1:63008730-63027816 GCF_002837175.3 Physeter macrocephalus
GTGACCATGAGAGGGGTGGGATAGGGAGGGTGGGAGGGAGGGAGACGCAAGAGGGAAGAGATATGGGAACATATGTATATGTATAACTGATTCACTTTGCTGTAAAGGAGAAACTAACACACTATTGTAAAACAGTTATACTCTAATAAAGATGTTAAAAAAAATAATAATCTTCAAAAAAAAAAAAAGATAGGGCAGTTCAGTTGGGGAGGTTAAATGATTTATGTAAATGTCCATGCCAGCCAATGACTCCTAGGCTGGTGCCCTCACTACTAGTTTCTGTTTCTGCTGCTGCTTTATTATCTCTGTGCTCCTCTAAAGCATGCTACTCCAAGTGCCACTACATAAGGAACTTGCACTAGAATGTTCATCACTGCCCTGCTTCCTTCATTAGGGAAGTCTTGCTATGAAAAATAAGTGTCAGCTGAACTAAGCAGTATGTTTAGTGATACAGTGGACTTATATTCTTGCGCAAGCTTCATCTCATCACAAAATAGCAACAAATAGTTCACAGATTGACTGCCAACCTGCAGACCACACTTTGCTCTGAGAAGGAATATCATAATTGTGACCACCAGTTATGGATGCAGAGTATGTGCCAAAGTCTTGAAGTTATTGGTGATCGCCACAACAGCCGTGCAAGGTGTATGTATCTCCATTCATACACAAGGCAAGTGAGGCTCAGAGAGATTACGTAGCTTGCCCATGACCACAAGCTTGAGTCTGTTAGGCTCCCAAGTCCGTGTTCTCCCTCAGCCACGCAAAGCTGAACAGGGCACACTGCCATGGTCTGCAAGTTACTTTCCACTAACCTGACACTTCTGCCTAGGGTCCTGCATGGGGTATTGCTGGCGTTGGGATCAGGCAAGAGGGAGGTACAATTTTTAGATCCAGCTATGTCTCTATTCAAAAGCAATCTGTTTATGGTTACCGGGGGGAAGGGTTGGGGGAAGGGATAGTCAGGGAGTTTGGGATCAACATGTACACACTGCTATATTTAAAACAGATAACCAACAAGGACCTACTGTATAGCACAGGGAACTCTGCTCAGTGTTATGTGACAGCCTGGATGGGAGGGGAGTTTGGGGGAGAATGGATACATACATACGTACGGCTGACTCCCTTTTTTGTGCACCTGAAACTATCACAACATTGTTAATAGGCTATACTCCAATATAAAATAAAAAGTTAAAACAAACAAACCAAAAAAGCCATCTGTTCTCTCTCCACATCACATTGTGAGTCAAACTGACCCAGGAAAAACTGAGCTTTCACGTAAAACAAGTTGAACATTTATTGCTGAATGCAAATAGAAAATCGCTCTTGAAGAATCCATTAGAAAGCAATTAATTGAAGAATGTTGGATGGAAATAAAATGAGTCAACCACCAAAATATAAAAGAGAAAAGTACCATAAATATGCTCAAAATTCTTTGGGCTAGAATTCACGTTCCATTTGTCCAGACAGATTTGTTAGCTATAGGGTCCTGAGGAACAGCATTGGCATGGGGGCAGATTCCCATCAATGAAGATACTGGACTCATGTTATTCGCCTCTGCAAAGGCATTTTCTTTTTTGATGGGCTCAGTAATCTCTGTGGAATGGTCAGAATTACATAGTTCCCAAGAGCAAGTGCTTCAGAAAAAACTGAACAGATTAGCTCTGTTCCCAGCCTCGATTTCTGACGCTGCTTATCCTGGTGAAATTCTGGTTTGAATGTCGACGGTTCAGGGTCATTTTGCTCCGACAGCTTGTATTTTCCAAACGAGGGCCCCTCCAGTGAATCTATAATTCCTCAGAAGTTTAAGTGAATCTTTTCAAAAAAAAAAAAATACACAGAGAGTTTCCTGGTGTTGATAATTAGCATACTGTATAAATCAAAATGGTGGTGGCATGGAGAATCTTCTTCAACTCTCTATATAGGACAGTTTTACAATCATGAAAGTTTTTTAACTTTCCCATATTATCACTTGTTCCCTATCTCTTTATAATAGCACCTTATGTTTATAGACCAGCAAATAATTTAAAATACATTGTCACATCCATTATTCTATTTGATTCTCCAACCACCCTGTAAATTAGGGAGGCTTGTATTAATCCAGTTCTATATGGATGAAGAAACAGACACTCTAAGATATTGAGTTGTCCAGGTTCTGATGGCGAAGTACAGAGTCATGGCATTTCTTACACTCTTCCCCTTTTCGACCTAACATTTCCAGTGTTTAGGGGTATTTTTATATGCCTGTGTGTAGGTTCACCCCTACTGTCTACAGGGCCCAGAGCAAGAGTATAAACAGAGGCCCACATACCACCTATCTAAGTAGCTGAAAGTTCCAAGTCGAGCTAATAAACTAGCCATGTTCTGGCTTCCTTTCTTGACAAATATATCTCCAAAAGGAGTAAAAAGTTAGAGAATTTTGGAATTCCTCAGAGGTCCGTGTGGGAGGCCCATGCCCACAGCCCACAGCCCAGCTCCTCCCACAGCCAGAGGAGCTGTATGTGTCTGTGATGGTGCCACAGACAGCACAACAAAGCCCCCTCCATGGTCCCCTCCTGCCCCAACAAAGCTTCCATTTGGTTTCCCTCAGGCCTAGGAAGAAGATGGACATGGGAAGGAGATTCGTGTGTGCCTTCGAAGCAGGCTCAGGCCATTTTGCAGGGACTTCTAGGGGCTTGGTTACCCAAAGCATGATCCAGGAGAAGGGGACATGTGCCTCTCACTCTGCAGACTCCTGGCTCCCTCGTGAATGAGGAGGCTGGAGGAGACCCAGAGCAGGACTCTGTAAAGTGCACACCTCTTGCATAGGTCTGAGGGTTGTAGGACAGAACGAATGATGAGGGGTATGTTCTGATTTCAGACAGAAAAATCTGATAATAGAGAGCATATAATAATAGTGGCTTAAACTTATTAATGAACCACTGAACCCTCTCGAAGATTCCTGAACCCCAGTCTAACGTGTTAATTTCTTTGGAAGCAGTTGGATTTCCTAATTGGCAATTTGCAAAGAATAATAAAATAATCTACCAACTCATAACCTTTGTTTGTCAAATTTACTGCCCCTGAAAGCTCTACCCAGGTGCCTGATGGAATGAACTAAGTAATTCTTTACTGCTTAACCAGGATAGATCCTCTTTCCTCCATGAGAGGGTCTTGTGTCTACATTTCATAGGAAGTTAAGCACCAAGGCAGCAGCCTAATTGTAGTATTGCTGCATCCGTTTGTACATAGAAACTTTTGATCTTGATACCCGTATTGCATGACCATTAAACTGGGGTTCTCTGTTAAAAGAATTCGTATTTGCAGGACTAGGAGAGGCTGGATTCTCAGGAATCTTAGGCTTCCTTCCATCCTTTATAACATACACCTGTATCTTAAGTTCTATTATTATTTTATGTTAACAGAGTTGAGAATATACTTAGGAATCTGGGAATCCAGACTTACAAAAATAAAGGAAAATAACTTCTATTAAGTATATAAATACAGTTATGTTGCTGTTTTTCTTTATGAAATTCTGATCTATTTGTTGTTACCAACTTACCTTCTCACTCTTGTACCCAGGGATTCCCTAATTAAAAAAGAAAAGAAAAGTAAAATATGATATTAGAAGGCATAGTTGGAGGAAGTAGTTGATGTTTTTCATTTATAAAGTATAACAAAACACATTGTATAGTCTTGGAAATTAAGACCGTATAAAGGTAAGATCTTTCACTTCTCTCTGCACTTAGGGAATGTGCATATAGTAGGGGAAAGAAAAGAACCTATTTTTTTCTTTTATTACATTCTATTCTCAGTTCCACATATTTTTTCAAACCCCATTTCTTACCCTTTGGCCCAAAGCTAAAGGAGAAACTATACACTGAATCTCATTGTAGAAGTGACGACCTATAATAGTGCTTTCAAAATTGTTATATTGACTTTTAAACTATGAACTATCAGAGCTGAGGATGCTTCACAGAGACGGTTAGAAAAATTGGCTTTGAAAATGAGCTGAGATAATGGCCTTTAAAATGTCCGTAAATATTTATATCCATTATGATCCTCCTTTCAAATTCAGTCTAGAATATAGAACATCAGGAAATGAATGGTTCCTTTGTCAACCTTAGTGAGACAGTGACCTTTAAGTTACTGTATTTTATCTCAGGCTAAATAAGGGGCCAGTGCTTCTGCTGCTTTTGTATGTCACTCTTGGGAATTCTGCACAGCCTTCTCCATTGTGTCGCTGCCCATAAACCCTTTAAGTAACACAATACTGAATATTAAACAGACTGGGAAATTACCAACTTTAAGCAACAGCAAGTCTTTTTCTAATATGATCACATGTCTTTTTCATACAACTAGTTTCTAAGTATGAAAATAGAATTGTAAGACATAAGTGAGCTGGAGAAACCAATGAAATAAACAAGCTGTGATTGTAGTTACTTGTGAGTCAGAGTACAAAATTTTGTTGTGTATGACTTTTTTACAAAAGGTAAAAAGGAATTCTTTAGGAAGGAAATAACACTTTTCCCCAAATGTGCAGTCACTGAGAAATTGAAAACAAAAGTAAAACTAGTCAAAAAAATTGTCACACTACAATTTAATCCATGTCAGAAATACTTATTCACATAAACGGTTTTATGTTTAGTATTGTGCTTGAAATTAAAGGCCACATTAAGATAGTTAAATTGGGGTTCTTTATAAAAACAATTCATGTCTGCAGAACTAAAAAAGGCTGGACTTTCAATCTCAGGAATTCTGGGGTGCCCTCCACTGCTTATAATATACCACCATATTTAAAATTCTGTCATTATTTTATGTTAAGAGCATTAAGATTGTATTTAGGAAGGGGCCAATACAGTTTACAAAAATAAAGGAATATTACTTTTTATAGTATACTCTCTTTTTTTCCTGTTTTTTGGTTTTTGTTTTCTTTTGTTTTCTGAACTCTCTGGTCAATTTATTGTTTGGTTGATCTCACCTTTCTTTCTTCCTTTCAGGGCACCTTACTTACTAGTTTTAAAATATTCAAATTTAAGATATTCAGAACTGCACTCATTAGTCTCTGCAAAATTTGCTTCTGACTTCTCTATTTCTATGAATGGTACCATCATATTTCAAATCATACAGAATCAAAATTTATAATCATCTTTGCTCTCAACTTGCCCCTTCCATTCTTTTAATCCAACCAGTTAAAATCCTCCAACAGCTTCCAGGGCACTTAGTTTTAAATCCATTCTCCTGACCCTGGCCAACAAGGCCCTGTGTGATCTAGATCCTGCCTACCTCATAGCCTCATCTCCCGCGTCACTCTTCCTCAAACTCTGTCTCTCTTTGCATTTCCTGGGCCCACCAAGCTTGCTCCCGCCTCCAAGCTTTTGTATTTGCTGCTCTTTCTGCCTAGGACCCCCCTAGTGACCCTGTTTTATATTTTCATAACCCTCTCACTGACTGGAGTTCTAACTCACTTGTTGGTCTGTTGATTGAACACTTTATGAAACAGGATCTCTCCAACTTGCTCACCTCTGTATCCCCAGCACCTAAAAGAGGGCCCAGCGCATGGCAAGTGCTCAGTAAATCTTGCTGAACATCTGAGGTAGAGCTAGTCACTGCATCCCCTCATTTCTACGCCTTCCTGGTTCTCACAATGTTCTCTTCCTCTCTATTTTGTCATCACTGTAGCCCAGTTCTGTCCAGTATAACGTTAGCCACCTATGTCATTTTCAATTCCTTAACAGCCACTTAAAAAATGCAAGAATGAACAGATGAAATTAATTTTTAATAATATATTGTATTTATCACAATAGGTCCAAAAACTGTCATTTTAACATGTGGTCAATATTAAAAAATTATTGATGAGATATTTTACATCTTTTTTTTTTGGTACTAAGTCATAAAAATTCAGTGTGTAGCTTATTCCTCCAGCACACCTCCACTCCCGCTAGCCTCTTTCAACTGCTCAGTAAGCACACATGGCCAGCAGCTTTCACATTGGCTGGAGCAGCTCTAGCTAATGACCCTGTTACTTCTACAGCCTGTAGCAACAAACCTTCTTCAAAATGCTCTTTCCTTTTGCTTGTTCCCACTTCAGTTTTGCTTTTAGAGCCAGGCCAGATTAATCTTCCAAATCCACAGCTCTTGGGCCATATGCCTCATCTAAAATCTCAGGAGGTGCCCATCACCCTGCAAAGCCCAGCCTTCCAGCCGGCATGGACCACGCACTCCACCAATACTCCTCCCTAGGCACCCCATCTCACCATTCCCCACACTTTGCCCTCCCTCTGGTTGCTGCTCACAGCACTTTCCATCTAGAATGCCCGCCCCTTCCACTTTCCTGTTCTGTCTTTATCTGCCCCAGTCCTACACCCTTCAGGGGTCATCCTGTAGAACCTAACCTGATAGCTCCGGTCTCCTCTGAATGCCCATTATACTTTATGTGTGAAATTTTTACAATATTTTGACATTCCACTTCATATTGTAGCTGTTTTACCTCTCCTCTGAGATAATGAACGTTTCACAAAAATAAGTGCTTTGTCTTAATTTTATTTTCACATAACAATAGGCTTTATATATATAAGATACCCTAAGAAGTCTTTCCTGAATGAGTAACACAAATTTCTGAAGGAATTTCCATTGAAATTATCAAACTTTCTATCAAAATTTTTCATGAAATTGATTAAAAACACCAAGAGAACCATTTTTAAAACCTCTGGGTCTGAGTCCTGGGCTTTCATCCAAGGGGAAAAGCTGGGAGGAGAAATGCCACGCAGGCTCCTTTTAAGTCACTGTACATTTCTCTGCTATTTGCTATACTGCTGCAGTTCTCCAGGACAATGCAAAAGAAGAAATGTACTATAATTATTTCTCACACAATCTCTTGACATCTTCTAATTTTAGGGATAATAAATCAACTAGAACAATCACTTCTTTTGCCTGTAGAATTGGATTTACAAAAGGATAGTTGAGATTATGTAATTCTTCTGCTCCCAGAATTTTAATTTACTCTTTATTAAAAAAAAAAAAAAACACAAGAAGCAGAGCAAAATATTTTTCTTATTTGAGCTTTTCACAAATCTCAACTTGAGTATCAAGGAATGTCATGTGGCAGACCGCCCTGTCCCATCATCACTCCTTTTGGACAGAGTATTTTCTCCTCACATTTCCACTTCTAAGATCATAATCTGTCTGATTGCCTCTCTGAGCCATCAAGAGCACACGTGGACGTAAAGCATTTTTGCACTTGCATTGCAGGGGTCAAAATGATCCATTACAGAATCTTAGCGTCCTGGGATTACTTTCTTAGGAAGGCATTTCAGTTGTGTACGCACCCCTGGGCCTCTTTCTCCAGGTTTCCCTTTTTGAGCATCACCCTGTGTCAAGAAAAAACTTAGTCAAAATTCCATGGCCCTGCAGAGCGAGTGATTGCTTAATAAAATTCACTATTCAGATTTCCCAGATTAATATGTTAAACCAATGGGGAAAATATCTTTGACCTTGACCAATGACATTTTCACCATGCAGTCTAGGGAAGAAAATAGCAGCTCAGATAGCCTTTGCCCTTTGGAGTGAAGCCAGATGTACAGGGTGCAGAATCCAGGTATATTTTCACAGCTTAGGCGGAGACTTGCATCCTAGTTTAACAACACGGCCGTTGTTCTCAAATATAGCATTGTACCCACTCGGAGCCAGCTACTCTGGCTTTTCTCCAAGGGGCTTTGGAATGTTTTCCAAAATGTCCTTAAGAGTGATTGCTTGATTTCAGCAAGGCTTAGGAAAATATATTATATGGCACAAAATTACAAGCCAAATAAATGAAATGTGTGCAAAGACTTACAACAGGTATTTAACAAAGCAAAAAGAAGACATGATGGCATCAATTTAGACCTATACAAAGTGAGTGAGTGTTGGGGGGTGTGTGTGTGTGTGTGTGTGTTGTAAAGCCACCCAAGGATGCTTTACATTCCCTTTCTTTGACAAGCAGGCAACTGGCAAAAATACTTTCATGCACCTAACTTATTATATTATTCATTGCCTCCCTAAACATATTCTCAGAAATGGAGTTACTGGCATTAAAATTTTGAATATTTCAGTGTTTCTTATAGTGCCTAATTGCTTCCAAAAATGTTTGTGTGTTTGTGCCAAGTTACCTTTGCAATGAAGAGGAAACCAGTTTCACCACCACATTGCTATCACTAGTTATTATTGTTTTAATATTGCTGTGTTAAGTGCTATAAGAAATGTTTTTTAAAATTTAAAATACAGAAAAAAACAAACTCCATGAACTAGAAAATTACTCCCCTCCCCCACAAAAAACAACACAACACCCTTGGAGTCCAAAGTTTCTAAAATGTGAATAATTAGTAGTAAAGGGTACCTTGTTGTCTGTCTTTAAATTTCATTCATTATCCAGTGAAATTAAACATTTTTCTATTTCTTTTTTCACTGGATTTATTTCCTCTCTTGAAAATTGTTTGTGTCCTTTGACCATTTAATTATTAGTTTCTCACCTATTTTATAAAGTCTTTATGTACAATAGCAATTAACCCAATGTCCATTGTATTTTGACATAAACATTTCCCTATATGTTTTCCTCTTTATTTTAATTATTATTTTTCATTATATATGAATTTTCCTCAAATTTTCACATGGTTACATCTGCTAATCTCTCTCCTATGATTCTTTCTGTTGCTCTTGAACTTGGAAGCCCATCATCCCAACAATGATACGATTTTTTTTTAAATTAATCTAGGATTTTTTTGATGAGTACACAAAGAAAAGAATTGGGGAAATGCCTGAACTTGGTTTGGGAGTAAGAGACAATCTGGTGTTTGTCGCA
Organism: Physeter macrocephalus; assembly: GCF_002837175.3. Lineage (NCBI taxonomy): Eukaryota > Metazoa > Chordata > Mammalia > Artiodactyla > Physeteridae > Physeter > Physeter macrocephalus. The sequence goes on from NC_041218.1 coordinate 63,017,543, forward strand.
TTGTTATTGTAGGTGAGTTACCCATCAAGTGAATCCATAAAAAATACAAGTGTCAATAGCAACCTGTTTTGGAATATGTATTAGTGATTCGTGGAACATTGTAGTAATTAATTTAGGCCACCATTATTTAAGAACAAGTTCCTCTTTATTCAGCTCCCTAGGTTTCCTGAACTTATTGACTAAAATGGTCATATGCTTCTCAGAATTTGTATATACAAGCTTACACAAACCAGACAGATAATGTAGGAAGTAAACAACCTGTATTCTTTGTGGGAATCATCAGATTTTTGGCATTGGCATGTATTACAATCCTTTGTTTTTTTAATTTTTGTTATTTAAGTAGACCTAGAAGGCGATACACTGGTTTAAGTGAAAGATGTTTATTCATTTATCGGGTTTCCTTTAGGTCCTCACTCACCTTTGATACCTGGGTTTCCATGTGTACCCTGAAGGCAAAGGGAAAAAAGATTATATGGAGCAGGCATTCTATTAGTTTCCTACACCTTACATTAATTTCTGATCAGCTTCATTCCATAAAATTAGAGAAGATTGTAAAGAACACTTTACATACCAAGCAGAGATTCAACTCTATTTTCCCTTACTACACACCAGGAAGACGGCGCAGTCTTGAAATGGCAGATTCTCTAGATTTGCTCAAAAAAGATAATGTCTCTCTATCCCTGCTGTCCAAGAGAGAATCTCAAAAGATGGAAGAAGAGAGTTCTTCAATCCTATTCTAGAAAGGCATTTTATTTTCCTATCCTCAAACCACCAAAAATCTCACTTTTCTGTGACCTGGTTTTGGGAACACTCAATAAATGTTAAATAACATATTTCTATGGCTATCCCTATTAAAACATGGTACAGTAATCTCTTCCAGCAATATTAAGGGACTGAAATTGTCAGATTAGCTCAGCAGTTGTAAGGTTTCTTTTTATTGTTTATTCTAAAACGTAACTGAATATCCCAAGCAAACCTTCCCTGGCAATCTGTTGGTGTAATAAGTATAAACTAAGACTTTATAGGAAAGGAAAGTTAAACCTTTGCCTTGGCCAAAATCAGCTTCTACTGACTGCCACGTTATCATGTAATGTATCTAACTTGTATTTTGAAGAAAAAAAAAGACAAACACTCCCTCTTTCTAATGCCTTGATTAGTAGAATGATTTGAAAAAGTATAGGCTTTGGACCCAAGACTCAAGGGAAAATGTGTTATAGTCTAAGGAATTCACTGTACACATTCCCCTCCCTGGCCCCAAATACAAGCATCAGTTCAAAAACATTATCGATGAATTTTTGTGAAATATCTCCACAGGGCTTTTGACCTCTAAGGTTTGAAATCACAGAAGTAAATGAGAAACTGAAGCAGCAGCGTGGAGGCACCTGAAGGTGTCTGTTAGAGAAACATTCAGCATCTCCAGTCATTGTGATGTCGTTTCCAGTGCCTTCCCAGTACAGACATGGCACCTACCAGATATTAGGGCAGAATATAAAGGAAGCACTCCTTTGGGGATTATCTTTTCAAGTATTGAATCATCTTAGTAAATCCTGCCATTTACCTTTGTTTGCCAAGTGGTGTCTTCCATTTCACACAATTCACTCTAATTCCCAGAGCTTCCTGACAAGCTTCCTCCCCACAAGGCATTTTGGGGTTGCACTTGGCTAAGTGTGAAAACACAGTTAATTTCTGGAGAGGTCACTTATTTCTAGATGGAAGTAGGATAAAGCTTTGCCTAGAGCACTGAGGATTTGTATGAGCTCTTTCTCTAAATTTTCTCTTCAGTATTGAGAAATTCTGGCTTCAATTGTTGCATCAGAAGTGATGCTGAAATATCCTTCGTGGGAAGAACGTCGTTGTTTTAAACCAAATCTGCCCTCAATTCAGTTCAGTAAAATCTCAAGCTTATTTCTAAGGACAGAATGTATCCCTTTAGGAATAAAAGAAAGGAACAGCGTTTCTGTTTTTGCTGCTATCTGCACACAACTGCTTTTCAACAGCACAAAGTAGCCCAGTGTTTTCAGGGCAGAGCTATCATTGCTAGGACTTCCTGACTTGACCTTTAAGTTCAAAACAGAAATATACTCACAGCAGGCCCTGGGTCGCCTGGACCCCCCTTCTCACATTCACAAATCTTGCGTTCACACTAAATCAATAATGAAACACAATATTAACACTCAGTGAAATATAGCATTTTAAATCTCATTCAGTACACAACTAAATGGAACACTCCTTGAAGAAACTTTACCTTGCAAATATATGGAGCTTTTGCTCTCCCTATTAAATTCTTCCAGGAAAACTCTGATCTAGGAAGACCCAGCTAATAAAGTATTATTAAATGTTGCCATGGTTAAATAAAATAGACCTCCCATTAAAAATTTATGTATAGGGCTTCCCTGGTGGCGCAGTGGTTGGGAGTCCGCCTGCCGATGCAGGGGACACGGGTTCGTGCCCCGGCCCGGGAGGATCCCACATGCCACGGAGCGGCTGGGCCCGTGAGCCATGGCCGCTGAGCCTGCGCGTCCGGAACCTGTGCTCCGCAATGGGAGAGGCCACAACAGTGAGAGGCCCGCGTACCGCAAACAAACAAACAAACAAAAAAACAAAAAATACATGTATAACGTCATTTGCCAGTTAAAATGGAAAAAATAAACATTTTCAGTGAACTTTTGGAATTTCTGCTGTTTCTCTTCTATACAACACATCCAGGCTCAATAATATACAAACACCAAATACTCCATTGCTCAAAAAGGAAAAAATTTGACTTATACCATATTTTATCAATTCTAAGATGCATATTTTTCTTTATTTTCACATCTTTGAAACCAGAATGCCTATTAAATGAGTCAGGCCCACCCAAGATGAAGCTGGTATTTTCTGCGCGTGCACTTCAGAGCTTCCAGAATGAGATGGAATAAAACTCCAGAGACACAACAAGAGCACTTGAAGAAATGCTGCATCACCAACGCTTTTGGTGGCGCAGGGGCTGGTATTGTGTAGAAAAGCCAATAATGACTCTGAGACAAAAAGTGATTCAGAGGATTTCAACTTTGAATGTGAGGAAGTTTTAGAAATAACCAATTTAGTTTGCTTATATTTTCCCTTATCTGTATGCACAGAGGTGATAACAGGATTTAAAAATCTATAACTAAATAAATCTAAAAGGACTCTTGCCATAGTATAAAATGAAAAATTGTAATTCATAAGAAGGTACTGTATCATAGTTTAATTGACAGAGGGTTTTTTTTAATCTGTCTTAATGGCATATAAAATAATGAAACGTAGTGCTCTACAAGCTTTGGTTGGCTATTATTTTATGTGATACTCCTAATGTTAAAGAAGCAGTTTATCGAACAAAGTTCAGATGTTCCAAACTCTTTGCCTAGAAACACACATCCAGTAGAGCTGTCCTCAGCAAGCTGATGGTCATCTATTGTGCTGAGTACTGTCCAATCGATATTGGCTCGCTTCCTTTGTCACTTGGTCTGGTTGCCACCAACAGGGAGGAGAATAAGCTTAGTCAGCCACCAGGCAGCAGGGGGCAATTCTAAGCCCTGTCCCTTAGCCAGGAACACTGCCTAACTCTGGCCAACACAAGGCACAGTTCCTAGAGTGGAGGACCCCCATAAGTAGCAGGTATTGAGACACAATTAGAAAAAAGGAAGTCATATCAAAGTCAGCAAAAACTATGTTGTCTGGTTATCATTGATTTCTAAAATCACTCTCTAAAATCGTTTAAATATTTCCTACTTTTTCTAAATTTTCCAACCTGCAGTGGATATGGTGACATAAAATAAATCAAATGGCTGCCTCAAAATAGAGTGGCTCATTTTAAAAAGAATTAAGCATTTTTATTTAGTCACACCTTATCTTCTAATGTGAATTATAATGCTGGTTTGCTTATGTGAGCTTTTAGAGTAATTCATAGTAATCACAGCATGTGGTGCTTACCTTCTTTTCAAATAAGATATCCTAGGAGGGAAAAAAGAATGAAACATTAACTCAATTCAGGGTTCTGCTTCCAGCTTCTTATTAACCTTAATTATTCCCTATGGGATATGCAATTTCCAAGAAAAATAGCAATTCAGCCTTTTTAACCTTGTAAAGTCAATAAATCCCCAGCCAACAACCCAAGGAGCACTCTGAGCCGTCTACTAATAGAAGACATGAAGGGCACTAGCATTCATTAAAAGTAATTTTTTCTAGAAATTTTATCCTTTTGCATCCTATGTTTTATCTCTTGTTTCTTTTTTATCAGCTCTGTAATCTCCATAGTCTGGCTACAAGCTTAATCAGCCATAATAAGAAATTTCTCACTTTTATTTACAGACTTCGGCAGAATATGTAATTGTGTATTTTGTCTTCTCTATTTTTCTATTTCTTTACAGATATGCACTTATTTTTCAGTATTAAAACATAAATTTTAGGGTGATAATTTCATGAAATATTAATGAGCCTTACAAGTCAACGCGGTCCAGCAGCTCATTCTCTCATAAGGAAACGTGAGACGCAGTGCTGTGACTTGCCCAAGGTCACACACTTGGGCTGAGCTGCCTAATCAAGTTCAGTGCTATTTTCTACTTAACCACACAGAAATGAAGTAGCCAGAATGTTTTTCAAAACTACTTTAAATTCATAATTTTAGAGAAATTCCCGATGTGGCTTTTGTCCAATATGTAGGTCTCACTACCCTACTCGAGCTCAGTGTGGTATTACCTGACAAGAGCACTGAAGGTCGTATCTGAAGTCAAACACTGGACAGAACTTATGTTTACAGATAGAATTATTGCTTTCTTAAGGCAGAAGTTATGTGTCAAATTAATACCTTATGACTGAATCTGAGGGGTAATTTACACATGGTAAAATAGAAGCTGGAAGCAAAAAGCACTAGAATATTTGTTGCAAGATGTTAAAAATAAAGCATGTAATGAAGAAGCTAAAGATAAGTCAGAGTTGTACCTTTATGGAGGACTCTGCATCCTTTTAGTTTTGTTTTGACTCTACCTTTATTTCCAATCAAATGAATCATTTAGAGGGAAAAGATAGCAAAATGCTTTAAGTGATTCTAGGGATTTAATCAGAGAAAAATTTAGGCTGGGAATTTCATCGTCCAGGGTTTTCATCCTGTTTCCACCATTATCTAGCCACCTGGCCTTAGGCAAGTCATATATCCTTCCAGGTCATTTTCCACATCTATAAAATGAGAAAGTTTGACAACATGGTCTTGGGAGCTGTAAAACTCTGGCCACAGACCCTGTCTACCAAATTCAGTCTCACCTATGGCTTTCTTTCCCTCTCCCTCCCTCGTCCCCTGCCCCAGTGATTTTAAATTACTAGCCAGTGTAAACCCAGGCTGAAAGCAAATGAGATACTTGTATCTTTAAGAACTAGTAGGTCATGTGGAGAATGGGAACTCAGAACAACTGACAATTTTAGTGTAAAATGGCTTTACCCTCTCCGGAACATTCGGCTGTGGCTAGAAAGTTGAAATGTACATGCTTTATCTCTAGGCTGCCCAGGACAAGTCCTTGCTTCCACCTGTGATCCTGACATCCCTTCCAGACATACCCTAGAGAAATTCTTGTACTTGTATATTTCAGCATTCATTGTTTTCAATAGCGAAAAATTTGAAATAAAATATCCATCAATAGCGTAATGGATCAATAAACAAAATACTACTCAGCAGTTAAAGTCAATGCGTTAAATTTCTGTATTTTAACATAGATAAATTTCCTAAAAAGTTGAGTGGAAAAGCAAGTTGCAAATGAATACATACAATGTGATCCAAATTGTGAAAATATTTAAAATATACGTCAGAAACTTGGTTTCCTCTGTGAGGGAGAGAGAGGAAAGGAATTTGAAAGGAGTTCAAAAGAGACAATAAGACAACTAATAATTCAAGTCAAATTGTAATATTTGAAAATAACTACTAAAATAAGGAAAAATTCAAAGTTGTGTCACTTTACCACCTTTTTACAATAAGCAATATCCTTTTCAATTTTAAACTGATACATTTAACTGCTACTGTGGCTGATGTGTAATTTTACACTTTTTAAGCTTTTCATTTGAAAATTCAATTTCTGCTTTGCCATATTACCCTTTAAAAATATGTGCCACAGGCTTAAAAACCATAACAGCACAACTTACTAATTATTTTTGGAACTCATTTGATTTTGTGTTTGCTGGATTTATATTTCTGTGGAAACAAAAATAGATTCAAAACTACGTAACAGATAAGACTGTTTGAAACAAAGAACAAAGCTCCGTTCCCTAAGGGCACTTACAGCCTATAAGCCCCAGTGATAGAAAACATGGCAAAGCAAGCTGCTTGGGAAGGAGATCCTAGACTTGGGGGCGGGGGGTGGGGGCGGGTAGAGGGGGAGGAACAGGATGGTTTCTTGGAATAGTTGGACTTTCTGGATAATTTTGAATAAAGTAATGCAAAGGACCAACTCCTTGATGGAATGCTGTTCTATATGTCAAAGTTTATAAGGAAAAAAGGCATAAAGACTAGTGTGGGGGCTTCCCCGGTGGCGCAGTGGTTGGGAGTCCGCCTGCTGATGCAGGGGACACGGGTTCGTGCCCCGGCCTGGGAGGATCCCACGTGCCGCGGAGCGGCTGGGCCCGTGAGCCATGGCCGGAGAAGGGACATTTAAAAAGAGTGGACAGAAGGGCCCACGTGGACAGAGCTGGAGAATTGGGAAGTAGTGAGGCCTTTCACTTAAGCGGAGAGGCAGGCAGTGTGGAGGACAGCTGGGAGAATATGGTCAAAGCCAGAGGGAAGAGCATGTTCAATTAAGGTCTAGGTGGATACTGTAGTTTAAATCAGGGGTCCCCAACCCCCAGGCCATGGACCACTACTGGTCCATGGCCTGTGAGGAACTGGGCCACACAGCAGGTGGTAAGGGGGCGGACAAGTGAGCAAAGCTTCATCTTTATTTACAGCCGCTCCCCATTGCTCACATTACCACCTGAGCTCTGCCTCCTGTCAGCATTATGGTGAGTTGTATAATTATTTCATTATGTATTACAATGTAATAATAATATAAATAAAGTTCACAATAAATGTAATGTGCTTGAATCATCCTGAAACCTTCCCCCCGTCCCCCGCCCCAGTCCTTGGAAAAATTGTCTTTACGAAACTGGTCCCTGGTGCCAAAAAGGTTGTGGACCACTGGTTTAAATGAAAAAATATAAATAGAGAAAGGACCTCACCAGAGCAAAAGAAGGGGCATTTTATTAATGGAGTCAGAGTTTTAATGATGGCATATATGTGAAAAAAGAAGGCTGGAATGGAATTGCCAGTTTTGCGAGTGACCATGAGGTCAAGGCTATGAGAAGGGAACAGAGAAAATGTGAGGAAAGTGTCAAAGTTATTAGCATGACAGCAAATGGGATGAGAATAAAGAACTTAGTAGGCAAGGATTACAAACTCTATGACAAAAAAAAAAATATTTGCAGCTTACTACAGTAGCAGAATAGCCATTATAAAATCTTAGAGAACAGAAGTAAGGCTCTAAACAGGGGAAGCCTTGAAAAACTGGGAAGTGGACCACAATTAATAAATTAATGAAGGCTAGGATTCTAAAGATGTTACAGAAATTATCAAGTTGATCCCTTCTTTGTATGTGAAGGAGAGGATACACTAAATGGATGTTTTGCTTAATTATCTTCAGAGAATGAGACCAATTTGCCACAACCTTTATTCCCATAAAGACTTTAAAATTTTTAATATCAAAGGTGATAAAGAATTTTTAAAATCTCTATGAACTCTCTCTTGCTCTTTTGAAGGACCAAGTAATATATCCAGGAGATTGGTTTGAATCTGTTTCTTAGGTTTCGATACTGTTATGTAAATCATAATAAAATAGCAGCACAAGTATTTCCTTCACCTTGGAATCATCAGGTCTCTCTTGGGTAATTCAGAACTAAAATGCTTTCATGGGATTCTTACGTGATACTTCCTGCAAGAGGTGTCAAGGAATGTGTGATGGTTCCTTGATTTGTCTTGGCTCCTGCAAAATCTGTTCACTGTGGACACTCCTGTCCATAAATTCAACTAAAGTCTACTCTGCAATAAACAGAAGAAACTGCTGATACAAAAAACAACCCAGATGCATTTCAAAATCATTATGCTGGCAGTAAGAAGCCTGATACAAAAAGAGTGCACGTGGTGTGAGCTTGTTTATGTAAAAACCTAGAAAGTACACTAATCTAGGATGACAAGTCAGATCAGTAGCATCTAAGGGACAAGGGAAGCACGTATTGCAAAGAGGCATAAGGAACCTTTTAGGGATGATAGAAGTGTTCTCTATCCTACTCATGCTGGTTGTTTCATGGGTGTATAAATCTATCAAAACTCAGGGAATTGTGCACCCAAAGTAGACACAGATGTGTACGTAAATTATACTGAATTAACTTATTTTAAAAAATCAACTGCATAATAATTACAAAATAAAAAGTTTTAAAAATTGAACTACAGATGTAATAGAAACAGATTAGATGAGGACTTTTTCCAATGGTCTAATCAAAAGTCAAGTTCTGCTTCCTAGACCATGGCAATTTGAAACATTGAAGCTTGGTATATCTTTCTTTGAAAAGCCTAATAAGCTCTTTGGATTCTGGAATTTGTTTGGAAAGCAGCACCTCCTTCTAAGAAGTGGCTTATTCACAGAGCTTCCATCTGAACAAATAAGCTGAAATCACAGGATGTTATGGAAGAGCAGAGTCATTAGGATGCTTAGTCATTTTTTGGTTTCCCCAGAAACAAGCAGTCTTGCTTCAGGTTTGCTGCCAACAGCCCGTGTTCTCAGTTGGGCAGGAGCTCTTGGCAAGGGTGTGTCTGGAGGGCGTATGAACCACCTGAACCGACACATCTGGCCAAACAAGGAGCTGCCTGTCCTGTGTCCTCTCCAGGCAGCAACAGGTGACTCATCACAACCCCAGGGTTCTCTCCTGAACATGCTGGAAACTTCTCTTTTATTCAGGGGTGAGGACTCCTTAAACTATGGCACAGGCAGGGCTAGGCAGTTAGCCAGGCACCCAGCACATTCCCCTTTCCTGCAGAAGAGATGCTCACGTAAGCATTCACCCCAAGTACCTGGGAGCTGAGCCTATCACCTGCGGTCTAGGCAGAACTCTCCCCATCTACCCCTAATGCCCAAGTTTAAAAAGGCTAGAAACAGTAGTAACTTTGGAGAAGGGATGTTCCTTAACTGTTTCAAGGCAATTTTAATTGAGAAAACCATAAAAAATAGTTACTATTCTCCTTCTCAATATAACTTTACAGGGTTAAGCATGCAGACTCCAGGGTTTTTAGCTGGCCTCAAATTTTCAACTATAAAACGAAGATAATAATAGTACCTACATCATAAGATTGTTGTAAACATTGAATAAAATAAAATATGTAAAGTACTCAGAGCAATGCATAATACACAGAGAGCACTCAAGACATGATCACTATTATTTAGGTAAGAAAAACTCAGCATCTCATGCTGAAAACAACTGAGAGTAACAAAATCAAAGTAATGTTGGGAAAAGAATTGAGGGAAGGAACAAAAGGAGAAAAACAGACTCTGTAACGGGGCCTGCGGTTTTTTCAAGTGCTAGAAAAGAGCCCATATGGAGTGCTCAGGACCTAAAGGACACATTGTCCTTGCCCTCTTCTCAAGAAATTTTTTAAAAATCAATATTCTTAAGAAAATCAATTTTGACACTTAAATCAACCACCTTATCTCCAGGAGTTTCCTCCTTGAGAAATGTTGTGAAGAGGGATTTTGTTTTGATTGCTTTGCCTTGTGTTTTCCCTAGCAGCAAGGAAAGGCTCTCACAACCAATAAAGAAAAGCAGTGACACAGCTAATCAGATCAATCTAGTGGGACTCATTGATTTGATGGGAGAAACTGTGGGGCGACAGCAGGTTATAGCTGATTTAAAACTGGGTGACCTTGTTAACACCTAAAAAACAAGGAGTTTTTTTTTTAATGGAAGTCTGTGAACTTCACTTGAGCATAATATGGCAACAGGTGAGATAAACAGTCAAAAAATATTCCTGGGCTTCCCTGGTGGCGCAGTGGTTGAGAGTCCGCCTGCCGATTCAGGGAACACGGGTTCGTGCCCCGGTCCGGGAAGATCCCACGTGCCGTGGAGCGGCTGGGCCCGTGATCCATGGCCGCTGAGCCTGTGCGTCCGGAGCCTGTGCTTCGCAACGGGAGAGGCCACAACAGTGAGAGGCTCGCGTACCGCAAAAAAAAAAAAAAAAAAAAAAAAAATATTCC
>NC_041218.1:63028012-63033541 GCF_002837175.3 Physeter macrocephalus
CGGGACAGGCCACAACAGTGAGAGGCTCGCGTACCGCAAAAAAAAAAAAAAAAAAAAAAAAAATATTCCTGCACATGTGTAACGAGAAAAGGAGAACTTAGTACAAATATAGCAGACCACTAGTTGACTACAAATCGAATATAAGTCAGCAGTGTTCAATGAGCCCAGGATGTACAAACAGTAGTCTGAGGTGGATGAATGGAAATTAATCCTTCCAAAATCCTCAGCAGTAGCTGACAATAAAGTTCCAGAGAACGAGTCTGGGACTTCCCCAGATTACATGGTATAAACTATCAAGAAAGTAGAGAGACACATGGGAGAGATTCTTCTTTTCCATTTCCAAGGTGGATTTTTTTCCCTTTCATCTTTTTGACCCACTATCTATCCTTACAGAATTTGTAAACAAATTATCAATATTATGGTGAGAAATATATACAAAACCAACCCATTAGGTACCTACCAGGTGATCCTGAATTTTATCTACAAGGGTTGAATCTTTCAACAGTAGAATGGGTTCACTGGATGGATTCCCAGATATCAAACGAAGTTTGGTTTCATTGACTAGAGTAGAGAGTCCAATGGTGATAAATAATATTCCTGAAGTTCTGGCATCTTCAGAAATACTTTGAACATCTGGATTCTTTGGATGGTCGATGCCATCAGTCATCAGCAAGGTCACTTTCACACCATCTTTGCCCCTTCTCTCTTAAGTAGCCTCGTGACATCGGCGATGGCACAATAAGAGAAAGTACCTTGCCCAGTGAAATTCATAGACTTGACCCTCTGTTTAAAAGTCTGTAGATCCTTCCAAGAAGAAAAAGGTGGATCAATTTGGACAGAGCTGCTAAACTGAAGGGCTGCCAGTTTGGTGTCATATTTCAAGGAGCCAACCGGGGTCAGTTGAAAAATCTTGTCACTCAAGCTATCTACAAAATCTTTCTGTTTGTCAAAGAGAAAAATTTTAGAACTTTCAGAGCTGTCCACGATGAAGACAAGACCTATGAAGCAAGTGGCGTCTGAAATAGGACGAACAGGTTAGGCAAAATGCTTGCCCTTACTCGTGAAACAACTCTGCATAAGGAAAGGCCTGAGGTGGTGTGGTCGTGAATTGCTTGCTTCTGAGAGGAGAAGGAAGTGAAAAAGAGAGGCACTACGGAGATAGGGCTTACACTGTAAAGAACTAAATCTCTTTCTAAGTCTACAAATTCTTTTCCTCTTGTAAAATTGTGCAAATCAAAAGCAAACAAAATACCATATATTCCGAGCATCTTCCCAAAGTAAAACTTGCTTAAAGTGAGAGGGAAAGAAAGTACATTATAGTTTAAAAATTCAACAAACACTAGGCAAAGTTGTCTAGAAGTAAATAATACTCTGCCTAATTCTCAAACTGTATCTCATATTGGTGAGGCCCCATCTTGTTTTGGTGCAGTTTTTTTTTTTTTTTAACTTTTTTGAAATCAAGGGAGAAAATGACTACACATCGCATTGTAGCAGTGGTAAGAGACAAAGAAACCTAACAGGGAGAACTTAAGTTTGAATCCTAGCTCTGTGACTTACTGATTAATTTGCCTACGGCCTTGAGTGTGCCACTTCACCTCTCTGGGCCTCAGTTTCTTTATCTATGAGAGTGGCAATCTCTGTCATGCCCATTTTAACAAGGCTACTGTGAAGCTCAAATGAGATAATAAATGTACGAGTGCTCTAGAAATTCTGATGTTTTTATAAGTATGCTGTATAAGTTTGTAAGGTGCATTATTATCATATCAAAATAGAATATCACATATATACCTAAATATGTGGTTTGCTATTTACATCAAATGCTATTTGGAAAAATTCATATTAGGGTTTTAAGAGGCTAAAACTAATAAAGACAGAGTAAAACATTTTTTTAACCTGGAGACTTTTCCTTGCAAGTAAATTGGACTTTGATCCTTTCTTTCTTTGTCCATATATTGTTTGACTCATAAAAGCTGGCAAAAGCAGGAGATACAAGACAAAATGTCTGTTCCACATTATGGTAGATGGTGAAAAATCATCTGCCGTGTATCACCTTTAATAGAAAAATCAGTTATAAATACTTTAATAAAATATAGAGTTTGCCATTTTAAATTTCAAGCCAGTAGTATTGAAAACTGGCATGTGGCAAGAGAAAAGGGTTTTCATTCATATTTATGAAATATTATCCACATTGAGATTTTTAAAGTTTCTAATCCAAATAGATCACGGCAACACAACCAAACATCTATTAATGAATATTTTTGTATATTCAAAGAATTACATCCAAGTAGTCTGAATTTCCCATTATATTATGGGGAGCAGGAGGCGCACAGCCATTTAAAAACATTTCAGTCCCACTCTGTATGATGACTATGGTTCAATCACAGGGTCTGTTTGACTTTTCCGCCTTCTCCAAGGTAGTATCAGATTGCTGCAAGGTTATTTCATTCGTTTTCATTGTAACTAATTCCTGACCATGCCAATATTTTTACAGGGTTGTAGAGAACCACCACCATTTCTGTCTTAATATTATCTTAATATCTTAATATTACATGCGCAATTTCAGTGAGTTCAGAGGTCAAGTCAAAAACTGAATTGCCCTTCTGTTTCCATAGAACGCCATTTTCTACATTTACTTTGTTAACTTCAGCTCCACCAGAGTTCCAAGCTGTACTACAGCTGCATATCCAGTCAATCAAAAGAGTATGAGAAGAGAGTGAAGTAAGTCAGAAAGAGAAAAATAAATACTGTATGCTAACACATATATATGGAATCTAAAACAAAACACGGTCATGAAGAACCTAGGGGCAAGACGGGAATAAAGACACAGACCTACTAGAGAATGGACTTGAGGACACAGGGAGGGGGAAGGGTAAGCTGGGACAAAGTGAGAGAGTGGCATGGACATATATACACTAACTAACACACCATTGTAAAGCAATTATAGTCCAATAAAAATGTTTAAAAAATTTTAAAAATAAAAAATAAAACCAGGCCAAAAAAACAAAAAAGATTATGAGAGCAAAACTAACAGATTTTCTAAGTGTTAGCTGGAAGTACTACTGCGCAGAAAGAGAACTTGAAATCAGGAAGCAATCCCCTCTGAACATCCCTGTGAAACTATTTTTCTGGATAGATTAACAATTTAAAATCTAATCCTGTATTTAAATCTTCAGCAAACCTTAACACTCATTATGCCCAGCTATGTACCAAATGCCTTTTAAACCCACAGGCTTCCCTGGCAAGAGAAGACTCCTGTGTGGCTAGCTCAGTATACCCTAGAATGGAAACAAGAAAGCTTATTTTGAACCAATGTTCTGCGTGGTTTAAAATGCTTGCCTGTTTAAAGTACATTGACTTCAGAAGTTCTGGAAAAGGAATAGCAGTTTCCTTCTTTGGCACCTTTTCTTCATGGAATGGTAACTGGGAAATTGTGAGCATGATTTTTCCAGACTTTGAATAGGGGGTGGAAATATATGCAAAGGCAGTGAGGAATGAGATGGGTGACTGACTTCTTTCATACATGCCAGATGGAGAAGCCCCAATGAGAAGAAAAGCTGTTGGGTTGGGGATGGACCAGTAGATGGCTCCATGCCATTGCCTGCTCCTCGAATAGCATCAACTAGCAGGAATTTTATTAAGCTGACTTTGTATCACTATGGCCAAGCATCTCTCTTGACAAGTGCCTCAAGTGTAATTGACCAAATGTCAACTGCTCTTCAGACCAGGTATGCTAAGATGTGGAGATGGCTGGGTATTAAATAAAGAAGAAGAAGAAGGAGGAGGAGGAGGTGGAGAAGTGTGCTGAGGAAATAGAAAACAATGAGGATATGTCTCTCCAAGTAATCCCTTGCTAACCAAGGAGAAGAATACAGAAGGCTGTATAATTTTAACACTGAAGATTAGTATAAGGATAAGGCTATGTAGCAAAACACAGCTGCTATTGCATTTTCAGAGTGGAAAAAGGTGTAATATCATGTCCATAGTATTACATATGCCTTTTCTCTTTTTTTGACCCCGTACGTAAGGAAGTTCTCAGAAGTTCTGGAAATAAGAGACTGAAAATTTAATTTCATTGAGAACAACAGGTTTTACAAGCTTGTAGCTTGTAGAGCAAGACAACTCTTCAAAAACATAAGGAAGGGGATTCCCATATAGGACCCTGAGAGGAAAACCACATTTTTCTCATTTGCAGGCCTCATTTTGGGCTTCAGAAATGCTGGCTTTAAATAAACACATCATTCCCAGAACTAAGCACTTGCTCATTTAGTTTGTTGGCATATAATTATGAATTCATACCCGACACCTTGTGTATACAGTGTTCCCTAATACAACTGATCCATTAGCAATAATCACAATAACTCATATTTTATTACTCTTTGCTCTGACATTTTTTATCTAGTTCTCCCAAACCAAAGTCATACTATTTCTTTCTGTTTTCTGATATTAGCCAGAGGACACCCTTACAAATTTCTCCAGTTTTTTAGTTCTAATACTTCCCTGAAATCTCTTTCATCTTTATTAGTTTGGTATCTAAAGAGCCCACCCATTTCTGATCACTTTTGCCATGTTTTATTTCACCTCAGTTTTTCATAGTTCTCACCTTTCTCACATTTACATGTCACATACAAGCAAAATAGGTTTCGGGGGAAAATGCCATTAGCTAAATAAAAGAAATATAAACCTCTATGCTTACTATAGGTTACATTTTATAAATGTAGAAACAATGATCATCTTTAACCAAATGCCATAGTTTTGGCTTTTTTGCCTAAAATTTATTTGGGGTAAATATCAGGATCAATAAATCCAAGAGACTTTATGACTTTTCAGAAGTACAATTATCTTTCAGCAGAGTTTACTAATTTTATTCACAGTGTTTGCATCTCATTTGTTTCGCCATGAAAATAACATGATCAAATATTCTATTCAAATTGCTAAACTTACCATGTTGTAAAGAATTCTGTAGTTAATACTAAACTATAAAAACGTGTTCCAAATTAAGAAAAGATGTCCCCAAAGATATTAACATAATTGAAATTCTATGTAGTAAGCTGTAAATTAAAAATCAATTTAAAAACAACTTTAAAATAAAATTTAAATTTCTACATTTTAACAATTATTCATATTTCCCTGATAATGCACTTAAAGTAGTAGCAGAGGATAAAAAAATTTGATAAGCTTTCTTCACATCATAAGTATGTAAACCATTTAGTCTTCCACAGTTCCTAGATGTCCTATCTGATTTCAAGTGATTAAAACAAAACGGTTACGTCTTACCTTATAAAGTTTATTAAACAGGAATTAAAGACTGGTTAAGCAAATGCCAACAGCAAGGACCATTGTTGGGGATGGAGTTGGCTATTTGATATTGTTCTGTTCTGTGGGAAATAAAAATTGTCTTTGCTTTTGGATCTTTTGTAATCTGCTACTCATGTTTTTTTTTTTTTTTTTGTGGTATGCGGGCCTTCCTCTGTTGTGGCCTCTCCCGCTGCGGAGCACAGGCTCCGGACGCGCAGGCTCAGCGGCCATGGC
>NC_041218.1:63033562-63063528 GCF_002837175.3 Physeter macrocephalus
GCAGGCTCAGCGGCCATGGCTCACGGGCCCAGCCGCTCCGCGGCATGTGGGATCTTCCCGTACCTGGGCGCGAACCCGGTTCCCCTGCATCGGCAGGCGGACGCGCAACCACTGCGCCACCAGGGAAGCCCTACTCATGTTTTTTTGATTAAGTTAAAGCAAGAGTGGTCAGGCATTTGACCAGGGTGCAAGATCTGGGTGGGATCAGTAAGTAATTTAAAGGAACAATGTCCTTTCATAACAAGTCTGTGTTTTCCGGGCTGCTGTAAAAATGGGCAGAATTTCTACATTTTAGGCATTTATTTACAGCCTGCCTTTGTTTCTCATGCCATGTCCTCTTTCTATTCTTTTGCCTGGGGGTTGCTCTGTAAGATACTGTTTCTGAAGAGCTCTGTGAAAGAGGGTAAGTCATAACAGACTCAGATGCAAACCTGGTTTTTCAAGAGAGTTAATGGGTTGATAATGATTGAAGCTGGGCAATAAGTATATAAAAGTTCATGATTCTAGTCTTTCTACATTTGTGATTTTTGAAATTTTTCATAATAAAATGTATAGAATATATAGTGGAAGAGTGATCTGAATTTAGTCCTGGTTCTGTCTCTAGCATGGGGACCTCAGTTTCCCACTTATGAAATGAGGGAGTGAATTTAATTATTTATCAAGATCCTGTCAAACTGTAACATGAGAGGGAGGACCTCAAAATTCTGAGGTCTCTGTCCAGGAAAGGTGGTCACTGTGGTGATTCCATTCTCTTTCTTCCTATTTTCTACCTGTGGTTACAGCCCATATTAAGTCAGTGTTTGTGCAACACTTAATGCAACTAGCAGCGGGCTTCGCTACAGACTGCCTCAAGGATAAAGAATAGCAAGACGATCAGAGAAAGCAATGTAAATGTTCATGTTATAATTATCTAGAATCAGCTTTCTTAGAAAGACAGTTTAACATTTATGGCTCTGCTTATTGTGACAATAATAGCTTCCATTTCATGAACTCTTTACCAGGTGCTAGGCCCTGTGCTAACTGCTTCACACGCATTATGGGATTTAACCCTCCAAAAGCAAACCATCTACTTATAGTAAGTGCTGCAAGAATTTGTGTTTTACAGATAAGGATGTTGAGGCAGGGAGGAGTCCAGTAACTTGCCCACTGTCATACTAATGCTACAGAATGCCAGAATGGGATCTTAACTCAGGTCTATCTGATCACAGAGGCTCAATTGTAACAACAGTTGCATCATTAAATTAGGCATCCATGTGAATGTGAATGTCTTCATTGTCTCCTTACCACACAGCAGGTTTTGAGGAACTAAGGAAGTTCTGTGGGGCTTTGGTAATAGAAAAATAGAAATAGTGTATATATCGCAGAAACAACAATGTAATTTCTCAGGAAGCAACCACATATATATCCTAAATAGCCTCTGAATGTTAGCCACACCTTTCACTTTTGTGAGGAGAGAATCGTGGGACAAGGAAGTGGCAATTTTTCAGATCAACTCTTTTTCCTGGGGTAGATTAACAAATTACAGAAAAACAATACCTCAAAGATGCAAACAGGTGAGTCTGGAGGCAAGAAATGGACTAAAGCCCTCCTGCTTTAGAACTGTTCTTACTGAAATAGGTGAGGGGTCAGAATCCTGCCTACTCATTCATTCCCCTCTGTACCCCAAAGCCAGATGGGGTGACCCAAACCTAAGATTTGCCAGCTCTCACGAGGGGTGGCAATCAGCACTAAGTTGATTTGGTAGATGACTCAAAAGAAAATCTTCTGTTCTGTCAGTGTATATAAAACAATTAGATTTGCACTCAGAAACAATGCACCATGGCTGAAGGCTGCAATCTTTACTTTAAGGACGGTCTTGAACTGCTACACACACAGACCAAATAAAAGAGCATAGATAACAGTGATGACTGGAAAAAGGCAACTTGGAGTCCATGCTTTTCTGACAGTTGTTCTGTAGCAAAGTCTTTACAGAAAAAACACACTATTTTTGCTATTCCTGCTGTGGGTGGCCTAGAGTAAGCAGAACGATAATTAGAAGTAATTTTTTTAGCGTTCATGGATCACCTGAGGCCCTTGATACAACAGATTGCTCTCCTTCAAAGCCCTGCTAGACAGGAAATCTTTTTTCAACTTTTAAAAAATTCTCAACCATATAGAATCTATGTTGGCTTTATTTGTTTTGGTACCAGTGCCAAGGTCTCCATTTCAACAGTGATGGTATTTTGGGGTCCTAGGATCATTTAAAAGGAACCAAAATCTGGAATGACTTGTATATATTGGAAGGTGTTCTCTGCCTGAGGTTATAGAAACACAAAAAGGGCTAGTTAGGCATCAGCACAAACTTGTCTCATAGTTACATATGAGACATTGGTTAATTATACCAAGATCAAGGTATAATTTAATGTTTCACAATCTTCTCCCAATTTCTACCTCCCATACTGCTCACCCAGAGTAGAAAAGAACATTTTCAACTGAGAAGGGAGAAGCCAATGTCCTTTTTACCCAATTTGGAGAAGTTTGTCCTTAGAGGTCCCCCTCTATTTTTTTCAGTATAAAATGTTGATATAGTAGTATTTCTAACACTAGCCCCAAAGCTCTGAACTTTCTGTGATCCATTATCCTTCTTGGCTCCAAAAGTATGACAGACATTCTCTCATGTCATTCACAGTAAATTAGAAAAACACCAAAATGGTATTGGTCCTATTTATTAACTAAGGGAAGGATTAAAAGCATTCAACAGCAAGGAAATGAAAATTATCCTTTTTTTTTTAACATCTTTAGTGGAGTATAATTGCTTTACATTGTTGTGTTAGCTTCTGCTTTATAACAAAGTGAATCAGCTATACATATACATATATCCCCATATACCCTCCCTCTCACGTCTCCCTCCCTCCCACCCTCCCTATCCCACCCCTCTAGGTGGACACAAAGCACCGAGCTGATCTCCCTGAAAATTATCCTTGGTAATAAAATGTAGGAAATGTGGCATCCCTTAAGTCTGGAGCAGCATGACTCTAGTACCCCTCCCCTCACCAAATTCTGATTAAGTTGACTCTTCCACATTCCCTCTACACGATTTTTTTGTATTATTTACTCTCTGATATATGTTGCTTTATTATTTATCATTTGGTCCCCTGCCTGAATAGTTGAGTCACATATGCAACACATAGTGCCCTAGACCACAGTGACAGCATACATTCCCATTGCACCAATCTTTTTTTTTTAAAAGATTTATTTATTTATTTAATTTATTTTTGGCTGTATCAGGTCTTAGTTGCGGCACACGGGAGCCTCGTTGGGGCATGCGGGATCTTTCGTTGCAGCGAGGGCTTCTCTCTAGTTGTGGCGCGCAGATTTTCTCTCTCTAGTTGTGGCAGGCAGGCTCTGTAGTTTGCGGCACACGGGCTGTCGTTGAGGCGCCGAGCTCAGTAGTTGTGGCACACGGGCTTAGTTGCCCTGTGGTGTGCGGGATCTTAGTTCCCTGACCAGGGATTGAACCCACATCCCTTGCATTGTAAGGCAGATTGTTTACCACTGGACCGCAGGGGAAGTCCCCCCAGTTGTAACAATCTTATGACAATTAAAATCTTTCTCTAAAATTTTCCTTCGATATTTATATTTTCTCTTTCTGTGTTGTTTATTTTTTACTAAGAGCAGATTTTTTATGACAAAAAATCAGGGTGCTATCTGGAAATTTTTACAATTTTCCTTTCTAAGAAATATCTGAAAGTAGACAGGTCTTGCTCTATCATAGGTTTGACTGTCCAACTTTTAAAAAAATTATTCCCTTCAGTGAATAAAGAAGTCTTAACATTTTCATGCAGAATCCACCCAAAAAGAAACGATAGGATCTATTTCAGCGGTCCCCAACCTTTTTGGCACCAGGGACCGGTTTCGTGGAAGACGGATTTTCCATGGGGCGGTGGGGGGCGTGGATGGTTCAGCCTATAATGTGAGAGATGGGGAGCGATGGGGAGCGATGGGGAGTGATGGGGAGCGGTAGATGAAGCTTCGCTCGCTTGACCGCCGCTCACCTCCTGCTGTGCGGCCCAGGGGTTGGGGACCCCTGATCTATTTATTAAGCCTTGACCAAGCTCTGCTTTTAAAGGGGAAAATATTTTCCATTTTTCATTTAGTTGATTTTATTTTCAGGTATTAGAAAGTGTTGTATTGTATCTTGGTGAATTCTTCCATTCCCCACTAGATGGTATTTAGACTTTTCTTTTATCGGGGACAAATAAGAGCATCAAATCTCAGAACTGGAAGGAAACTTAGAGACCACTTTTATTTGATTCTTCCACTTCACAGGTGATAAAATAGAGGGCAGGTGTTGAGACCCACCCAAAGATCATCCTGTGAGATAGTGAGGGAACAAAGGTTAGATCTTTGTACATCAGCTGGTCATCTTTCATTATCCCTAAATACCCCGGGAGGTTTCTAGGCCTTGGTACCATCCAGGCTTGTGCCAGAGCAGGAGAAAAAGGAGCCTGTTATATGGCCAACAATTTATGTTTGAAAAATAGGAATTTTCCCCTTAGTAGCAAAGGGCTTAAGACAAATTATCATGGGCTAAATTCCAGCACATAGTGAGACTCATCTCTCACTGTGTAAATCTTAATGCCTGGGCCATCAAAGGCAATGAACACCATTTATGAGAGCCCCGAGTTGAAGAACTTTCTCCTCTAGGTTTGGGCAGGTTTGCCAGAGTAGCCTGGGACTGTTGTTATACTGATTTGAGTAAACTGTGGTTACTGTTCATGTTATTGATAACTGATCAAAATACAGCTAGTAATATGGTTAGGTATCATCATGTGCATGAATAAAAAGTTGCAGAAACTCAACATCCATTTGAGTTTTCTGGTCAGTCCATTTGGGATTTAATAAGAATATTCAACAAGGAAAGTTTTTTAAATAAATCAATCAAATTCCTGGAACTAAAGTGTTTTTTTTTTTTTTTTGTGGTATGCGGGCCTCCCTCTGTTGTGACCTCTCCCGTTGCGGAGCACAGGCTCCGGACGCGCAGGCTCAGCGGCCATGGCTCACGGGCCCAGCCGCTCCGCGGCATGTGGGATCCTCCCAGACCGGGGCGCGAACCCGGTTCCCCTGCATCGGCAGGCGGACGCGCAATCACCGCGCCACCAGGGAAGCCCCTAAAGTGTTTTAAGAACATTCAGTAACTTATTATCCCACATTATGTCAACCCTTTACAACTCTGGTTCACACAACATTGTCCCCAGTTGAGGCAACAGAGTCATCATTTTTTGAGTTACATCGAAATTACATAGTTCCTCCTATACAATAGTTTGTTTCTTCCTCTGTCCTTTTTTTTTTTTTTTAATTTTTATTTATTTATTTATTTTGCGGTACGCGGGCCCCTCACTGCTGTGGCCTCTCCCGTTGCGGAGCGCAGGCTCCGGACGCGCAGGCTCAGCGGACATGGCTCACGGGCCCAGCCGCTCCGCGGCATGTGGGATCTTCCCGGACCGGGGCACGAACCCGCGTCCCCTGCATCGGCAGGCGGACTCTCAACCACTGCGCCACCAGGGAAGCCCTCTTCCTCTGTCCTTTTAAATTCTGTACCAAGGGTAAATTTTTCGTGGACAAAGTTTACAGCAAATAGGACTTGAGATGAATTCATATTTTACTATTTTGGATGTGAAAAACATTTTAATGATATACAACTCACACAAATATAAGGTACCTATCATTATTCATTGTTTATATCCAGAGCCATAGATTCGGAAATACACATGCATAATTTTATTTATGTAAGTAATTTTTCTTACTTATATTTATATGTATATTATTCCATTACACTAAGTAACCAAATTCAGAAATGCCAAATACTAACAAATTAGTGAGGACTGACCATGGGTCTTGAGGGACTACTGTTTGAAAAAAAGATATTTGGGCACCACCTTGTGGGGCTTTGTAGAAAGACACCATGAGAGAGTTTGTCTACTATCATTAAGAGCTTAAAATTCTTAATTCCCTATGATGCTGAATAGGTAGAATGAAAGTTGCTGTCTACAAATTTTCTGGGTAGGGGAATAACAAGATGAATCAAAGGGGTGACAAAATTACTTTGATATATGAATCGAGAAACTAACATCTGATGAAATCTGAAACGTATTCATTTAAGAAACGTTAACCTTGTTCCTACTACGTGTGAGGCATACTGTATCTTCTTTGGTTTTGGGTAGAAAACAAATGACACAGTCACTTCGGCCTAGTGGAAGAGATAGGTAAGAAAAAGGCAATGACAAATTTTACCAAAAATATTTTTAAGTAGTCAAATATCCAACTCTAGCTAATAAGATCATGCTGAAGTGTTTGGGAGCAAGTGTACTGGTGTCTGCAACTTTGAAATGCATTATATAAACAGAAGATGCATAGAGGGATGGGTAGATGGATGAATATTATGATATAGCAAATATGTCAAATATTATAGATCAAATGTTAATTGTGGAATCTAGATGGTAGGTAGTGGGTTTGCTATATAATTCTGTCAACTTTTGTGTATGTTTGAAAATTTTTATAACAAAATATTAGACAAAAAAAGGCAACAGCAATCCAGCGTGATAATATCTATAAAAGAGACCTGCAAAGAGGGCACCCAGCCCAGACTGTGACACGGAGTTTGGAAGTGCAGGGAGCAGAGGATAAGTAGGCACTTTCTTTTCTGCTGTGTTAAAGGGTTTAGACTATCTTGAAATCAATGAGGAGCCAGTGAACAATGTTAAGCAGAGGAATGACATGATTACATTTTCATTTTAAGAAAATCACTCTGGTGACCGTGTGAAGAATTAATTTTGCAGGGAAGCAAGCCTGGAGACTGAGAGACCTATGAGGAAACTTAATAAAATAAGAGACAGGGCTCTTAAGCATCAGCAATAGGAATGGAAAGAAGTGAACAATTCCAAGAAATGTTTAGAAAGTAGAATCAAAGAGCTTAGTACCCAACTGACCCAGCAGAGGGAAAGAAATGAAGGAAAAGGACAGTACCCAGTAGTTTGCTGAAAAGTATTTAACAATCGACCCTGAAAAAAAAAAGTGTGTGTGTGTATATATATATATATACATAAGTTTATTCTAAATATTACTGATATGAAGGGTGTGTACTTACAAATACTGTAATAACCAAATACACAATATTATCTACTGGAAATTCCGTATAGCAAATTGAAGCTTATAGGATACTTCC
This sequence comes from Physeter macrocephalus, assembly GCF_002837175.3. Classification (NCBI taxonomy): domain Eukaryota; kingdom Metazoa; phylum Chordata; class Mammalia; order Artiodactyla; family Physeteridae; genus Physeter; species Physeter macrocephalus. The sequence continues at coordinate 63,040,767 of NC_041218.1, forward strand.
ATTGATTTTTGCCAAATTCTTGTATCCTTGGCCAACTTATGGGTGCAACTGATCAATGACTGTACTTCCAACAAGGATGTTGATTGACATTTCCATTTTCTTTAACAAGTACACCCCTGCTTTCATATTTCTATGATACTTCTACTAGAGTATAAACTTTGGTATCTCTCTTCTCCTCTTATTCAGTCCTCTCCACAGAAGGAGGATTTAGATTTATCCTAAATGATGGGGGTAATAGTCTAACATCCACTGGTCCATGTTTCCTGAGTGAGTAGAATTAATGTGTTCAAAGTCCTATGCATGTGTGACCTCATCTTCTACATACTTACTATTAGAGATCTAAGGATGGGGCAGTAGCGAGTAACGTCCCTTGCAGCTGGAAGGTTCTGTTTGGTGAGAAAGTCCAAAGTCTAGACATGAATGCTAGTACCAGGAAACTTAGTTGGGGTTGCAGGTCCAAGCTGCATTCAGCTTTACTAATAGTAATGCTGACGCTCTGATCTCCAAGTCTCTATTGTATGTATTTCTCAATTATCAATAACTCCAAGTCCAGAGGAAGAATGTTGTGAGTAATTATCACCCTTAACTCCCATCCCCCTGTGTATATATGTGGGCATAGTTAAAAGGGAGTAGATTTTATTTCATTGTTTATATACTGTCCACTCCCCAACCTCTAAAATAAACACAAAAGAAAAAATCAGGTTAAAAGGAATAATTTTCAGAAACTAAAATTTTAAAGAGATGTTAGGAACACCAATGTTAATTTCAACTACAAGAAAAATGAATAGAGTCAATGCACTTATTAGAATGAATAAGCTTATCCAATTCTATTTATCATAAATGGATGTTGCATTTTGCCAAATGCTTTTTCTGCATCTATTGAGATCAGTATGAATTTTGTCCTTCATTTTGTTAATGTGGTGTATCACATTGATTGATTTGTGGATGTTGAACCATCCTTGCATCCTTGGAATAAATCCTACTTGTTCATGGTGTGCGATCCTTTCAGTGTATTGTTGAATTCCAGTTTGCTAATATTTTGTTGAGGATTTTTGCGTCTGTGTTCATAAAGGATATTGGCCTGTGACTTCTATTTCTTTGGGTGTCATTGTCTGGTTTGGGTAATGCTGGCCTCATAAAATGAGTTTGGAAGTGTTCCTTCCTCTTATATTTTTTAGATTCAATTCTATTTAATAGTCAGGGTAGGGCTTACTTGCATCTAATAATGTCAATGCAACTGCTGATACATCAGCAGACTTTATAGGCTATTAAGTGGGAGTTTTACTTCCCAGACATGTATAGTAAAACTACAAGAAAGAAAAAATGTTAGGTAATAACACATGTATTTCATAAACAATTTGCAGGCTTTAATATAAGAAATTATTTCTATATAAACAGAAAATGGTTTAGATCTTCAATCAGAGATGTAGAATTTACATGTATTGGGAGACAAATTTCCTGATAATAGAATAAGATAATAGGATAGGATAAGAAAAAAAGCTTAGAGTTTCTCACAGAATTGAGTGCCTTCCCATTTTAAGCAGTCTCTTCCAGTTAAATTCAGTCTTTGGCGCTATTCTATTTCACCCAATACACTTATTTCTGGCATACTTATGAGACAGCAAATATGACAGATATGTATTTTCTTGGCTGACATGTTAAAAAAAACATAAAATTTGGAATTTTAACTTTTAAACCATTAAATAAACAATTACACAGATGCTTTTTCCCCCAGCTTAATAAAAACTAAGTTGCTTTTGGAGAGATTATTTTTAAACTCAATGTGTAAATATCCATCATCACAATATAACAGTTTTAATAGTCTGAGCATTTGCTTAGTTAATACACCATGCGTGAATACTTCTTGGGATATACAGTATCATTTCCTTTAAGGTACCATACATGTAACATATAGCATCATACCTCATATTAGAAAAGTGTCCCTTCCTCAAGACTCTTGCTGCCTGACAACTGTAGAATAACCATGATGCAAATGGCCTTCCTGGAGGTGTTTAATGCACAAACTACAGAACCATAGGCCTCAGCCCTGTGTAATATCATAGTGTTTATGCAATTAATATTTTAGTGTACAGTTGCAAAAACTTTTGTGTATTTATCACATTTTACAATTTGTACTAACTTATTAAAGACTTGAAATTTTAGTTGCGTAAAACGGTTCACTCATTCTGATTACAGTTGAATGTAACCAATCTATTGAAAGAGCAGGACTCCATAGGGTCCATCACAAAACAACTTTATTTTTCCCCCAACTGTTCTTTCATACCTATTTTTGAGGGCAGGATTTTCCTTTCCCCTTGGATGAAATTATGGGCAGGTGTCATGAGTCTCTGAATCAGTCTTTGATAGAAAAATCACTTCTTTCTCATTGAGTCATAAAACTGATGTTTCAATAATTAAAATGTCTATTTCCACGTAGCAGCTAAAACTCTGAGCTTAACGCTTCTCCTCTCTCCAGCTGGGGCTTGCTTCAGGCTGGAAGCCTGCAGTGGGAAAGGGGCATGGTCATTTCCATTTCCCCACTTTGTGCCTCTCTGTCTTCCCCAAACTCATGAAGAGCAGTTTCTGACTCTTCAGGCAGAAAGCCTGGAAAGATCTACCTAACTGATTACTACTTTGCTTTGGTTTTGGAAGATATTCACGTGATCCATTTCTCCACTCTCCAGCTCTCCTGCTTTCCTCAGGGATTCTGCTTCACTTAGGATCCCTTGTCAAGATCTCTTAAACCTGGCAAGGTCTCCTCTCTGGCAGGTGTCAAACACAGTCCTCCTTCACACCACACATGAAACACCTCCAAAGTCTATCGGCTGAAGTCGCTTCCCTCCCACCAGAAAGCCCTCTAACTGACTGTTCTAGGCTGCCTCTCTCCCCTTGTGACCCACATCTAGTCTGCAGGGCAGGCTCTTGCATCATTTATCCTGACAAACGCTAGGAATGAAGGTTGTTCCCATAGACGCACCTCTCACCTCTTGGCCTTCAGAGCAACTAGCTGGCCTTCTGAGTTTCCAGGCATGGCTCAGACAGCAGTGTGCCACATCTCCTGCCTGCATCCCTGTTCCTAGTTGCACAGATCAAGCTCTCCATTGAGAACAGCACTTTTAGACCTCTCCTAGGGGATTAGGAGTGAGACTCCCTGGAAATGAATTTCTCCAAAAAAAGATCTCTCCCAGACTCTTCATTTCCAACCCCTTTATATCCTTCAGTGTGTTTAGGTCTTCAGGTTACAAAATTTTTCCAGCACTGCATAGGTGTTAGCACTATGCTAGCACTGCATGGGAGATATCACTTTGGAATGTGAGAATATTCATCACCTATTGTTTTGCTCCAGTCTAGTGATGACAAATCCTATTTTTTTTTTTTTTTTTTTTTTGCGATACGCGGGCCTCTCACTGTTGTGGCCTCTCCCGCTGCAGAGCACAGGCTCCGGACGCGCAGGCTCAGCGGCCACGGCTCACGGGCCCAGCCGCTCCGCGGCACGTGGGGTCCTCCCGGACCGGGGCACGAACCCGCGTCTCCTGCATCGGCAGGCGGACTCAACCACTGCGCCACCAGGGAAGCCCAACAAATCCTATTTTTAACATCCTGTTACATAAACAAATATGCTGTATGAGCATAGCTAAATCCTGAAAGTGAAGCAGAGAAATGAAAACAGTTGTGCATGGTAGAAATATCTGAATTTTAAGACATTTCCTTCAATATTGTTTTCGCAATAATATTTTTAAATTTTGAGTTGGAATGGAAGCATTCATGTGTTTCTTTAATTTTTCATCATGCATTCGTTGTTTTGATTCAACAAATAATATAGCGAACAATGATCATTGTAATGTGTATCCCGCTCTCAAGGAATTCACAGTAGAACCATGTGAGTATATTGTACTATAATCTGCAATAACATTATTATAATATAATACGTAATTATGTGTGTGTGTATGTGTAAAGAGGCTAAGGGTTTGAGACAGGCACAGTGACAAGTGCCAAGGAATTCAGAAAGGTAGACATGACCTCCACTTGTGGGAGACTTTGAGAAACTGAGGGACGTATCTTGAGAAACGGATAGAATTTAATTTTTCTAAGCCATGGAGAAGGAAATATTCCAGGGAAAAATGGAATAAAGGCACGTTTAGGGAAGTTGCTTTGTAAAAGTGAATGGGAATAATTCAGTAGGGCTGGAGCTAGCATGGGTTGAAAGATCAAGTTGGAAAGTTATGTTGGGCCAGAATGGGGACAATCTCATGTCTATAACTTCTTTTAGTATCCCAGAAGCTTTTGTGTATGTTACATAGAGAGGAATATTCACCATTTATTAACTTATTAATTTTAAAACAATCTATATACCTCACTTACACAGATAATTCATGAAATATACTAACTTAATAGATTACATTTCTCCAAACTCGTAAACATCGTTGCAAACTGAATCCCCCTTTTCAAGTTTAGAGCAGCAGATTCTTTTTAAATGTTTTTCAAGAGAAGACAAAATATACTCAACATTGCAATGACTGTAAAACTGACTGATACAAAATTTACAAAAGGGCTAAAACTTAGGAAGTAAATTTGTTTCCTCATCATTTCTATCCTGATTCTGATTCTCTTTATGCTTCTGATTTCTTACCTCTTCCATTTTTCCTGGGGTTACAATTATACTCAGCTGAGAAAGCCAGGCTTAGTTTTGCAAATAAGCGGCTGATAGTCCAAGATTTTGAACATGAGAATTAAGTCCATTACCCATTTGAAGATTTTATAGTCACACATTGCACATTACATCAGAAACAGTCCAAATTATTGGCTGAGACCAATCAGATATGCTTTGAGTTTTTGGTGACCTGGTCTTTTCCTCAAAATGAAACTGGTTCTGAACTCATTATCTTCATAGTTAGATATATGTCTAACTTTCAGTGTTGGTTCGGGAAATCTTTTTCTCATTTTACTACCAAAAGAAGCCTACTTTTACCACTGCTTTGGGCTTCATTGGGTTCAGGTAATTCTAAAATTAATTTGATCCACTGAAAATACAAATTTTCTTTCTCATCAACCACAAAGACTTAACAATATTGACATCTTAACTCCAGGCTGAGGAGTTTGGATCTTGGTCTGTAGGAAACATGAGCCAATGAAGCGTTCTAAATAAGAGAGTCGCTTGAGATGTGCTTCAGGAAGAACAAAGGTTTAGCATAAAAGGGTAGGAACAGGGGAACCAGAGACAAGTTTGGAGACTATTGTCTGGGTGAGCAGTAATTAAGACCTAAATAAACTAGGGCAATGGCTGTGGGAGCAGAGAAATTAGCAGAATTTAGACACCTTATCTGTTTCAAAAGCCCAAATGTGATTTACTCAAATCCCACCCAATGAGTGGAAGAGACCAGGCAGAGACATGGCTGTGGTTTCCCTGGGATTTGATGGTAATGTTGATGGCTGCTACTTTAGCGCTTCAGTGCTCATTGGAAGGGATAAGCCCAGTTTCTTAGTCAGTTCGGGCTGTTGTAACAAATTACCATAGACTGGGTCCCTTATAAACAACAGAAAATTATTTCTCACAGTTTGAATGCTGAAAGTCTGAGATGAGGTCAGCACGGTCGGGTTCTGGTGAGGGCCCTCCTCTGGGTTTCAGTGCCGACTTCTCATCGTGTCCTTACATGGCAGAAAAGGGTTGAGAGGGCTCTCTGGGGTCACTTTTATAAGGGCACTACTCCCTCTCTTGAGGGCTTCACCCTCATGACCTAATTACCTCACAGGGGCCCCACCTTCTAAAATCATCACATGGGGGGTGAGAATTTCAATATATCAATTTGATGGGGGGAGTACAAATGTTTAATCCATAACGCCAAGATATCCACTAGTGAAACAGGCACCTTGTGAAGAGGCAATCAATGAGCAAAGCAGGCAATGTTCGCATCACCCATGGTGCAGCTATCATCCTAAAACTGCCCCAGTTGATAGACACTTTGCATTGCTGCTTGAACCTTATTATCTCTGACTTAACTCTGTGGGTATAGGATTATGAAGTTGAAGTGTCTGTCTATCATTATGGAATTAAGCATCCTAATCCCTCCAACAATACTCTTTAAAATAATATTCACTGGGTTTTCTCTCATTAAAAAAGTTTTACATTTTTTATCTCAGAAAACAGAAAAGTATAATAAAGAAAATATTGATCACCTTTAAACCTACCCCACAGAGACATCTACTGTTAAAATGTTGGCACAATTCCCTCTAGTCTTTAAAAAATAAGGTTGGGATCATTATGTTTATTCCATCTGGTACTACTTTATTCCTGTAACAATAAACGGTGAGTGTTTCCTCTATCTTTAAATATTTTTTTTTCCCTGAAACAGAGGTTAGTAAACTAATCCAAACTGCCACCTGTTTCTGTAAATAAATTTTCCTGGAACACAGCCATGCCCCTTTGTTTATGAACTGTCCGTGGCTGCTTTTGTACTAGAACAACAGAATTGAGGAGTTGTGATAGAGGCAGTATAGCCTGCAGAGATGAACATATTTACTATCTGGTCCTTTACACAAAAAAGGTTGCCAACCTCTGTTTTAAAAGATAATTTTAATGGCACATAGAATTAGATCAGAGGCTGTTTTATTTGGTAGTGAATGGACCAGTAGTTAGAAGCACAAGGGCAGAGCCAGATTGTCTGGGTTCATATCCTAGCCCCACCACTTAAGAGATATCTTAGGCAATTTATTTAAACTCTTTGTGCCTCAGTTATCTCACCTGTAAAGTGGGGAAATTATCAGCCTCATCCTTATAAGATTGGGGTGAATTCTGTGATGCACCACCCAGATGTCCCCCTTCAGTAATGAGTGACTTATTCCTTCAGCTGCTGGGAGTGTTACCAGCAGCTGGCTCACAGCTGTCAGCCTTCTTTGGGGACTGCCTTGCCAAGAAAACTGCCTCATTCAAAGTCATCCTTTTTCAAGGGACAGCTCACATCAATGACACATTCACATCAGTGAGGTAGTAATAAGGGCCTGGGTCCCTTGTCCTGACTCAAGACAACTCTGAAGGGCCAGTTCAATTCCAAAGTTTCCCATGGATTGGCTGAGTCCTTTATTGGTATTGAATCATAGCTCGGCTTCTCCATCTGCCCAATCGTACATCTTCTTCCTCTCTTATCACAAGTGTTTATCTCAAGAATACTCTCTAGTAAGTATCCTACATCCTAATCTCCATCTTGGAAGACGGCTCTCAAAGCATCCAATCTGAGACAGAGTGTTAAATGAGCCTATATTGTAAAGTATCTGGCACATAGTACATGCTATATAATTGTTTGTTATCAAACTCATAAATAATCCCACTGGGAGACAGTAGAATGGACATACAAGTTCAAGGAGAAAAAAATAGAATAATATAAAATTTCCTACAATTAAAGAATAGCTTATTCGCTAAATTTTTAAATGAATGATAGTGAGAAATTTACACTAAGGTATTTACATTTCACTGGATACATTTAAAGTTCGATACAACCATTTTATTTACAATATAAACATTAAAAATGTATTAAAAATCATACCCTTGGCAACTTTGTAAATTCACTATGACAGTGCAACTTTGTAAATTCACTATGACAGTGTTAGATGTAATCCCCAAAAATGTATGAATAAGTGCCTTGTTTTACAAAATTAATTTGGGAGTGTGCTAATACTTTTTTTTTTTTTTTCCACTGTTGTGGCCTCTCCCGCTGCGGAGCACGGGCTCCGGACGCGCAGGCTCAGCGGCCATGGCTCACGGGCCCAGCCGCTCCGCGGCATGTGGGATCCTCCCGGACCGGGGCACGAACCCGTGTCCCCTGCATCGGCAGGCGGACTCTCAACCACTGCGCCACCAGGGAAGCCCTAGAATACTTTTTAAAGACCACTATTTTAAGATATCTCAAATCTTCTCATCCTCGACCTTTGTAAAAAGATTACCTAAGCCATATCCCATGTTCACAGGGCCTTAATTTCCACTCGGTGCCTAAAGAGTAAAAGTTGCTCTCAGGTACAGACTGATTTTGTTCATGTGAAAATACAGGGAGTTGGGATTAGCCAGTCACAGACTCCATGGAATATTCCAATAGTTGCTGAATTGCTGCCGAGGGCAGCAGTAAATAAGAAGGAAATTAGCAATCTTCAACTGCTCTCCTTTATTGGTTTAAAACCACAACAAAAAATCCTATACTGGATCGCCACAACATTAATAAAGGAGCTTAAAAAGAAGAGCATCCTGTTAGGGTTACAGAAGTTTAAAAAACAAAACAAACATTAAGACTAGCAACTCTGGCATCCATTACAAAAATGAATGTTTGATAAAGACAGCTACTGTAACCTCAGACTAGTCTGTTAAATTCCCTGATACGGTTTAATCTTCCAACAAATACAATGTACTCTCCCACTTTGTAAATATTTTTGAATACATATTATGTAGTCGGGCGCTACAGGAAATCCAAAGTTCTATACTAAAAGTTTACTATCCACAAGGAAAATACTGTCTGCCACTTTCCGGACAGCAGGAAGGGAGAAGAATAAGTCAATGTCAGGCAGCTTCTCTTTTAAGGGACATTCTCCAGTTCTACTCACAAGGAACACGGTTTAGTGAAGAAGGAGAATCAGTTTCCAAGTAGAATGAGAAAAGTGTCACTTATTCCTATGAGGACTTTAGGGTGCATGGAACTGAAAGCAATGTGAAAAGAGTACACTTTCACAAAAGCTTAAATGGAAAAGGAAGGCAAGAAAAAGATATTAGCTAGAGGGGAGTGTAGAGCAGAGAAAGATATTGCTTTAGGATTTATTCAACAAATTTTTGAGCATATGCTCTGTGCTATGCACTGTTTTAGGTCTTGGAGATTAAGCAGAGAATAAAGCAGAGTCCCTGTCTATTAGTTAGGGAATAGGCTAAGCCACTATAACAAACAGGTCCGAACCAACTGTAATTTTTAAAAGAAGAGAGTTTATTTTCTCTTGTGTAATGGTCGAAACTCTGTGGCTGATCCAAGGGAGGAGGGAACCTCAGCTCCCCAAATTAGGCTGGCACTTAGACTAATGGAGAAGCTTTGCCTTCCTAAATACATGGCTTCCCTTTTTTTTTTTTTTTTTTTGGGGGGGGTATGCGGGCCTCTCACTGCTGTGGCCTCTCCCTTTGTGGAGCACAGGCTCCGGACGCGCAGGCCCAGCGGCCATGGCTCACAGGCCCAGCCGCTCTGCGGCATATGGGATCCTCCCGGACCGGGGCACAAACCCGTGTCCCCTGCGTCGGCAGGCGGACTCTCAACCACTGCGCCACCAGGGAAGCCCCATGGCTTCCCTTTCTAGTCCATGTTTCTTTTTGCCATTTTCCAGAGAGCAAGAAGGGAGAAGAGGTAGTAGACAGCAACCAGCTTCTCTTTTAAGGGACATGATCCAGTTCTACTCACATCTCACTGGTCACAGTTTTTTGTTTTTTTTTTAACTTTTTATTTTATATTGGAGTACAATTGATTAACAATGTTGTATTAGTTTCAGGTATACAGCAAAGTGATTCAGTTATTCATATACATGTATCTATTCTTTTTCAAATTCTTTTCCCATTTAGTTTGTTATGTAATATTGAGCAGAGTTCTCTATGCTATACAGTAGGTCCTTGTTGTACCCTCTGTGCTGTACAGTAGGTCCTAAATATAGCAGTGTGTACATGTCAATCCCAACCTCCCTAACTATCCCTCCCCCTGGTAACCCCAAGTTCGTTCGCTAAGTCTGTGAGTCTTTTTCGATATAGCCACGCCTAGCTGAAAGGGAGGCCAAGGAATGGTCATTCCTAACTGCGTCACCAAATGCCTTGCTGACACTTGCGGGTGGAGGTTTAACAGAATGAAAACTGAGGATGTGGAGCATATATTCCAGAAGGGGATGACAACAATAGGCAAGTAAAGAGCAGTTTTAATGGAATGGTGGGCATGAAAGTCTGAGTCGACCGAATTCAGGGGAGGACAGGAGGATGTGGGATTAGAGAGAGTGAGTATGGCTTTCTCCTTCAAGGAGAAAAGTGGGAGTGACTTGAATATATATTGAAGGTAAAGAACCAGTAGAAACGAGGAGGTTGAAGACACATGGAAGAGGAGAAAATTGATGGTGCTAGGTCCCAAGAGAAACAGCATATAGGGCCCCTCCTCTTTCTCTACGTCAGCTATAAGAATGTAAAAATGAGAGAGAGTGAGTAAAGATGTGAGGGGAAGGAAAGAGAGAATAGTAGGAGACTGTGGGAATTCCTAACTAATAGTTTTAATTTCCTTTCTGAAGTAGGAAGCAAAGTCACCTCCTGAGTGTGAGGAGAGATGTTTCCCTCAGCTTTGTATGGTAGGAGTGGATAAGGAAGGGACTTGTATTGATCTGAGGTTGGGGATTTGGGGCCAGGGCCAAAACCATTGAGAAGATTGCCAAGATAGTGTTTGAAGTGATGAATCCTATGGTATCTGCCCTCAGTACTCAGCACCTTCCTAAGCCTCCACTTCTCCAACAGCAGGAGTGAAAAGGAGCCTTAGACCTCCACAGGCAATACTCTCCCCAAACTCATCCTCTTACCCAAACTATCTGCCTTGAAGATCATCAGGACTAAGCTCAGATATATCTATCACAAGCCCCAAACCACCCACCTTTCACTGTGAACAGGCAAGCACAGATTGCTGGACACCTGAAGAAAAGTTTCTGTAAGATCTGTAACACCTGTGGCAGCCCCATTCACTCAATTACGGGAGCCAGAAACCTAGAATCCTCTTTCTCCCTGACTCAATCAATCATCAAGCTCTGTTCCTCCCAACATCTAAATATTTCCCAGGCCACACACTTCCCTCCGTCCCCACTCTCCCTACCACTGGTAGTCTGGGTTACCATCGTCTCTCATTTGGATACTTACCTTATCCCATAAAAATTGATTACACCATTCTCCTGGTTAAAAACCTTCAATGACTGCACCAATGCCTTTACGAAAAGTCCATACAGACTCACTAACCTGACTTCCAAATGCCTTTCTAATACATCATCTTAATCTGTCCCCACGTCCTCTGTTCACTCGTCCATACTCCACTGTTTCCGCACTGCTATATGCTCTTCCTCTGCTCTAGAAGACTCTTCTCTTCCAAACCCCTCCGACCTGTTCGCTTTCCCAGCTATCTCATCTTCATCCTTGTCTCAGCCTAGCAGTCAAGGAAGTGTTCCTGACACACACACCTCAAACACTAAGGGGGCGCCCCTCCTGCGAAGCGCTGTTTTAGCCCTAACTAGGCAGCCCTCTAATTGCCTGTTTCCTACCAGGACCATGTCTTTTTTGCTCACTCCAGTGTCCCCAGCATTACAGCAAGTACACAATAGGCACTCGAGACGTGTTTGTGGAATGAGTAAATGAGTGAATAAATCGTGAACCAAATACCCTGGACTTTCCACTACATAGATGGCCCACAAATAAATTTTTAATGGAAATTTATTTTTTAATATTTATTTATTTATTTGGCTGTGAGGGTCTTAGTTGCTGCACAGGGCATCTTCGTTGGGGCGTGCAGGATCTTAGATGCCACACGCAGGATGCAGTTCCCTGACCGGGAATTCAATGCAGGCCCTCTACATTGGGAGCACAGAGTCTTAACCACTGGACCACCAGGTAAGTACCTTAATGGAAATTTAAACCAATTAAATGAGCTAAAGCATCCAAATCCCTTAAAATTGATAACACAGCTGTGAGAGGAGTCCGGCTCCACATGACCAGGATCCCGGCTGGGGACTCAGGGGGCGGGACCTGAGGAGCTGGACCAGGGCGCTTGGACAGCAGGCGGGGCCTGCGGGGCCTCTGGGGCCGCAGGCCCCGCCCCAGGGCGGTGCGACTCCGCGGGCGGTGCGACTCCTTGGGCGAGCGAGGGGCGGGGCTCGTAGCGAGGAACTCCCCTTCCCAGGCCCAGGCAAGTCCGCGCGTTTGCGAGGCGCGGTGGTCGGGTAGTGGACCCTGGTTCTGTGGCCCTGGTTACTGGCCGCGTCGTGCGGCCGCCATCTTGCCGGCCTGTGGACCACCCCCGTCGGGAGGGGCTGCGACTAGGCCGGAAGCGGCAGTACGAAGGCAGCGCTGCCTCCCAGGTCGGTGAGTGCAGTCCGGGCCGCGTCTCCGCTCTCGGTACCGGGAGGCCCGAGTCGAGGGCTCGGGAGCGCCAGGACGGCCGCTAGGCGCCCGGGCAAGCCCAGTTGAAAAGCCCGGGCGGGTGCGGACCCCGGGTCCTCCTTGGAGCCGAGGCGCGGGGAGTCGCGTGCAGCCCTGCGGGATAACCGCGCCGGGCGTCAGGCCGGGCCTGAGAGCTGCGAGCGGCCCGCGGGCTCGGGGACCTCCTTCGGGGTGCTGGGTCCGCGCTGCAGCCTCCACCGTGGCCGGGTTGTGTAGAACCGCGTCCTCCCCTTGGACGCGAAGCTCAGCCAGGTGTCTGGAGCGTGGGAGTCGCCCTTAGATTTCTGCATTACCCGGCAGAGCAGCCAGCCTTGCTCTAGTTGTACACTCTAAATAAATACTTCTTAAAGGGCCTGTCACCCGCGTAGCTCTGTCCTCTGCATATACGAGTAATGAAAATTCCGTAAGACGATAAGGCTTCTCACAGGAGCCACGAGCATTCCTAAATTATTTAGCAAATGACTGCCTTTGCAGCCTTTTGTTTAACTATATTTTAAGGGTAATTTGGAGATATGTAGAGCATCTCCTTGAAGATGGTGGTGGTAGAAATTTCTTGAAACTGCTACTGTTATTTGTCATGGTAAGACAAGTAGAAAAGACAACAACATAAAAGGGTGATTGGATACCTTCTACACTTAGTATTATATAGATCTTCACTGTCCAGTAGCCACACAGGATTGAGATGTGCTGAAAGTGTAAAATACATATTGGATTTCCAAGACTTGGCACCACAAAAAAAAGAAAAGAAAAAAAGTAAATTTCTCATTAATAATTTTACATTGATTACATGTTGAAAGGATAATATTTTTGATATGTTAGGTTAAATAATATATATTGCTAAGTTAGATTTATTTCTTTTTATTTTTTTTTCAATGTGGCCATTAGAAAATTTTAAGTTACATGGCTTACACTGTGTTTCTGTTGGACAGTGCTGTTATAGATGTTCTGGTGAGGAACACAGAATCATCATGATGGCTTTCCTTTGCTCAGAAACCATTGATGGGAAGTGAGTGCTTGTTATACTTGAAGGTGAGCATCTAAATATAAGCTGTAATTATTGCAAATCCTACCCCTTCTACCCCCAATTTTTCAGTGTCTCCAGCATTTGAAAACATTAATTTCCAGGACTGTTTAAGGGAATCATAGTGATACTGGCACATTTGTTAATGCATAGAACTCATTTAATTTGATTGTCACAACTCTGTGAGAAGGAGATAGGGTGGGTTCTATCTCCATTTTATAGTCTTGGAGTATTAAGGGGCTTGTTAGGGTCTAGCTAGTAGTGGCTGGAGGTCTTCTGACTCCAGGCCCACTTTTCTTTGCTCTCTACCATATTCCTAGTGGTGTTTGTTCAGGAGCCAGGATCCATCTATATTGTGTTGGATTGTAAAGAAATACAGTTGACTCTTGAGCAACTCGGGTTTGAACTGCATGGGTCTACTTATACGTGGATTTTTTTCAATGGTAAATACCACAGTACTACACAATCCACAGTTGGTTGAATCTGAGTATGCAGAACCACAGATAAGGAGAAACCACTTACACAGAGGGCCAACTATAAGTTATAGGTGGACTGCATTGGAGGGTCTGCGGCCTAACCCCTGAGTTGTTCAAGGGTCAGCTGTACATTTCTAAAGAGGGTGCTTATAGATGTACCTCTGTATTCAGGGCCAGCTTCCTGGTGTGTGAGCCGTGCAGTCACATAAGGCCCATCTTTAGAAGGCGTGGCACTTGGTTTAATGCTATGCTGTCACAGTATTGAAATTCTTAATAAGTTTTGAAGAAGGGGGCCCTGCAAGTGATGTAGCTGATCCTTTCTCTATGCAGTAATCTAGGATGGGAGTAGGGTGGTGTTGGAAAAGAATCAAAACATCTGGTCTTCTCTTTACTCCTATGTGAATTATGCAGGGTGTGCTAGCCCCTTTCTAACTCTCAAGTTCTGTGATTCTGTATGAGTTACAGTAGTCAGATTTTGTGGATGGTAATATAAATATGTGCATAATATCAGAAGAAATACGGGTGATTCTTCATTGAGAGTCATGTAAATCAAATAGTTTTTAAAATTATAGTAACACTTTCTTTTTTTTTAGATGGATTTTTCCATGTGGCACCCAGTTTTTTTTTTAACCATGGATCATTTGTGTAAAGAGTACAGTTGTAGGAAGGAAGCCTATATAAAAAGTGTGCTTATTTTAGCATTTGTCTTTCAGTGAGATAGGAAGATGGGCCAGATCTAAGGATACCTCCAGTTAAGAGGTTTCCTCTGTTTGCAAGGGCATGAGTGTGAATAAAGCCTTACTTGGCAGTATCTGTTCCTTCTTTCTGTTGTCTTAGCTACTTCCTGTTACACAAGGTGCTGCTTTTCCTTCTCATTCTTAAATTTTTTAAATTCTCTTTAAGACTGGATGTAACTTCAGCACTAGAATGCAGGTTTAATTAGTGTATCAGTTCACTTGGGCTGCCATAACAAAATACCATAGACTGGATGGCTTAAACGACAGAAATTTATTTTCTCACAGTTCTGGAGGCTGGAAGTCTGAGATCAGGGTGCCAGTATGGTCCGGTTCTGGTGATAGCTATCTTCCTAGCTTGTGGACAGCCTCCTTCTCACTGTGTACTCACATGGGGAGAGGGCTTTGGTATCTCTGTATTTTAAGGGCACCAGTTTTTTCAGATCAGGACTTCACCCTTATGAGCTCGTTTAACCTTAACCTTAACTACCTCCTTAAAGACTCTACCTCCAAGACAGTCATCGTGGAGTCATGATTAACACTTCAACATACGAATTTTGGGGGGTCACAGTTCATTCCATAGCAACCGGGAACCTTATTTGTCCCTGTTTACTGCTGTGTTCCCAGCACTTAGAACAGTGTCTAGACATAGAAGATGCCCCAAAATGCTTATAGAATAAACGAAAGTCAGTGTATTAGAGTGATCCTCTAGGGGGTTGCTCACTTTGGGCCTTTACCCATTATTGGAACCAGTTATGACAGTGGGCACTTTGCTCTTGGCTTGAGCCAACCCCTACTGGAAAGGGCAGTGGGCGTAAACCTGGGGAGATTAGTGAAATTTGGAGAAAGCAGTGTGAGAGGTGTCAGAGGGAGCATTTAACAAATGCATTCATTTAACAAGTAATTACTAAGTATCTACTAAGTGCCCAGCACTGTGCTGGGTGCTAGAGGTTCAAATGGAGAGCAAAAAGGATACTTCACCTGCTCTTAGGGAGCTTATAATCTAGTAGGAGAGATGGAGAGGGTGATTTATTTTTTTGTTGTTTATTTTTAAATTTTTATTTATTTTATTTTTGGCTGTGTTGGGTGTTCGTTGCCGCACATGGGCTTCCTCTAGTTGCGGTGAGCAGGGGCTACTCTTCGTTGCATCGCGTGGGCTTCTCATTGCGGTGGCTTCTCTAGTTGTGGAGCACGGGCTCTAGGCACGCGGGCTTCAGTAGCTGTGGCTCGCGGGCTCTAGAGCATAGGCTCAGTAGTTGTGGCACACGGGCTTAGTTGCTCTGCGGTATGTGGGATCTTCCCGGACCAGGTATCAAACCCGTGTCCCCTACATTGGCAGGCAGATTCTTATCCACTGTGCCACCAGGGAAGCCCGAGAGGGTGATTTAAAGGGAAGGAATATTCTCCATTGAGAGTATATATCTAAGTAACCTGATTTAGATTGGGGAGGGGATAGAGTGTGGTTGATGTCAAGGTTGAGCAGGTTTTAACATGGCTGAGAAGGGAGGGAAGAATGCTCCAACCGGAGGGAATGGCATTTGCAAAGGTGTGGTGATGGGTGGAGGATTACATTCTAGGCAATGAAAAGGACAGTATAGCTAGAACACAGCAGGGAGGAGAACAGGGTGCATTGAGGCTGGATCAGTAGATAGGCCAAAGCATTTAGGGTTTTGTAGGTTTTGTCCAAGAATGAGAACTCTATGCTAACAGCAGTTGGAAACCATGAGAGGGTTTTAAGCAGGAGTTGGATAACCTGGATAAGTGTGGATTTTAAAAAGATCACTTTGATTTCATAAAGGCCAGAGTGGGAAGGTGAATAAAAGAACTGCTGAACCAGCACCACAGGCCAGACATGTTGTCTACCTTAATTTTTTATGGAGTCAGTCTGCAGAGCTGTGAGACTCCGCAGCCTGAGTGGAAGAAAGAAGACAGTTGAGCTAGTTGGGGAAGGCAAAAGTGGCAAGGAAATGAAGAAATTGAGGGTGCTAGTAAGAATGTAATTGAAATGATTGATCTTGGGCTTCAGAACTATTAAGGAAGGAAATAAGGCGGTATGAGAATTCTTAGAGGCGTTTCCCAGTCATCTAAATTTTATGAGTCTGTTGAAATTCTAGAGTAATAATTCCTGACTTAAACTTTTACAAGATCAAAACATATGTCTGAGCTGAATTTATTTAGAATATTTTTATTAGGAGTCTGTGCCAGGTTCTGCATCTGGTACAGGGTATAGAGAGATGAATGAACCATAACTTCACTCTTTAAGAACTGACAACATGGGTGTACAGATACCAGTTGCCTTGAAGATTATGAGTATCTTTGTTCATTTTTAATCCAGACTGTTACCTCTAGCCAGACTTGCTTAAAAACAGAAATTTACATTTTTGTAAGTAGCTTTTATTGTTAAACTACCATTTATAGCATAACTATTTTTAGTGCTTATGTGCTTAAACTACTACTAGCATATTTATCTTTTCAAACTTCCTGTTTCAAATACCTATTCGAAGTTTATAGAATTGAATACTGAAAGAGCCTCTAATGCTCACTTAATTCAGTTTCCCAAAGTGCAGTGTGTCCTACTGGTCATAAACAGGATGATTTTAGGTAACACAATCAGGCATTTTTAATAGTTATGTATTTATTTAAGTATGTTAGAAAAAAAATATTAGCATATTGTACCCATGACTCATGGACCTTATGATGAAATTAAAATTGATTTTCAGATTTTAAAAATGAGTCAGTTTAAATAAAAATATTAAATAATGGCACAGGTGGTACATGAATAACTGAAATTTGGGAAACACTAGTCTAAACCAGTTCTTACATTGTACAGATGAGAAAATAAAAGGACCCCCAAACACAAAGGCCTTTTTGAGGCATACAGCTAGTATATGTCAGAGCTAGGAGTCGAACCCGACTCTGCTCAATACATTCCTGCTTCTTATCTTGAAATTTGAGGAAGAAACTAGTGGCTTTGTACTTTAAATCTGCATTGGTCATTATGGTGGCCTCATGTGGCTATTTATATTAAAATTAATTAAAATTAAATAAAATTTAAAATTTGCACTGCCACATTTCTAGTGCTCAGTAGCCACATGTGGCTAGTAGCTACCATATTGGACAGTACAGATACAGAACATTTCTATCATTGCAGAAGGTTCTGTTGGATAATGCTGCTTTAAACTTGTTGCTTAGGTACGTGATTCATAACCCTTTAAAGTTTTATCCCCTTCAAATGGATGATACTTATTAATTTGCTCACCACACTGAAGTTATTTCAACCCTGAGGTTAAATTGAAGGTACTAGTAATAGTGCAATTAAGATAATTGATCATGGGAAATAAAGCCAGAATGGAGTTCTCAGATTCCTACCAGCTCATCTTATTGGAGGAAGTTCTTTTCCCCTTTTATTAATAAATATTGTCTTGAATTCATAGCAGTTAGAAGAAATATAAATAGATTGAAAAACAGAGTACCTGTGTAGAAAATTTCCTGACTTTCTGAATAGTTGATTCAGCTTAGAATTGTATTTTGTTAACATTTTAAAACTTTTTATTTTTAAGCAGATTTTCAGTGAATGGACCTAACTGCACTCTTTGAGATCATCAGTAAGCATGAGTGGTACCAAACCTGATATATTGTGGGCACCACACCAGGTTGATAGATTTGTTGTATGTGACTCAGAACTTAGCCTTTATCATGTGGAATCTACTGTGAATTCAGAATTCAAAGCTGGATCTCTACGTTTATCTGAAGACTCTGCAGCTACATTACTCTCAATAAATTCAGAAACACCCTATATGAAATGTGTTGCCTGGTATCTCAATTATGATCCTGAATGTCTCCTAGCAGTTGGACAAGCAAATGGTCGAGTTGTACTTACAAGTCTTGGTCAAGATCATAACTCAAAGTTCAAAGATTTGATAGGAAAAGAGTTTGTTCCAAAACATGCACGACAGTGCAATACTCTTGCATGGAATCCATTGGATAGTAACTGGCTTGCTGCTGGTCTAGATAAACATAGAGCTGACTTTTCAGTGCTGATTTGGGACATCTGCAGCAAATACACGCCTGATATAGTTCCCATGGAGAAAGTAAGACTTTTGGCAGGTGAAACTGAAACAACATTATTAGTAACAAAACCACTTTATGAATTAGGACAGAATGATGCTTGTCTCTCTCTTTGTTGGCTTCCACGAGACCAGAAACTTCTCCTTGCTGGTATGCATCGTAACCTAGCCATTTTTGATCTTCGGAATACAAGCCAAAAGATGTTTGTGAATACAAAAGCTGTTCAGGGCGTGACAGTAGACCCATACTTCCATGATCGTGTTGCTTCCTTTTATGAAGGTCAGGTTGCAATATGGGATCTTAGGAAATTTGAGAAGCCAGTTTTGACTTTGACTGAGCAACCAAAGCCCTTAACAAAAGTAGCATGGTGTCCAACTAGGACTGGTCTGCTTGCCACTTTAACAAGGGATAGTAATATTATTAGATTATATGATATGCAGCACACACCCACTCCCATTGGAGATGAAACTGAACCCACGATAATTGAAAGAAGTGTGCAACCTTGTGACAATTACATTGCCTCCTTTGCTTGGCATCCAACAAGTCAAAATCGAATGATAGTTGTAACTCCCAACCGAACGATGTCTGACTTCACTGTTTTTGAAAGGATCTCTCTTGCCTGGAGCCCAATTACATCTTTAATGTGGGCTTGTGGTCGTCATTTGTATGAATGTGCGGAAGAAGAAAATGATAATTCCTTAGAAAAAGATATAGCAACGAAAATGCGCCTTCGGGCTTTATCGAGGTACGGACTTGATACAGAGCAGGTGTGGAGAAACCATATTTTAGCGGGAAATGAAGATCCACAGCTCAAGTCACTCTGGTATACTCTGCACTATATCCTTTGCATTGTGAGTTTTGTAAGATGAATTTGGTAGAAATGTTCTTGAAATTTGCCGAAAGGTCAGTCTGTAAATATTGTGCTGAATGTTTTATGTGCAAATGCAAGTTACTTCATACTAAAATTCCAAAGTAAAATTGTTTAAAACTGTTGAAATACTGCTTTGCAGTTTGTGTAGGAGGGAGAAAAATATATCTCTACAATAGAGTAGAACCAACCACCTTCTTGCACTGATGCCTATTATGAACTGGCTCCAAATCAAAACAAATTTAGCTTTGAAATATTTTATTATGCATCATTACTAGTATTTCCTATGCATTTAAATACTTATGAAGCAGTATACAGAAGATATGGATCAGAAATCTCCAGGCAACAAAGGATCATTGGTTTATTCAGGAATTAAATCAATTGTAAAATCATCTTTGGGTAAGAAAATTCTGTTTTATTTTCTGCAGTATGTTTATAATTTTTGTTCTCTTATTTTTCCCTCAAATTTAGTTATCTCAGCATAGTGTACATAAATATTTTTTTTGTTGTGTTGTTTTTGACTAGATACTTTTAGTGAATTGTTGCGTTAAATGCAGAATTGTTCTTATATTTAAAATTCTTTTTGGAAGGAGTCTTGGTTCTTTGAAGCGATTGACTTTCTAAATTTATTCATTAATTTATTCACTATTATTGGTTTTGAAGACCCACTTGGAAAGGTATTACATTAGAGGATTTATAGGATCCTGGTTGTTAGTTCAGATTTTATCACAGTATTTGCTTTTATAAAAACTAAATTAATTGCAACTGAAGGAGACCCCTTTTTATTTTGCTGCCTAAACCCTCTCACTTAGCTACCCAATGGTAAGTCCTCTATAACTATGAAATAGTTTTTTTTTTAAAAATTGCCATAGATTCAGTTTCCTTTTTTTTTTTTTGCTGTATGCGGGCCTCTCACTGTTGTGGCCTCTCCTGTTGCGGAGCACAGGCTCTGGACGCGCAGGCTCAGCTGCCATGGCTCACGGGCCCAGCTGCTCCGCGGCATGTGGGATCTTCCCGGACCGGGGCATGAACCCGTGTCCCCTGCATTGGCAGGCGGATTCTCAACCACTGCACCACCAGGGAAGCCCAATTTCCTTCCTTTTATGGCTGAGTAATATTCCATTGTATGTATGAACCACATCTTCTTTATCCATTCATCTGTCGATAGGCATTTAGGTTGCTTCCATAACCTGGCTATTGTAAAGAGTGCTGCATTGAACATTGGGGTGCATGTGTCTTTTTGAATTATGGTTTCCTCTGGGTATATGCCCATTAGTGGGATTGCTGGGTCATATGGTAATTCTATTTTTAATTTTTTTGAGGAACCTCCATACTGTTCTCCATAGTGGCTATATCAATTTACATTCCCACCAACAGTGCAAGAGGCTTACCTTTTCCTCACACCCTCTCCAGCATTTGTTGTTTGTAGATTTGCTGATGGTGCCCATTCTAACTGGTGTGAGGTGATACCTCATTGTAGTTTTGATTTGCATTTCTATAATAATTAGTGATGTTGAGCATCTTTTCATGTGCCTCTTGGCAATCTGTATGTCATCTTTGGAGAAATGTCTTCTGCCCATTTAGGTCTTCTTCCCATCTTTTGATTGAGTTGTTTGTTTTTTTAATATTGAGCTGCATGAGCTATTTATATATTTTGGAGTTTAATCCTTTGTCCATTGATTTGTTTGCAAATGTTTTCTCCCACTCTGAGGGTTGTCTTTTCGTGTTGTTTATGGTTTCCTTTGCAGTGCAAAAGCTTTTAAGTTTCATTAGGTCCCATTTCTTTATTTTTGTTTTTATTTCCATTACTCTAGGAGGTGGTCAAAAATCTTGATGTGATTTATGTCGAAGAGTGTTCTTCCTATGTTTTCCTGTAAGAGTTTTATAGTGTCTGGTCTTACATTTAGGTCTTTAATCCATTTTGAGTTTATTTTTGTATATGGTGTTAGGGAGTGTTCTAATTTCATTCATTTACATATGGCTGTCCAGTTTTCCCAGCACCACTTATTGAAGAGACTATCTTTTCTCCATTGTATATCCTTGCTTCCTTTGTCATAGATTAGTTGACCGTAGGTGTGTGGGTTTATCTCTGGAATTTCTTTCCTGTTCCATGGATCTATATTTCTATTTTTGTGCTAGTACCATATTGTCTTGATTACTGTAACTTTGTAGTAGAGTCTGAAGTCACTAGGTGGCATCTTTAGGATTATCTGTGTATAGTATCATGTCATCTGGAAACAGTGACAGTTTTACTTCTTTTCCAATTTGTATTTCTTTTATTTCTAGGGAGTCTTATTCCTCAGCTCTGTTTTTTTTTTCTCAAGGTTGCTTTGGCTATTCAGGGGTCTTTTGTGTCTCCATACAAATTTTAAGATTTCTTGTTCTAGTTCTGTGAAAAATGCCATTGGTAATTTGATAGGGATTGCATTGAATCTGTAGATTGCTTTGTGTATAGTATCATGTCATCTGGAAACAGTGACAGTTTTACTTCTTTTCCAATTTGTATTTCTTTTATTTCTTTCTCTTCTCTGATGGCCGTGGCTAGGACTTCCAAAACTGTGTTGAATAATAGTGGCGAGAGTGGACATCATTATCTTCTTCCTGATCTTAGAGGAAATGCTTTCAGTTTTTCACCTTTGAGAATGATGTTTGCTGTGGCTTTGTCATATATGGCCTTATTATGTTGAGGTAAGTTCCCTATATGCCCACTTTCTGGAGGGTTTTTATCATAAATGGGTGTTGAATTTTGTCAGAAGGTTTTTTTGCATCTATTGAGATGATCATGTGGCTTTTATTCTTCAATTTGTTAATATGGTGTATCACACTGATTGATTTGCATACATTGAAGAATCCTTGCATCCCTGGGATAAATCCCACTTGATCATGGTGTATGATCCTTTTAATGTGTTGTTGGATTCTGTTTGCTAGTATTTTGTTGAGGATTTTTGCATCTATATTCGTCACTGATATTGGTCTGTAATTTTCTTTTTCTGTAGTATCTTTGTCTGGTTTTGGTATCAGGGTGATGGTGGCCTTGTAGAAGAGTTTGGGAGTGTTTCTTCCCCTGCATTTTTTTGGAAGAGTTTGAGAAGGATGGGTATTAGCTCTTCTTTAAATGTTTGATAGAATTCATCTTTGAAGCCCTCTGGTCCTGGACTTTTGTTTGTTGGAAGATTTTTAATCACAGTTTCAATTTCAGTGCTTGTGATTGGTCTGTTCATATTTTCTATTTCTTCCTGGTTCAGTCTTGGAAGGTTATACCTTTCTAAGAATTTGTCCATTTCTTCCAGGTTGTCCATTTTATTGGCATAGAGTTGCTTGTAGTAGTCTCTTAGGATGCTTTGTATTTCTGTGGTGTCTGTTGTAACTTCTCCTTTTTCATTTCTAATTTTATTGATTTGAGTCCTCTCCCTC